>NC_053426.1:104127294-104456337 GCF_007990345.1 Gossypium hirsutum
GGGAGTCGAGAGGTGTTAACAGACTTTAAACCCCTTATAAAAATATTTCCCAGACGCTGCCCAATCTGCATACTAGTCGCTTTAAAAATCATATCTTGAGTTTCACAACTCGAAAATCAGTTTCGTGATTTTTCCCTGAAACTAGACTCATATGCCCATCTACATATTTTTTCTAGAATTTTTGTCAGGCCAATTAGTACAGTTTATTAGTCAAAGTCCCCCATGTTACAGGGATCGACTACACTGACCTTTGCGCATTACGACTTGGATATCTCCCTGCACAGAGCTTCAATACTGATGCCGTTTGTTTCTATGGAAACTAGACTCAGAGAGAATCTATACATATATGGTATGACTCCTAATTATCTCTGGTTAATTTATAATGAATTTCCAAAGTCGGAACAGGGAATCCAGAAACTGTTCTGGCCCTGTCTCACGAGAACCTGAATATCGCTTAACATACTGTCCATATGATCATTTCGTTACTTTCCTATGAAAATAATTCATCAGGGTTCGTTTACATAATTTATTCACTATTTAATTCCATTCCTACTATTTTTAGTGATTTCCAATCTACATCACTGCTGCTGTCAGCATCTGCCTTTAAGGTAGACTTTACCTATTTCATAGTTTCCATAATTCAACTAGCCCTTTTACATGAGTAGCACAAATGATGATGGTGATTAACCATTCCCATGGCCAATCCTTGTCAGCATATTCACACTAAATGATTATAACATTATACTCAAACATATATAAGCCATTTCGCATGGCTAACCAAAATTATACAAGTCCAAAGGGTCCATGACCCACAACAAACGGGTAGTCCTATACATGCCATATCCAGAGTTCAACTAAAAGAGTACCAAAAGAGCTTTGATAGTGTGGATGACTTCGACTTCGATGATCCCGAATCCGATAGCTAACGAACAATATCTATAAACAGAGAGCCAAAGCAACGGGGTAAGCATTTTAAAGCTTAGTAAGTTCAAGTAATGAAATCGGCTTTGACTAAAGTATTGCATTCACATAGCTAAATAAATCACTTATTAATTCACATTCTCATAAGCATACTTACTTCACACTTCATCAACATATACCACACAAGGTATCAACCTATCTAAAAGCCGAAAATTCGTTAGTCGATTGAACGAATATTATTTAAAGCGAATCGACTTTTTTTTTCGAAGCACATGCAAACATACCTTATCGTTTGGTTTATCGAGCGTATTAATTGATTTATTGCAGCACAAACGCTCACATTCAACCCAAGTTTCTTCGGATTTAGCCGGATATAACCACAAGCTCAATTGCCTTCGGGTCTTAACCCGGGTATAGCAACTCGCACGAATGCCTTCGGGTCTTAGCCGGATATATCATTGCACAATGCTGGTCTTAGCCGGATATATCATTCGCACAAAGCCGTCGGGTCTTAGCCCGGATATATCAGTTCGCACAAATGCCTTCGGGTCTTATCCCGGATATATCAATTCGCACAAATGCCTTCGGGTCTTATCCCGGATATATCAATTCGCACAAATGCCTTCGGGTCTTAGCCCGGATATATCAATTCGCACAAATGCCTTCGGGTCTTAGCCCGGATATATCAATTCGCACAAATGCCTTCGGTCTTAGCCCGATATATCAATTCGCACAAATGCCTTCGGTCTTACCCGGATATATCAATTCGCACAAATGCCTTCGGGTCTTATCCCGGATATATCATTCGCAAATGCCTTCGGGTCTTAGCCGGATATATCAATTCGCACAAATGCCTTCGGTCTTAGCCCGGATATATCAATTCGCACAAATGCCTTCGGGTCTTAGCCCGATATATCAATCGCACAATGCCTTCGGTCTTACCGATATCATTCAATGCTCATGCACATATATCAACAATCATGACACATCCATATTTCACTTTCGTTACTAAGGCTCAAACACAAAGCATTATTAAACCTTTCCAATTTCGGCTCAATAGCCACACACAAAGAGCATGATTTCAATTGGCTTTATAACATAGTCTCTATGCACATTCGACTATCCATCATAGTATGACTAATCATTTCAATATAATTCAAGTAGGGTCATTACTCGAAGACTTACCTCAGATGTTGTCGAACGACTTCAATGGCTATTCAATTACTTTTTCCTTCCCTTTATCGGATCTAGTTCCCCTTTGCTCTTGAGCTTAAGTTCAACAAAATTTAAAATAGTCATTAATCGACTATTCAAGTATTACTTTCAGAATAATATATATATTGATCCGACTTTCACACACATAGATTATAGTAAGCTTTATAATAATCAATAAATAATTCATTGGCAAATTTTCATTAATGTTTACAACAAAATCACATATTCACTACGAGCTGTTTTCCTGAGCAGCAGTTACTAAATTATTTATAACTGGAGCTACTAAACTCAAATCACTTTCCGTTAATTTTCCCTGAATATAGACTCGTATATCTTCCATCCATAAATTTTCAGAATTTTAGGCTTGGCCAATCAATACCAGATTTTTCTTAAAGTTTCCCCTGTTTCACTGTTTGACTATTCTGACCACTCTTCACTACGAATCAAATTTCTCATTTTACAGAATTCAAAATGTGTTGTATTTGATCTCATTTGAAACTAGACTCATTAAGGAGTCTAAGCATATAAATTTTATCTTATAATCATTTTTGTACAATTTATAATGATTTTCTAAAAACAGAACAGGGAATCTAGTAGTCATTTTGACTCAGCCCCACAATACTTCAAATATCTCAAGATCGGTAACTCTTTTGTTTTTATAGTTTCTTTTGTAAGAAAATAGACTCTTCAAGCTTTAATGACATAATTCACTCAGCTTCTAATTCAACTCCTACAAATTATGGCGATTTTCCAAAATCACCTTACTGCTGCTGTCCCCAAACAGATTATTACCAAATCAAATACTAACATTAGCATTTCACCTTAATAGCTAGCTTACCAAGCCTTAATTTAACATATAATTCACACATATCACATTCAGCTATATATACATTTATCATATTTCCATTTCAGCATATATAACTAACATTTATTCCGAAATTTTAATATCTAATTGCTTATAAACTTTCTTCGGATGTCGTCGACTAATTGATCGGCTACTCAACTACTTTCGATTTTCCCCGATCTAAATCCAATTTCTTGGTTTCTTGATCTTAACATATTCAAATAAATCTCATTTTAACATATTTTCATTCAATTTAGTCTAATAACGCATAAATGGGTAAATTACATTTTTACCCCTAATATTTCCACTTTCACAATTTAGTCTTTATTCCACAAAACACAAAATACACAAAATTTGGTCACACTCCTTAAGGGCCGAATCTTCCTAGTACCCATATAAGTCCATACATTTCATTTATTTCACCTTTGAGTCCTTCAAAAATTTATTTTTGTAATTTAGCCCTAACTACTCAAAATCACCAAAAACTTCAACACAAAACATATTAATCTTTAACATATCTTTCATTTTTCATCAACAACTATCAAAAAGCTCAAGCACTCATCAATGGAAAACACAAAATCATCATCAATTCACAAAATTGAACCATGGGTTTTAAAGAACACAAAGCAATGATATCAAAAATGTGAAAATTATCAAAAACCAAACAAAAGACTAACCTTAATCTAACTCCCAATGGCCGAACCTTAGCCAAGCTTTTCTCTTTTTCTTCTTTCTCCAGTTTCGACAATGGAGAAGATGATATGATAGTGGCTTCCTTTCTCTTTTTTTTTATTCTTTCTTTAATTCATTATGTCTCCAATAACCCAATTTCCTATTATAATATCTAATTCAACAAATAAATTGCCCATCATCAATCCATCTTGGCCGGCCACTATAAGGGAATTGGGCAAATTTGACATGCAAGTCCACCTTTGTGTTGACATGCACTAATAAGCCCTTTAAATTAGCCTATCATATTTCACCATGTCTCATGTTGATCCCTATTTAATAATTCCTCATACAATTGGCAAAATTAGGGAATGAAATTTCCACATATGCATGTACACACATAATAAGCATAGAATATAACAATTAATTATTTTCATAACTCGGTTTTGTGGTCCCGAAACCACTTCCCGACTAGGGTCAATTTAGGGCTTCACAACTCTCCCCCACTTAAGAAATTTTCGTCCCCGAAAATCTTACCGATAAATAGGTTTGGGTATCGTTCTTTCATCGAGCTCTCGGTTTCCCAAGTAGCTTCCCCGATCCCGTGTTTGAGCCATAACACCTTAACTAACGGAACCCTTCTGTTTCGCAACTCTTTCACTTCACGAGCTAGGATACGAATCGGTTCTTCTTCATAACTCAAGTCAGATTGAATTTCAACTTCCGAGGGATTAATCACATGTGACGGATCGGATCTATAACGTCGAAGCATCGAAACATGAAAAACGTTGTGAATCCTTTCAAGTTCAGGGGGGTAAAATCAATCTATACGCCACTGGACCAATTCTTTCGGATATTTCATACGGCCCAATGAACCTCGGACTCAATTTGCCCTTACGGCCAAATCTGAGTACCTTTTTCCAAGGTGAAACTTTAAGAAACACTTTATCTCCAACCTGATATTCAATGTCTTTTCTTTTCAAATCCGCATACGACTTTTGACGATCTGTGGCTACCTTCAGACTTTCACTTGTTGACATATTAAACATCTCGAAACAAAATCGGAGATGTCTCGTTTCATACCATGCCACCAAAATCGACGTTTCAAATCGTTGTACATTTTCGTACTCTCCGGGTGAATTGACATTCGGCTACAATGGGGCTTCGTTCAGAATCATCGAAATGAGTTCCGAATTCCTTGGAACACACAAACGACTTCTGAACCTCAAACAATCATCATCATCGATTTGAAACTCCGATTCCTTGTTCGGAACACACTCAGCCCGTTTTGCAACCAATTCATCATCGACTTTCTGAGCTTCACGAATTTGATGAATCAATAATGGTTTGGCTTTTAATTCAGCTACTAACACATTGTCGGGTAGAACAGACAAGTGTACATTCATCGCTCGCAAAGAAAATAGTGATTTCCGGCTTAAGGCGTCCGCAACCACATTAGCCTTTCCCGGGTGATAATTAATGACCAGCTCATAATCTTTCAACAACTCAAGCCAACGCCTTTGTCGCAGATTCAAGTCTCGCTGGGTCATCAAATATTTGAGACTTTTGTGATCCGAAAATACATGGCACTTCTCACCAAACAAATAATGTCGCCATATTTTCAAAGCAAATACGATGGCAGCTAGTTCGAGATCATGGGTTGGATAATTGCTCTCGTGTGGCTTCAATTGTCTTGACGCATAGGCCACAACTCGACCTTCTTGCATTAATACGCAACCCAACCCAAGTAGGGATGCGTCACTATAAATGACAAACTCTTTGCCTGATTCGGGTTGCACTAAAATTGGAGCTTCAGTCAAATGAGTTTTCAGTTGATCGAAACTTTTCTGACATTTCTCCGTCCATTCGAACTTAACATCCTTTTGAAGTAGCTTCGTCATTTGTGTGGCTATCATCGAGAAACCTTTGACAAATCGTCGGTAATAACCGGCGAGTCCCAAAAAGCTCCGAACCTCAGTAATATTTCTCGGAGGTTTCCAGTTAAGTATGGCTGAGATTTTGTTCGGGTCAACTCGAATACCCGATGCGGATATCACATGACCCAAGAAGCTAACCTCTCTTAACCAGAATTCACACTTACTGAACTTAACATATAACTGCTTATCCCGCAAAATTTGTAACACTAGCCTCAGATGCTCGGCATGTTCGGTCTCATCTCTTGAATAGACCAGGATGTCATCAATGAACACAACTACGAACCGATCCAAATATGGTCTGAAGATCCGATTCATCAAATCCATAAATACCGCAGGGGCATTAGTGAGCCCAAACGGCATCACTAAGAATTCGTAGTGACCATATCTCGTTCTGAAGGCAGTTTTGGGTATGTCCAAATCTCGAATTCGCAACTGATAATAGCCCGATCTCAAATCTATTTTTGAGGACACTGAGGCTCCTTCAGTTGGTCGAACAAATCATCGATGCGCTGCAACGGATATTTGTTCTTTATCGTCACTTTATTCAGTTGACGATAGTCAATGCACAACCTCATGGTTCCGTCCTTCTTTTTCACGAACAATACTGGTGCACCCTAAGGTGAGAAACTTGGTCGAGCAAAACCTCTATCCGTCAATTCTTGCAACTGAGCCTTCAACTCTTTTTACTCGGTTGGTGCCATACGATACGGAGCTATCAAAATCGGCGTAGTTCCAGGTACAAGCTCAATACCAAACTCTACCTCCCGAACAGGTGGTAAACCCGGTAATTCTTCAGGAAAAACATCCGGGTATTCACAAACCACCGGCACAGATTCGGGTTTCTTTTCTAATTCTTTGTCATCAAGTACATACGCAAGGTATGCTTCGCAACCTTTTCTTACATATTTCTGTGCCAACATTGAGGATATTACAGCTGGCAACCCATCCAAGTCCGCCGGAAAACAGGAACCTCGGATTACTAGGGGACATTTCTTACACACTTTGTCGACAAGCACGTAACGACTCAAGGGATTTGACACCCGAATTACGAACTCAGTAGACTCAATAGGTAAAGTCTTACTGGATGCTAAAGTTTCACGTATGTAAGAATGAGTAGAACCGGGGTCAATCAAAGCAATTACATTAGTATCAAAGAGAGTAAAAGTACCGGTAATAACATCAGGCGAAGAAGCATCCTCGCGGGCACGTATAGCATAAGCTCCAGCAGGCGCACGAGCCTCGGATCTGGTCGTAGCATCTCTAGATCCTCTCTGACCACCACTAGCATTGCCCGTATTTCTAGATGGTCTACCTCGAGCAGTGGTAGCACCCGGTTTCTCACTCTGATTTACATTCTGTTCAGACATCCTCGGGCAATCTTTAATGAAGTGGTCAACTGATCCACACTTGTAACAGGAGCGGTCATGGAATCTACAACTCCCCGAATGCCATTTACCACAATATCGACATTCTGTTCTGTCTCGACGTTCATTCCCAACACTGGCGATCGAAGTGCCTTGGGTACCCACAGGGGGTCGATCACGATCTCGTCTAAAAAGGCCCGAAGTGCCTCTAGACCGACCCACATCATCTCGAAATTTCTTCGATGCCTGTTGAAGAGACCTTCCCGGGATCTTTTACGAAACTCTCCAGTTCTCACATCAACTTTTTGTTTTTCTATTCTAAACTCTTCGGCTTTACAAGCTCGCTCGACATCGTCGCTATCCGTAGCCTTAAATTCAGTAGCCCCATGTTTTCGGATTTTGTCAACTGGGGGCTTATTTGACCTTATTTGGTCAGTTACCGGAGGTATTGTAGGTGCGGGGGTTGTATTAGTCAGGAATGGAGGTTGTGGAACAGCCGTATTAGTTCGAATGTATTGGTTAAACCAATCATTCATCACGCTATAGAAAGCTTGTCTAGCTTCATCATTCGGGTTACTAGCATTCGGTTGAGAGTCCGCCGGTGCTGTCCCTTGTGCGGGAGCAGGCGCTACACTCTCAAGATCATCAGCTACCACTCGGTCGGGATCGGGATCCATTACTATGATTAAACACATTTGCAAATGTCAGAAATCACCACACTATCAGATAATCACATAAAATGGCATGTATAGCTAGACCCAACGCATTACGGTAGTCCTAGAATCGATTAAACCGTAGCTCTGATACCAATCAAATGTAACACCCCGAACCCGAGACCGACACCGGAGTCGAACACGAGGTGTTAACAGACTTTAAACCCCTTATAAAAATATTTCCCAGACGCTGCCCAATCTGCATACTAGTCGCTTTAAAAATCATATCTTGAGTTTCACAACTCGAAAATCAGTTTCGTGATTTTTCCCTGAAACTAGGATCATATGCCCATCTACATATTTTTTTCTAGAATTTTTGATCAGGCCAATTAGTACAGTTTATTAGTCAAAGTCCCCCATGTTACAGGGATCGACTACACTGACCTTTGCGCATTACGACTTGGATATCTCCCTGCACAGAGCTTCAATACTGATGCCGTTTGTTTCTATGGAAACTAGACTCAGAGAGGAATCTATACATATATGGTATGACTCCTAATTATCTCTGGTTAATTTATAATGAATTTCCAAAGTCGGAACAGGGAATCCAGAAACTGTTCTGGCCCTGTCTCACGAGAACCTAAATATCGCTTAACATACTGTCCATATGATCATTTCGTTACTTTCCTATGAAAATAGATTCATCAGGGTTCGTTTACATAATTTATTCACTATTTAATTCCATTCCTACTATTTTTAGTGATTTCCCAAATCTACATCACTGCTGCTGTCAGCATCTGCCTTTAAGGTAGACTTTACCTATTTCATAGTTTCCATAATTCAACTAGCCCTTTTAACATGAGTAGCACAAATGATGATGGTGATTAACCATTCCCATGGCCAATCCTTGTCAAGCATATTCACACTAAATGATTATAACATTATACTCAAACATATATAAGTCATTTTCGCATGGCTAACCAAAATTATACAAGTCCAAAGGGTCCATGACCCACAACAAACGGGTAGTCCTATACATGCCATATCCAGAGTTCAACTAAAAGAGTACCAAAAGAGCTTTGATAGTGTGGATGACTTCGACTTCGATGATCCCGAATCCGATAGCTAACGAACAATATCTATAAAACAGAGAGCCAAAGCAACGGGGTAAGCATTTTAAAGCTTAGTAAGTTTCAAGTAATGAAATCGGCTTTGACTAAAGTATTGCATTCACATAGCTAAATAAATCACTTTATTAATTCACATTCTCATAAGCATACTTACTTCACACTTCATCAACATATACACACACAAGGTATCAACCTATCTAAAAGCCGAAAATTCGTTAGTCGATTGAACGAATATTATTTAAAGCGAATCAACTTTTTTTTTTCGAAGCACATGCAAACATACCTTATCGTTTGGGTTTATCGAGCGTATTAATTGAATTTATTGCAGCACAAAACGCTCACATTCAAACCCAAGTTTCTTCGGAATTTAGCCGGATATAACCACAAGCTCAATTGCCTTCGGGTCTTAACCCGGGTATAGCAACTCGCACGAATGCCTTCGGGTCTTAGCCCGTATATATCAACTTGCACAATTTCCTTCGGGTCTTAGCCCGGATATATCAATTCGCACAAACGCCGTCGGGTCTTAGCCCGGATATATCAGTTCGCACAAATGCCTTCGGGTCTTATCCCGGATATATCAATTCGCACAAATGCCTTCGGGTCTTATCCCGGATATATCAATTCGCACAAATGCCTTCGGGTCTTATCCCGGATATATCAAATCGCACAAATGCCTTCGGGTCTTAGCCCGGATATATCAAATCGCACAAATGCCTTCGGGTCTTAGCCCGGATATATCAATTCGCACAAATGCCTTCAGGTCTTAGCCCGGATATATCAATTCGCACAAATGCCTTCGGGTCTTAGCCCGGATATATCAATTCGCACAAATGCCTTCGGGTCTTAGCCCGGATATATCAATTCGCACAAATGCCTTCGGGTCTTAGCCCGGATATATCAATTCGCACAAATGCCTTCGGGTCTTAGCCCGGATATATCAATTCGCACAAATGCCTTCGGGTCTTAGCCCGGATATCATTCAAATGCTCATGCACACATATATCAACAATCATGACACATCCATATTTCACTTTCGTTACTAAGGCTCAAACACAAAGCATTTATTAAACCTTTCCAATTTCGGCTCAATAGCCACACACAAAGAGCATGATTTCAATTGGCTTTATAACATAGTCTCTATGCACATTCGACTATCCATCATAGTATGACTAATCATTTCAATATAATTCAAGTAGGGTCATTACTCGAAGACTTACCTCAGATGTTGTCGAACGACTTCAATGGCTATTCAATTACTTTTTCCTTCCCTTTATCGGATCTAGTTCCCCTTTGCTCTTGAGCTTAAGTTCAACAAAATTTAAAATAGTCATTAATCGACTATTCAAGTATTACTTTCAGAATAATATATATATTGATCCGACTTTCACACACATAGATTATAGTAAGCTTTATAATAATCAATAAATAATTCATTGGCAAATTTTCATTAATGTTTACAACAAAATCACATATTCACTACGAGCTGTTTTCCTGAGCAGCAGTTACTAAATTATTTATAACTGGAGCTACTAAACATCAAATCACTTTCCGTTAATTTTCCCTGAATATAGACTCGTATATCTTCCATCCATAAAATTTTCAGAATTTTAGGCTTGTCCAATCAATACCAGATTTTTCTTAAAGTTTCCCCTGTTTCACTGTTTGACTATTCTGACCACTCTTCACTACGAATCAAATTTCTCATTTTACAGAATTCAAAATGTGTTGTATTTGATCTCATTTGAAACTAGACTCATTAAGGAGTCTAAGCATATAAATTTTATCTTATAATCATTTTTGTACAATTTATAATGATTTTCTAAAAACAGAACAGGGAATCTAGTAGTCATTTTGACTCAGCCCCACAATACTTCAAATATCTCAAGATCGGTAACTCTTTTGTTTTTATAGTTTCTTTTGTAAGAAAATAGACTCTTCAAGCTTTAATTACATAATTCACTCAGCTTCTAATTCAACTCCTACAAATTATGGCGATTTTCCAAAATCACCTTACTGCTGCTGTCCCCAAACAGATTATTACCAAATCAAATACTAACATTAGCATTTCACCTTAATAGCTAGCTTACCAAGCCTTAATTTAACATATAATTCACACATATCACATTCAGCTATATATACATTTATCATATTTCCATTTCAGCATATATAACTAACATTTATTCCGAAATTTTAATATCTAATTGCTTATAAACTTTCTTCGGATGTCGTCGACTAATTGATCGGCTACTCAACTACTTTCGATTTTCCCCGATCTAAATCCAATTTCTTGGTTTCTTGATCTTAACATATTCAAATAAATCTCATTTTAACATATTTTCATTCAATTTAGTCTAATAACGCATAAATGGGTAAATTACATTTTTACCCCTAATATTTCACACTTTCACAATTTAGTCTTTATTCCACAAAACACAAAATACACAAAATTTGGTCACACTCCTTAAGGGCCGAATCTTCCTAGTACCCATATAAGTCCATACATTTCATTTATTTCACCTTTGAGTCCTTCAAAAATTTATTTTTGTAATTTAGCCCTAACTACTCAAAATCACCAAAAACTTCAACACAAAACATATTAATCTTTAACATATCTTTCATTTTTCATCAACAACTATCAAAAAGCTCAAGCACTCATCAATGGCAAAACACAAAATCATCATCAATTCACAAAATTGAACCATGGGTTTTAAAGAACACAAAGCAATGATATAAAAAATGTGAAAATTATCAAAAACCAAACAAAAGACTAACCTTAATCTAACTCCCAATGGCCGAACCTTACCCAAGCTTTTCTCTTTTTCTTCTTTCTCCAGTTTCGACAATGGAGAAGATGATATGATAGTGGCTTCCTTTCTCTTTTTTTTTATTCTTTCTTTAATTCATTATGTCTCCAATAACCCAATTTCCTATTATAATATCTAATTCAACAAATAAATTGCCCATCATCAATCCATCTTGGCCGGCCACTATAAGGGAATTGGGCAAATTTGACATGCAAGTCCACCTTTGTGTTGACATGCACTAATAAGCCCTTTAAAATTAGCCTATCATATTTCACCATGTCTCATGTTGATCCCTATTTAATAATTCCTCATACAATTGGCAAAATTAGGGAATGAAATTTCCACATATGCATGTACACACATAATAAGCATAGAATATAACAATTAATTATTTTCATAACTCGGTTTTGTGGTCCCGAAACCACTTCCCGACTAGGGTCAATTTAGGGCTATCACAGACGCCTCCGTCCATGTCATTCCAAAAGTAATCTTTTCATCTTGTGTAAGGAATAACCGCTTTGTATGTTTTGATAAAGTTGCATAGTCAGTTTTTTAATTTTCTACTTCAAAAGTTGTCGAGCCCAATAGACGAAATAGCGTAGCATTCGCTATTGAAAAATGATGATCTAGTGTAAGATGGCCCTACAAAAATAATAGTTGGCTAGAGTCAAGTTCCTCTAGATCATAAGGCTATAATCTAAGTGGAGCTAGTGGTCGTAGGCGTCCTCTTCCACTATAATTGGCTTATTTGGTCATGAGAATGATCACTTAAAAGCTGATGATTGAACCAAAAGAGGATAAAGATAACCGAAGGTTGGAATCCCTCAAATCGAATAATCTCTTTCCTTAGCTCTGTTTCTTTTTACAATTGCAATTTCAATTTATACAATTTCAACTCGTCCATACTTTTAATTCTGTTCTTTTTATTTTTTTTCTCTCAATTCAAACCTTTTTCTTGGGCACGACTATTCCCAAGATTTAGAGGAATAAGAAGTTTTAGCAATCTAGTTCCTGAGGATTTGACCCTACTTTCATTATACTATTCTTTTCATTATTTCTTAGGGATAGGTTATTTTTTGTGCCTTTAACAACACACCGGACTAGAAAAAATGTGTTCATGGCCATATCAATACTTGTAAATGACAGTTGATTCATAAGTTGGTTGGTATTCAGCAGGCCATGGATCTTTCTGGTTCTAATAGTTTGGCACAGCGTAAATTAAAGACTTTAGAGGAGTTAGAAGATGTTGTTTATTATGAAGAATTGATTTGGAAGCAGAACTCGAAACGTGATTGGCTGAGCTTGAGGGATCGTAATACTAAGTATTTTCATAAACAAACGATTCAAAGAAGAAAGCAAAATAATATAATAGTCTTGCACAATTCAGATGGTGAATGAATTTTTAAGCCCGAAGCTTTACAATTAGAGGTTCTTGCACTCTTTTAAAAGTTGTGTCATGAGGTTCCTGGCCCTTAGGAGTTTGGCTCCAAGTGGTTTTGTAACAGCCCTTTTTAGCTCCAATTTTGCCTGGGCTCGCCGAGTCTTGAGTTCTTGATCCTTGATCTTCTTTAAATGGCCTATTGACGGCTTCAATCTGCTTCACTGCAACTCAGGAATGCGACATCTGTTATCTTTGATCTGCTCCCCGTCTAATACAGAGATGCCAAATCTGTTATCTTCGATCTGCTCCCCGTTTAATACAGAGACGCCAAATCTGCTTCTTCAATCTGCTCCCCATCTAATACAGAGATGTCAAATCTGTTATCTCTTATTTGCTCCCCGTCTAATACAGAGATGCCAAATCTGTCATTTTGGATCTGCTTCGATGTAAACACATGAAGGTCAGATCTGCTATGTCTTCGATCTGTTCCTTGTCTAATACAGAGATGCCAAATCATCTTGGATCTACTTCAAGGAAGGTCCAATCTGTTATGTCTTTGATCTGCTCCCCGTCTAATACAGAAATGCCAAATCATCTTGGATCTGCTTCAATGAAAGTCAGATCTGCTGTGTCTTCGATCTGTTCCCCGTCTAATACAGAGATGCCAAATCATCTTGGATCTGCTTCAATGAAGGTCAGATCTGCGATGTCTTCGATCTGCTCTTCGTCGAATATGGAGATGCCAAACCTGTTTCTTCGATTTGTTCTCTGACAGTACAGAGATACCAAATCATCTTAGATCTGCTTCAACGTAAACACGTGAAAGCCAAATCTGCTATGTCTTCGATCTGCTCCTTATAAACGCAAGGATACCAAATCATCTTGGATCTACTTCGATGTGAAAACATCCGAAGGTTAGATCTGCTATGTCTTCGATCTGCTCTCCGTCGAATATGGAGATGCCAAATCTGTTTCTTCGATTTGTTCTCTGACAATACAGAGTTGTTAAATCATCTTAAATCTGCTTCAACGTAAACACCTGAAGGTCAAATCTACTATGCTTTAGCCTGTTACCCGACTGCTTAGGGGGTTAAGGCGCATCAATCTTCATTGTCCCTTGAAGGACATAACCTGTATAATGTGTATGAGTTCATGCCTAATGATTAGGATGGTATGATTGAAGTGAGTCAAATGCTCCTAATTAAACCTGTTATAATGCAAAATGTTTATGAATATGACCCCTATTCCAGACGTCACCACTCATTCTTTCGTCGAAGTTTATCCTTATTTCTCTCGAAGTATCATTCCTACTCAGCCTGTGGGTTTGTACCATTCTTCAAATGCTATGACCCACCAAAAATGTCTGTAAGATGATCCTCTCTTAGGATCGAATTGTTTGATTTGTCCAATCATCATTTTG
This sequence comes from Gossypium hirsutum, assembly GCF_007990345.1. Taxonomy (NCBI): domain Eukaryota; kingdom Viridiplantae; phylum Streptophyta; class Magnoliopsida; order Malvales; family Malvaceae; genus Gossypium; species Gossypium hirsutum. The sequence continues at coordinate 104,141,636 of NC_053426.1, forward strand.
GACTAAAAAAAGAATTTCCTCGAGTTCTTTCAAACCTCACTTACGTGAATTCTTCGAACAATTGTTCTGTTTTAGTTTCTTGTATTATCTAGAAATTTCTAGAGTAACGAGCAAAACTTCATTTGTGAAAATTATTTAGTTCGTTTATCATTATTTTAATGCAACACACTTTAAGAATAATGGAAGATGAATTTAATCTTGAGAATAATTAGCTTTGAATAAATTTGTCAAAAATACAAAGGAAATTAATCTGAAAGCCTATCTTTGAGAAGAAAAAGAATCTAAAGATAGCAAACAGGACAAAAGTTAGATGCCCTAGATATCGCCGCTTGAGCGTTTATATGCCAGCTCTATGCAGACTTTCTTGAATTCAACATGTGTTTAAAAGATCTAAAGTACTTTGTTGATGCCCCGATATGCAACGCACTTCACTCTTCGTTGAATCAGATATAGCAAGATTACCGTGTGCTCTTTAAAATTTGAGCTGCCCTTTCGGGTTTTCAACTCAAAACCCCTTTGGTCACAAGGCGCCCTTTTCGAATTTTCACCTTGGCCTCTCCATTTTTTTTTTTGAAAAACTCAAGGCACCCTTTGCGGGTTTTCACCCTGAATTCTTCTTTATTTTAGACAAAGTACTTTTTTACTGAGTCTGAATTCACTGGATTGGGCAAACTCTTCGCATCCATTTTCGTTAAGATCAATGTACCCCTAGAGAAGGCCTTCTTCACGACATACGGCCCTTCCCAATTTGGCATCCATTTTCCTCTAAAGTCCTTCTGAATAGGGAGGATCTTTTTCAGCACAAGATCCCCCTTATGGAATTCTCTTGGTCGCACTTTCTTGTCGTAAGCTCGCATCATTCGCTTCTGATACATCTAACCATGACGAATGGCCTTTAGCCTCTTTTCTTCAATCAAGTTCAACTGATCATATCGCGATTGTATCCATTCAGCTTCATTCAACTTTATCTCTGACAAGACTCGAAGAGACGGTATTTCCACTTCAATGGGTAACACTGCTTCCATCCCATAAACCAACGAGAAAGGAGTTGCCTCGGTAGAAGTTCTGACAGATGTTCGGTAAGCTAAGAGTGCAAATGGTAACTTCTCATGCCAGTCTTTGTAGGTTTCAGTCATTTTCTCCACTATCTTCTTGATGTTTTTGTTAGCAACTTCCACTGCCCCATTCATCTTTGGATGATACGGCGAAGAGTTATTATGCTTAATCCTAAACTGACTGCAAACTTTTGCTATCGTTTTGTTGTTCAAGTTCAGTGCATTGTCTGATATGATCCTTTCAAGCATCCCATACCGACAAATAATCTCTTTCTTCAAGAATTGACTTACAGCCGACTTAGTAACATTCGCATAAGAATCAGCCTCTACCCACTTCATGAAGTAATCAATGACCATAAAAATAAAGTGATGCCCATTTGAAGCGTTTGGTGATATTGGCCCAATGACATCCATGCCCCACATAGAAAAAGGCCATGGAGAAGTCATAACGTGTAGAGGTGAAAATGGTACATGAATCTTGTCTCCATAAATCTGACATTTATGGCATTTTTGGCATAGTTGATACAATCCCCTTCCAAAGTAGACCAATAATATCCAAACCTCATGATTTGTCTAGCCATCGTGAAACCATTAGCGTGCATCCCACAAATACCCTCGTGAATGTCTTCCAAGATTAACTTAGCTTCCACGGCGTCAACATATCTCAACAGTACTTGGTCCTTTCTTCTTTTGTACAAGATGTCCCCATCCAAAACGTAGTCGCAGGCTAATCTTCTTAAAGTTCGCTTAACATTTTCAGTTGCCTGTTCTGGGTATTTACGATCTCTCACATATCACAATATATCTTGATACCAAGGGTTATCATCATTTTTTTCTTTTTCAATGTTACAACAGTGAGCTGAAGCCTCAAAGATACTCATCTGAATAGGTCTCATCTCCTCCTCTTTATTCACTTTAATCATTGAAGCCAAGGTTGCTAGAGCATCTGCCATCTGGTTTTCGTCTCGTGGGATATAATTGAAAGTGATGTCATCGAACTCCTTAAGTAACCCCAAAACTACCTTTCGATAATTGATCAATTTAGGATCCCTTGTCTCTCATTCACCTTTAAGCTGGTAAATTACCAACGCAGAGTCTCTATAAACTTCCAAGGTTCTTATTCTTCGCTCTATAGCCGCTCGGAGTCCCATGATGCACGCTTCATACTCGGCCATATTGTTTGTGCAATCAAAATCCAACTTGCACGTGAATGGGTAATAATCACCATTTGGGGATACCAAGACTGCCCCAATTCTATTTCCCACTGCATTGGATGCCCTATCAAAGCTCAACTTCCAAGGATAATCCTCTGTAGTTGCTACACACATCAACTCTTCATTTGGGAAATCAAAATTCAACGGCTCATAGTCTTCTAGAGCTTTACTAGCCAGAAATTCCGCTATCGCACTTCCTTTTATAGCCTTCTGGCTCACATAAACTATGTCAAACTCTGAAAGCAGAATTTTCCACCTCGCCATTCTTCCATTCAAAGCTGTTGACTCCATCATATACTTTAGAGGATCAAGTTTTAAAATAAGCGAAGTAGTATGATACAACATATACTGCCTCAACCTTCGAGTCGTCCAGATTAAAGCACAGCACAATTTCTCACTTGGCGAATATCTCATCTCACACTCTGTGAATTTCTTACTGAGGTAGTATATCGCCTTCTCCTTTCTTCCCGACTCGTCATGTTGGCCAAGCACACATCCCATAGAATTGCTAAACACTGATAAGTACAGAATTAATGGTCTACCTGGATTAGGTGGAGATAACACAAGAGCATTTAACAGGTATTGCTTAACCTTATCGAAAGCACTCTGGCATTCCTCATCCCAAGTACCTTGGTTGTGTTTTCTAAAGAGGCGAAATATAGTGTCACATTTCTCAGTTAATTGTGAAATAAACCGAGTAATATAATTCAACCTTCCAATAAAACCCCGAACTTCTTTATGAGTATACGGTGAAGGTAAATCTTGTATGGCTCTAACTCTGTCTGAATCAACTTCTATTCCTTTTTCACTAACCACAAAACCTAGTAACTTCCCCGATCTGGCTCCGAAAGTGCATTTTGCCGGATTAGGTTTTAACTGAAACTTCCTTAATCTCAAGAATAGTTTCTTTAAAACCTCAATATGTTTCTCCTCTGTTTGAGATTTGGCAATCATATCATCAACATACACATCAATTTCCTTGTGCATCATATCGTGAAATAAGGTTACCATAGCCCTTTGGTATGTTGCCATGCATTCTTTAGCCCAAAGGGCATTACCTTGTAACAGAAAGTCCCCCACAAGGTTATGAAAGTGGTGTTGTCCATGTCTTCAAGATGCATCTTTATCTGATTGTACCCTGAAAAACCATCCATGAAGGAGAACAACGAATATCCCGCTATGTTGTCTACCAAAGTGTCTATGTGAGGCAGAGGGAAATTATCTTTTGGGCTAGCTTTGTTCAGATCCCTGTAATTAACACACATTCATACCTTCCTATCTCTTAGGAACTGGTACAATGTTAGCTACCCATTCAGAATACTTCACCTCTTGTAAGAATCCTGCATCGAACTGTTTCTTGACTTCATCCTTTATTTTTAATACGATATCTGGTCTCATTCTTCGCAACTTCTGTTGAACTGGTTTACAATCCTGTCTTATTGGAAGACGATGCACCACAATATCAGTATTTAACCCTGGCACATCTTGATAGGACCATGCGAAGATATCCTTGAACTCACGTAACAACTCAATCAGTCATTGCCTTATATCATCAGCAATATGCGTGCCAATTTTCACCTCTTTCCCTTCCTCTAGGGCTACATTCTCTACTGCCTCTTTCTCATGTGGCATGATTTGTTTCTCCTCCTGTTTCACCATCCTCAAAAGATCTAGAGACACATCACAATCCTGGACATCTTCAAAATCCTGTGATTCCTCTAAACACATGTCTTACTCACGAGAGAAATCAGGATTTGTAATATCAATGCTAATGTCATTGATATCTATGGATCTGTGAAGTATAAAGAATATACAAAAAATGAATGAATTTAAGAATGATTATTTATGTGCTATGAATGAAAGAATAAGAATTGCCAAAATTAAACGAAATATTGGTTGATAAAAATGAAACAATACTCGTTCAAATTGATAAAAGTTATGTTTTATTAAAAAAAATAATAGATGATCGTAAGCCCATTCCACAAATGTAATCCTATTACTCCTAGGCCCAAGAGTAACAAGAATGTTTCGAGAGTTATTCTGAAAAATTCCTAAAGACTACAGGAAGTTCCTCCGCAGTCCAATTGTTCAGAGAGCTTCCCGGTTCGTAAGGGCGAATGCCCTCAAGGTTTCCTTAATCAGTCCCTTCTCCATGTATGGCATTGATGGAATGATTTTCATTTCCAAACACCCTCATCTCTAGGTAAGCTATCCCTCCTGATACAAAAGTCTAGGATATGTAAGGGAACGTCTTCTTTTCGCTCAGCCGTGACCCTCTTCTCTCTTTCTTTCTCTTTTTAACCTTAATTAGGGTATTTCTATAAACTTGAATGCATATAATACAATGAGATGCTATGAAATGCAAATGCATGAATGCAAAAAGATGTCGATTCTGATTCAATTTCATTTTAGAAAACGTTATTTAAGGAACAAAAATCTTTTCATAAAACGGATTACAAATACGCTTTCGCTCGTAGGCTTAGAGTCTTAACCCTATCTAATAACAATGTTAACTCTTGTCCTCTGTATGACGATGACTCATACATTATACTCAGCGTTCTAGCTTGTACTGTCAAATCTTGCAAGTGTTCAGCAGCCTCTCGAATCTGAACTAAGGCTTCTCCCATGAGATAATCCCTATTTCCAACTTGATCCTGAAGATGGTGAAGTTTTCCCTTCCACTGTTCTTATCTTGCCTCGAGCTACTCAATCCGTAGCTCACAGCCCTATAGTGCTACTTCCAACCTTTCGATATCGTGTTTCATTTCCTTGATTTTATTCAAGCTTGCCTTTAACTCGATTGTAAGGTTACAACTTCGGTGATGATGAAGAGATCGTCCAAGTTCATCCACCTTAATTTTTAATCATTGATTTTCCTTCTCTAGGGCCTAATTACGCGACTGCATCTCTTGGAATTTCTTCTCCCAATACTCGGCTTTAGCTCTTTCTTCCTGAATCTCTTGTTGCCACTGCTCTGGAGATATCCCTAATCCGACCCTTTTCAACGTTACCTGGGTCTTTTTGTAGCACGTCTTTAAATAATCTCGATCTTCCTCGATCTTTCTCTTTTCCTTTTTCACCTTCTCGACTTCCATATTTTGAACATCGACGTCGAGACTTAAGCACATTTTTTCCCCTTCGAGCTTCTCAATCCTCTTTTCAATCTTTGAATTATTTCTCTCGAACTCTTGCTTCATAACCTCTAACTCTGATGGAATCACTCGTAAGCTCTCCTCTAATGATCGAGCCACTCCCAAAATTGGCCTAAGGATATTATCATTGACTCTCCTACTAAACCACCTTTTATACTCAAGGATTGATGTCGAGCCTTCGGTCAAGATCTTCATACAGAAAGGCTTCTTCCAAGCCTCAGAAATCTCTCGCATCTTCTTCTTATAGTGATCTCCTTTATAAGAGAAATCACTTTGAGCTAGACCCTGTGTAACCGGTATGAACTACCTCGCTTTATATTGCCTTAGAACAAGCAATGGTGCATATCCAACAACTCCCCAAATTCTTGGCAAAGGGACCCAATCAAAACTACCACAGCGGTAAAGGACTTCACTAGGAACCAACCAAGGAGCCTTCCACATAACATCTTCCTCTCGAAAATTCTAAAGAATGTCTATCCACATCTCCTCTGAAATGTCATCTCTCCTTGGCATGTCTACTGCTTCTTTTAAGGGAGAATAACCCTCAAATAATACTCGACAAGGAACCTTATCAAGCTTCTAAAAATAACTGTGGAACCAAACTAACAGCAACTGTGCACATCCAATGAATCTACCTTCGTCGGCTCTCCGACATGCACTCAAAGATCTAAATGTCTCAGCTAGGATTGCTGGTATCGGTGTATTCTACTTACCAACACGATCGAACAAATCCGCAACTGCTTCATCTATATGCCCCAACGCCTTTGGGAAAATCACCATGCCGTAAATACTCAAAGCCAGGACGTCGACCCTTTTCTTTATGTCTGGATATGTCGATATCAAATCCCTCAAAACGGCCCATGGAACGCACTTACTATCACCCTTTTGCTGTATACGAGCTACAGCCTACTGCTCACTCATCCCAGTAATCATCACCAACTTCTTTGCAAAAGTTAGAAGACTAGCAGGCCTAACATAAGCCTTGTGACCCTGAATCCTCGGGCAACGTAGTAAAGTCGTATACTCCTCCAAAGTAGGTGCAAGATCAACATCACCAAATGTAAAGCAACTATAAGCAGGGTTCCAGAACTGTACCATAGCTCGAAACAAGTGCCTATCTACTTTGACGTATAGCAAATAGGGAAGGTCTCCATAATTCTGATAGAAAAGCTGCTTAGCCTCGTCATCCCATTGGGCCCAAATGTTTCTCAGCTCCTAAAACTCATTCTGCGTCGAATTAATACGGGTGAAGTCCCATAACTCTGACGTATATCCTTCGGTGACACTATCTCCTTTCTCTAACTGGGTTTTCTCTGACCAGGTACAGACAGAAGCATTGTCCTCCACTCTATCAAGGTATTCATTCCTCATTACAAAACTTTCTAATCTAGAAATCGAGCCGTGAATCGACACCTTTAAATGCCAAATGACATGCAATGACAGCAAAATAAAAATAAGTCAGTATCATAAAAAAATGATAAACAAGTACTTACAAGGGTAGCTTACTAAAGGCTATCATTATCTTTCCTAAACTCTTTAAAGTTCACTATATGAGTTTTAACTCTAAAGCCAAGGTACCTGAACCAGCAGATTCCTTGGTCTTCACCCATTATAGGCTCATATAGACCAAGTTCAGTTTAGGGGGACACATTTCCCTATGGCCATACGGAGATGAAAATCTCACGAAGACATAGGTACAATATTCCGGAAGCAATCCACTAGCTCATACGAAGGTGAAAACCTTACGAAAGCGTAGCTTCTCACTCCCACTTAAGGGTGTGACCACAACGGTCATGCAAATGCAATGTACAACAATAAGGTAACAAACATATGCAGCAAACACATGTAAAAAGGATCCAATTTTAAATTTAAAAAACTTCCGACATTAAGACAGAAAATACTCAATTTCTTGGCTTTACTCTCTTAATTCCCCAGCGGAGTCGCCAAGCTGTCGAAACCATTTTTTTAAAGGGATGTTTGAAAAATGGGGATCGATTTTTGAAAAACGAAAACGGGAGTCGCCACCAACCTTTTTAGGTGTGATTGGATCATCTTATAAAACGTTTTGGTCTACGAAAATTAAGAAAACAGGTTCAGGAGTCGGTTACGTATGAGGAAGGATTATCACCCTCGCAACGCCCAAAATTGGTACCAAATTGAATAGTTTTCTGTCTTAATGTCAAAAATTTGAAAGTATTTAAAAATAGGACCCCTTTTTTAAAACCGAAATTATTTAAGTTGAAAAATCGAGATTCCTTGGCTCTGAAAGAATACAAACATCACATCTAGCATTATAGGACACGATATTCTTAAACTCTCGTAACTGAAATCATCTCATGATTTACAAAATCTATTTAGAAGGATACTTTAGGCATTTAGACAAACAAGAAATCGCAACCCAGCATATTAGGGCACTATTTCCCGAATTCCTAAATACGAAAAACATTACCTCATTTTAGAAAAACTTTTGGATAAAATATGACAATTAAATTAAATATATATTTTTTAAAATAATGATTTGAGTAAAATTTTAAAAAATAATTTACTAAGAGTAATACTAAAAAAAATTTAAAAAATGAAAGAGTTTGATATGATACTAAAATTATTAAAAAATTAAAATATATAAAAAAAATCAGGGAACATGGATTAAATCAAAATAAAAAGGGTTGAAAAACGAAGATGAACAAAGAATGAAATAAGAACATACCGTAGAAAATAAGAACGTAAGAAGGAGAGAAATTTGAGTGAAAGCTCTCAAAAAATTTTATTATTTCCCAAAACTCCAGTGTGTTTACAATGAAGGGAGAGGCCTCTATTTATAGTTGAACCTCCTCAAATCCAACGGTACAGATCAATTACATCAACAGTTAAGATTAAAAGGTATCTACAAATTAAATCTCTAAAATTACAAAATCATATCTTCTAAGATTGCATATCATATCTAAGATTGCAATCATATCTAAGATTACATATAATTGAAGATTATATTTCCATATGAGTCAAGCTTGTAGATGGACCTTAAATCTTTTCAAGTAATGGGCCATTCCGATCGAGCCAAATTATATTTGTAATTTTGGACTGAACTTGGACTTCATATTTTTTTGGGTTTATTATTTTTGTTTTTGGACTTATTTCTGGGCCCGAGCAAAATTGAGTGTCTACACGTATTATATTTTTTATATAAAAAATTTAAAACATAATACATCAAAAACACTAAAAATATTAAAATAAATGTTTCACAATAATTTGAAAATAAATTTAAAAAAGTCTTTAAACTTAACTAACACTAAGATAAGTGCAACTTAACAAGTAAATGCCTCTAAAATAATAGCAAAATTAAAAATAAAACAAGAGTTATACAATATCCAAAAAAAATAGTAACAAATGAATGCAACAAAACAATGAGAAAACAACAGCAAAACAACAATTTTTTTTTACAAATTTGGGCCGGGCTAGAGCAAAAAATCCTTACCCAAGACTCGGCCCATTTTCTAAATGGGCCTTATTTTTTTGCACTAACTCATTTTTAGGATTTATATTTTTGTCCAAACCCTCTCACTTTTTAAATGACCTAACCCATGGAGAGCTTTAGTTGAAACTTTCACAAATGACTTCCCTTCTTATAAGATCGAGCATTTTGAATAAGATGACAACACTTTTGCATTTCCTTTTCCCCTTCTTACGAATACGTTAAATGTTGTTATTGACGTATTCTTAATTTCTTATCCTATTCACCATGTCTCATAGTTTTTGGGTTAAAAATTTCAAAATGTTTACTTAGACCTATTCATGAATCAGGTCATGCTCGAGTCCTAAAAGTTTTCAAGTCCAAACCCATTTTTGCTTGGCCCACCTAAAAAATCCATTTCATTGTTCAAAAATTAATAAAATATTATAAATATGTATTTTTATTTTTATTTTATAATTAAATTTAATTTAAAAAAAATATTTTTATCATTTAAATTAAATTTGAGTCAGTCCAATCCTAAATACAAAAAGCCTTGTACAAGTCGGGTTCAACTACTACATGGACATGTCTATTAATTTACTTTATGAATTGTAACAAGGTCTCTCCAAATTTTGTGCTATTAGATTGGTTCATATTAAATCAAATTTGAATGATTTTTTTATTTTTAATTAGATTAATTATATATAAAAAATATTTTTATGTAAATTTAATTATAAAGTATATAAAATATTAGAATAAAATAATTTGTAAATAATGATAAAAACTCTGAATCAACCCGATTTGAGTTGGGCTTAGACAAAGTTTTTTTATGTCTCATACTGTGCCAACTTGAATTCAATTTAAATAATAATAAATATTTTAAATTAAATCTAGTTACAAAATATTAATATAAAAATATTTTTAATATTTTTTTTTTAACGGTGAAATGAAATTTTTGGTAATGGTGGGCTGAAAATAGTTTTGGGCTTGAATGTCTTTGTAACTTGAGCAATGAGTCGGCTTGGCTCAACCAATAAATAAATCTAAGTAAATAACATCATATTTTGAATTTTTTTTAAAATTTTTAAAATTTTTCATATATTTTAAAATAATTTTTACTTTTAAAAATTTAAGGAGCTTTTAATTTTTCATAATTTTTTATATTTTTATTGAAAATACATAAAAAAATTTAATTTTAAATTTATTAAAGAGAAGGGACCTAATTAGCATAAAATTGTAAATAATGAGGGCTGCAAAAGTTATTTTATTTTATTTATAATAGTCAAATCAATCATTTTAATGGAAAAATTGGCAGAGAAGTCAATATTTTTAAATTAAAAAATATAAAGATTAAAATTTAAATTTAAGAATAATATAGAGACTTTTGAGATATTTAAAACTTTAAAAAATTAAAGCAAATGATAATAGTTTAATAAACATTTTTTAAAAATTTCTTAACTATATTATTGTTTGTGTGAAATTACAAATTTTTTAAAAATATATAATAAATAACTTAATTAACACATTGCAATGTATAGGTGAAAGAAACTCACCATTGGCACGGAGAATTAGATTAGGTTTTCAAAATTGAGTAAAAAATTTGCATAGCATGATGCGACCAAAATCTCAAAGAAAATCGAGTAAAAAGCGAAGGCCGCGGATGTTGACACATTTCCTCAAACCAATTGGCCATGAATGTGTCAATGAAGGTTAATTGGGACCTTTACCTCACCATTAAATTGAAGTCCTTTAACTAGGTGAACTCCAGCTGTCTCTCTGCAAACTCACAACTCTGGATTTACCTAAAGGGTGCTGACACAAACAGGAAATAAATTTTTAGTTAATATCAATTTGGACAACCATGGAAGGAAAAGAGTTAAACAGCTACGGTTATTCCCATTTACGCAAAGGGTTCAAGTCGAACACAACAAAGCTTGAAGTTTGGAGGCATTGGGTTCCGTTTAGATTAAAAACATCAACCTTTTCGAACACACCTAAATTTATTTTAACTTATTACTTAGCCCAAGGAGGTTGAGTATGGTTTACGCAAAATAGCTCGTCCTTATTCTTTTCCCCCCTTTCCCCCCTCAAATACCCGCCTCTCTCACACGCATAACATACAACTTTTCTTTTTCTCTTTTCTTGTTCTTGTTCTTGTTCCCCTTGTTGATATTCTCTGTTAACTTTGAGGGACTAGTATAAGAAGGCAATGTGGGATGGTGGGGTTGTAGGCTCGATTTGGAGTTTGAAGTCTGCCTTCCTTCCGGTACCCCAACTCTTGTTGTTGGTTTTCAGGTGCTTTTGGGACTAATTGGTTGCCTGTTTTTGAGGATGATGGAGAAGCTTAATTTTGTAAACAACGGTGTGCTTAGATTGCCTCCTGGATTCCGTTTCCATCCTACTGATGAAGAGTTAGTCGTTCAGTACTTGAGAAGAAAGGTGCTTGCTTGGCCCTTACCTGCCTCTATCATACCCGAAGTTGATGTTTGCAAAGCAGATCCTTGGGACTTGCCAGGTTGGTTACCTTAATTACACTTTCACACCTCACTCTTTCAAAGTTGCTTCCTTCTACTATATACCATTATAAAAAGCAAGCAGCTTGTTCTAGGTTGTTCTATAGCTCTGGAATTGACTTGTTGTATCAATTATGGAAACAGCCTTCTGTAATAGCTCTGAATGTAACTAATGACTGTTACACAATTAGAAGCCTTTAGGACAAAATTAAAGACATAATTAGATGGCCTGATACATTGGGGTCTATGTTGTGTGTATTATCAATCAGGTGATTTGGAGCAAGAGAGGTACTTCTTTAGCACAAGAGAAGCCAAGTATCCCAATGGGAACAGGTCCAACAGAGCCACGTTTTCAGGATATTGGAAAGCCACAGGAATTGACAAACAAATTGTAAGTTGTAGGGGCAACCAAGTAGTGGGTATGAAGAAAACTCTTGTTTTCTATAGAGGAAAGCCCCCACAGGGGACTAGGACCGACTGGATCATGCATGAATATCGCCTTGTTACCGCTGACACCTGCAATGCCCCACATAAGAAGAACCAAACTCAGGTCAATTTTGGGTCTTTGCTCTTTACTGCCTGTACCTATAGTTGTGAGCATTTTTCATAAGTTAAACATCTCATCCCAACCACATTTCAGAACCTCTGGAGTCGGGGAAATGGCAGTACATTGTTGTTTTAATGATGCTATGTTTGTTGGTCAGTCAAATTAATGATTTGTATTAAAGCCTATGTATGCAGAACCATGTGGTGGCAGTGGAAAATTGGGTGCTGTGCCGCATATTTTTGACGAAAAGAAGTGGTGGTGCTACTAAAAACGAGGAAGACAGTCTGCAATCTAGCAACGAGAAGGGAGTTGGTAAAGCAAGGAGAAAGAGCCCTGTTTTCTATGAATTCCTGAGCAAGGAGAGGACGAACCTAAATCTTGCCCCAGCATCCTCCTCATCTTGCTCCAGTGGGATCACACAGGTTTCAAATAATGACACGGATGACCACGAAGAAAGCAGTAGTTGCAATAGTTTTCCTTATTTCAGAAGAAAACCTTAAAAGCCGCATTTCACAAGTACCTGATATCATAAACCTGAGAGGTTAAAAAGTGGGACATGGAGCACTACATGATTGCCAAGTGGATGCTAGACAGACTTAGGACGGCTTACATTACGTCTTGATTTTCATCCATCATTGACTCAACAAATAAAAAAATATATGCCGACCAAAGTTGCTTGTAACAATGGTTTTACAATCAGCTCAAGCTGTTGGGAGTTCTTCACGACAATTTTGTATACGTAAATATTTCATTTTCATGACAAAAGAGAAAAATAAAAAGAAAAGAAAAAGGTTAAGCCAAATATTGAACAAAACCATGTTGCTGTAAAAAGATAAAAAGAATAAAAGGAAAACAAATGCTAAATCCAAAGGACGTAAATTATTTTGGTGAGAAAAGAAATAAGGAGAGATGAATTTAGATATAGGGAGAGAGAGAGATTACAATAATTAGAGGTTAGCACAAGGAGACATATTTTACTCAAAAACACAATAATTGCAGCCTTTGAGGTTTCCCTACTGCTCCTTAAAACCCTCATCCTTTGACTCTCTACAAAAGAAAAAACAGGCATAACAAAAAGGTAAACAAAAGAATAGAAAATGAAAGTTTGGGTCACGAAACCCAACTATTCTTTCCATATTATTTATTTATACAAAAGTTGGGGCGTGAGAGCATTTGCTTGTGGGAATCTCTTTTTTTTCTTTTCCTTATAATATATTATATGAAAAGATAAATTAAATTATCGTATTTATGCTATTTTTTATTCAGTCCTTACAGTACTATAAATTTGTGGGAAAGGACTTTTCCCTTCTCCTTAGACAATAAGCCTAGTTTTCATTGTCATTGTTGTTGCAGATTAGAAGTGCTTTTTAAAATTATTTTTTTAAAATTATTATTTTTTAAAAAAAATTAAAAAATGATATAATGAAGTATACTGAAAAAGTGTGATTTGTTAATTTTAATTTTTTGACATAATTGTCAAAAATTACGGTTGAAAGTTAAAAAATGTCTCTTTCAAATAATAGTTGTACAAAATTAATTAAGTTATATCATATTTAAATAATTTAAAATAATGATGCATGATTGCCATGTGGTAGTGTTCTTATCCACTAAGACCTATAAGGGCATGGGTTTGAACCCCACCAAACCCAAATGTTAAACATTTTCTAGGAGACGAGGTGCTCTTTAAACTCTGTGAACTTCTTTAGATTCTCCTTGGAGTTAGAAGACAAACCTCGAAGCTAAAACCAAGCATAGATATATCTCGGGCATAATATTTTCATTGTTTAAGGGTTTGATCGGCTGCTCGGCAGACACACTTCAAAAACTTCTCCCAAAAGAGAGTCAATCCCCCTCAATAATATTTTACAAAATAAAAACTAAACAAATAACACATTTGGTGATTTCTTACCTCCTCTTATGAAATAACTATTCATATTTTAAAGTTTTTTTTATAGGGATAAATCTCAAAATTATACATAAACTTTAATTCAATGTGGAATTTGATACATGAACTTTAATTTTGTGTAATTATACACATGAAACTTTATGGTTCAAATGTGTTAGTAAAAAGGACGTTTCTAAAAGTAAAAACAACACAATGAAATTGGTGCTTAAGTTGTTGGGCACTTCTCCAGGCACTAAAGGAGAAAACACATAACACAAAAAGATGATTACGCAGTTTCGTTTCCTATGTCTACAGACCCTAACTCAGTGAGAAATATGCACCATTTTCAACAATTACAAAGTAAACCTACTCAATCACACACACCGTGATCATTTCTCTCGCCCTTACACTTTGAATATACAATACTCTCACCACTGTGAACACCCTTTGTGATCACAACAAGTAAAACCACAATCACAAGTTTTACTTTAAAAATAATACTTTTACAAAGGTATTCTCTCAAGAACAAATTATGTGCCTAACTCTCAGTACATTTTCCTGGGCAAGTCTCTCAAATATATAAACATTGATTTTGAGACATGCTTACAATAGAAGATCTAATACAATTCCAGTAAAACAATAATACCATAAATACAATATAATAATAGCATATGAAGTAAATATGGACTCTATAGAAACTCATCAAAAGTGTAACACCCCCTGCCCGACCCAATCGCAGGGGTCCAAGCTACAAGATTCTACAGTCGTTACCAGAATAAATACCGTCAAATTCATAGTAAAACAATCATTCATTCATGTATTTACATGTCAATTATATTCAATCTATGATGAACAAACAAAACCGAGTCTTAATCAAGCTTATGAAAGTTTTTCTTTTGACCCCAACACGAAATATAGTTAGATTAAGGATACATTAATTAGGTTTAATTAACTTTAGTTTAATTACTTAACTAATAATCAAATATAGTGGAAATGTCATCATATGCCACTATTTCATATTACAAATTGGTTTAATTACTATTTTGGACATTTGTCTAATTACAATTTAAACCTTAGACCTTTGGCCAATTAAAAACTTATAACGATAAACTTTTACAATTTAGTCATTGTACCTTAATTAATTATCAATTCGACAAAATTACTGGTCCAAAATTTAATATATTCCTATACAAGTGTCATAAATATTAATATTTATGAACTAGTTTTACAGAAATGAGGTTCCAAAAAGCACCATTTTCAACACCACTGAAAATCGTGCTGTTATGACCCTCCCCCCTTAAGGAATTTCGTCCTCAAAATTTACCTGAAAAAATATTTGGGTACTAAGATTTCATAGTTTCTTCTGGCTCCAACGTAGCCTCTTCTATACCGTACCGATGCTATAACACTGTCACTAGTGCCACCCGTTTGTTTCTTAACTCTTTTACTTCTCGAGCTAGAATCTTTACCGACTCTTCACTATACGTCAAATTTGGTTGTAATTTTATTTCATCGAGAGATATTACATGACAATGATCGAATTTATATCGTTGTAGCATTGACACATAAAAGATGTTATGAATCTTTTCAAGTTCCGAAGGTAGAGCTAATTAATACGCTACTCATAGGAACTTACTACACGTGAAAGTGGAGTTAAGAAGGGAAAAACGAAAATTGTAGATTATTCCTTGAAAGATACACTCATTTTGCATTTTGAAAAGGTAAGTTCATATAGAACTTACTACTCATCTTTGTGTTATATGTGTGTTTATGTTTTGTTTCATTATATTTGTGTTTGAAGAAGACTTTAAAGGTTGATTAAATTGACATATATGGCTAGATAATGAACTGGACTTGAATGGAATTGAAATGAATCAAGAATTGTTGATTTATATGAATTGGTACAAGGTATGAATGTGAATTATTACAGGGTACGACATATAAATGTGGATTATCATAGGGTATAAAATGTGAAAATGATTGATTACAAGGATGATAACGAAAATATGTATAATTGATGCCCATGTGAACTTAGTAAAAGGTTAGGGTACGATTGGCATGCCAATACGTCATATGCGCTCTTTTACAAGATATGTGATTGTACAGAGATTATTACAGGTTATATTGAGATCCAGCATTTGTTGTTGGTCATCGAGTATTATATGTCTCAATGGAGACCCTGGTGTGGTGGAGGGATGTATTTGCATATGAATATGCATTTGATGCCTACAGGCTTTGCACTTCGGTGCCCTAGTGTGGTGTAATTTATTACTTTTAATTAATTTTAAAAAAAATAATATTCCTTACAAGATAATACAAATTCCAGAAAAAAAAATCAATTAACTAAAACTATAATTATTTTATTTTATTTTATTTTATAATAAGAAGGATATAGTTTGAAGTACGTGAAACGACAAGCTTACTGAATATTTTTTTGAAAGAAAGTAAGAATTTAATAAAAGAAATAGCAAAACACAAACAAAACAAACAAGGAAAAGAATAGTAAATTTTGACAGTGGCACCTCACATCTGACTCGAACAATAAATCCAAATGTGAGATGTCATGTTGGTTGTTAGAATAGCTCAAACTACAATCAATACATTATTATTAAGCACAAATAGCCCTGACAGCTGACACTATCCAAATGCTCATTTATGCCATTTAGATCGCATTTTGATAATGTTCAACCTTTAAAATAGTTTGCTCCCCATCCAAACGGGGTTTTGGTATAACTCAACTACTAGGATAGTTTGTTGTCCATTCGAATGGCTAACATCAGCCATCTAGAGGCCCTACGGCTACGGGCCTAAACAATATTAATTAATGATACTACATTTCTAAAACTTTTATTACATACGAAAACAACCTTAAAGTGCACAAAATAATGACAACCATTATACCAAATCATGAATAAGTAATTTAATACTCAAAAGCATGCATATATCAATTCTAATATGTAACATTATAGGTCCAAAGGATGACATTCAAACTACATAACCATAATCAACCAACTAACCAAACTCATGAAGTTCACTAGACTTAGGTACATGCCATTTACATCAAAAGAGCAATACAGTCACTAGAGTATAATACAATGGGGTTTAATCAACCAACTAACCAAACTCATGAAGTTCACTAGACTTAGGTACATGCCATTTACATCTCAAAATTCAAAAGAGCAATACAATCACTAGAGTATAATACAATGGGGTTTTATGGTATGTTTACTTAGAGAAATCTACTATGCATGTTCTCAATTTAGTACCACTTATGCAACATAGTGATTTTAGGGGTGTTATAAATAATGTTGTTATGAAAAATATTTTATGAATTTTTTTTTGCTAAACTCCAATTGTGTAAATAGGAATTTTTTTTTCTAAAATTAGCTTTTAAATTGACTTTAATATTAGGTAAATATTATGAATTTGGAGATCACCACTAAATTCTAAAAAGTTCTGCGTTTGGGTTTTTATTTTTGTACACAAGTTATACATAGTTCGTGAGTTCATGGTTAAGTAGTATTATCGTCAAAACGTCTCTATAATCCATATTACACAAAGACAGTTTTCTCTTAGTTTTAACTGTAAGGACCAATTTTGGCCCGGACCTGCTAGAAACCCAAAGAAATGTATAAAATACATAAATAAATATATAAATAAACCACAGCCCGTTAAAATGTCCTTTTTACAGTCCCTCAGTCCAATTACATGGCCTAAAACCAACACCCTACAGCCCAATATCAATTACAAGTCCCTTAGGCCCAGTATTTGGGGAAAAGAAACCCTAGGGCTTCCTTCTCATCCTTGCGCCGCAGCCTTCACCAGGTAGCCAAGCCCCAGCCCCCACGTCAGCCGCCTCCGTACCCGCGCCAGCACAGCTCCGTACGGCCTCCTGGCGCCACGCCCACGCCCCAAATGCCAGCACGATCCCTGTACACGCACCTGTACCTGCAAACAAACAAGGCAGACGCGACAGCAAATAGAAAAAAAGAAAAACATATTGTATTTTCTTTAATTTTTAACATTCGGCTATAAAGCCTACCGATTCTGATTGTAAAGGAGTTCCCCTTTTGAAAATATATAGAGAACATACGCAATAGCAAAGCAAAAAAAGCAATAGACGAAAATAAGGTGATTTTCCCTTCTCTTTTTTTAATTCTCCGCTCTTCCTGTTTTTATTTACTCGAGTCCTCTGTTACTTTATCATCAAAAAGAAAAAAGAAAGTGACGAAGCTTACCTGCGTTCCGAAGCGTTCGAGTCCCCGCTTGTTTCGCCACCATCGAAACACAGTGGCGATTTGGGGCTGGTAGGCAAGACCCACGAATCCCCTCAGTTCAATAAAGCCTCGATTGACCGTTCTAAGGGGTTGAAAGGAGAGGCAGATGAACAATCGTGGGTAACCATCGGTCGGCCGAATATTGAAGAGAGGAGTTTTGATCTTTTTTTTGTTTTCCTCATATGAGCGGCTGATGGAAAAAGGGTTAGGGTTTGGAGCATTGAAAGTCTGATGAAATGGGGATTTTATATGCGCGTGGGAACGACGTCGTTTAAGGCTTTGTCCCCACGGCCTCAAAACGGCATCGTATAAGCCTATTTGATCCGACCCGATCCTTTGGCCCTGGGATCCGCGCGTTTTCGAGGTGAGGGGGTATTTTCAGCACAGGTCCTTCCTCGTTTATGCGATATTTCAATCAACCATTTTGTATTACTCTCGTTCTTTCTAAATTCGCCCCATAAATTCATACATAAGTGCAAGTTAATCCGCGTCTAAACGCGGTGTTTCGGGATCTGGCATATTGCCAGTTTTGGTCCCCGCACGATCGCGCGAGTTGCGCTTTAATCCTTCCCCTAATTTCAGCAGTATATTTTATTTATTAAATGTTCTTTTAGTTTGATTTCATTTTAATTAAGTCCTTTTGATCCGTATAGTTCATTTTCTTTTTTTAATCAACTTAATATATATATATTTTTTACAATATGTGTGTACATGTTTTTTAGTTATCGTGATAATTCCCCCTTATATATAAAATATTTATTGTAAAGTTTTCATCATACTATTTTAAATTTTGTATAACGCTTCATTTAAATATTCTTATATATTATTATGCATATGCAGTTCATGGTAAAATTAGTTTTATTATATATGTAATAATAATTCTATGTTACTCTACATATATGATTTCTTTTCAATCTATTTTCATATATACTTTAAAACCTTATGTATATAACATATATTTCATCATACCTTTTTGTTATTTGAAAACCTTCCATGGTGTATATATTACTAAAATCATTTCCCCTTTTATCATATATATACGGTCATCTTTAAATAGCCATTAAGAAAAAATATTTTTGTATATGAGTGTTTTTTTTAGTCTATAATTTGTAATAAAATTAGTTTAATCTTATGTGGATATTTAGTCCCATGCCAATTTATTTTACGAATTCTTTCAAATTTATTTGTATATATTATTTTATGAATATAAGTTCCTTTTTAGAACATATTTTATTACATATTGTTTTAATTTTAAGTCTCACATTTAAATACCCTTTTTATGTGTATATACATTTGTCAACTTTAAAATATGTTTGTGTTTTAAATTTTTTTTTTTACTTGCAACTTGATTCAAATTTTCATTCTTTAACGTCCATTTCAAAATATATATATATCCCTATTTTTTAAGCTTGTCAACCTATATATATACCTAGCTTATTAATCTTATATCATTTTGGTTTTTACATTTCATTTGCTTCACGCACATCTTGTTGTTTTCTTTATATCTTATGGCATGAATATATATAATCATTGCATGGTATTCGTCTTAATGATTTGTTAATTGCTCTTCGTATGTGATTGAGATTTGATTATGATCTTTAGGTTAATTATATTTAATTGCTTATTCTGCTAGTCGATTAATATTATTATTCATCAAGCATCGTACAATCGTATGTGCCTTTACCCTATATCATCGATTCACTTGATTTTTGAAATGTGGTTCTATAAAACCCGAATTTTTGATTAATTTCGCCTTATTTCAAATCGAATTAATACGTCTTAAGCTAGCTTTATAATTATTCATTCAAAAATTCTTCAAAACGAAGGCGAGATTCGATATTTGGCAATTCGCGGAATCGTGCCCTAACGTGTTGGGTTGCCATTTCGCGTTTGCTCGAAATAATCGAATATCACTTCAAAATTTCACTCATGCCTTTTAAAATTCTTCAAAACGAAGACGAGATTCGATATTTAGCAATCCGCGGAATCGTGCCCTAATGTGTTGGGTTACAATTTCGCGTTTGCTCAAAATAATCGAGTATCCCTTCAAAATTTCATTCATATCTTCTAAAAATTATTTAAAACGAAGGCAATATTTGGCGTTTGACAATTCGAGAATCATGTCCTATCGTGCTGGGTTGTGAATTCTCGTTTGCTCAAAACGATCGAACATTCCTTTATATTCTCACTCATGTTTATAAAAAAAATATACTAAAAAACGAAGACGATGCTCAATGTTTGGCGATTTGAGAATCGTGCCCTATCTTGCTGGGTTGCGCTTTTTCATTGGTTCGAAACAATTGAACATCCCTTCGGAATTTCACTCACGTTTTCTAAAATCTTTCAAAATGAAGGCGATGTTCGATGTTTGGCGATTTGAAAATCGAGCCATATCGTGTTGGGTTGCGTTTTTTCATTTGTCTAAAATAATCGAATATCTCTTTGGAATTTCATACATATTTTATAAGGTAAGGCAATGGTCAATGTTTGGAAATTCGAGGAGTCGTACCCAACTGTGCTGGGTTTCAATTTTTTGTTGGACTAAATAGTTGAGCATACTTTTGTAATTTCCAAATTATAAACTTTCGGACGTCGAAACAAGAAAATTTTCGGCAACCAACTCGGGTTATTCAAATGTTATTAACAAGAACCACATTTCAAAAATATTTTTAATTTTAGACATAAGGACAGTATTTAATCGATTTGGTATCAATTTCGGGCGTAATGAGGGTGCTAATCCTTCCTCATACGTAACCAACTCCCGAGCCCATTTTCTCATATTTTCGTAGACCAGAATCATTGTTTTAGTAAACCAAAATGTTTTATTAAAATAACCAAATTCTTAGGTGACCCAATCACACCAAAACAAAAGTATCGGTGGCGGCTCCATATTTCTGTTTTTCAAAAGTCAATTCCCCCGTTTTTTCATTAAAATTTTAAAATATTTTGAAAAAGGGTGGTTTCGACATTAACCTTAGTATGTATTTAGGACCTCTAATTAGTTTGTCACTTTTATATAAGTTAATTGTTGGTTATTTAATTTAATTGCGTTAATTAATTTTAATGTTTTTAATTTATATGCATGATTTATTATTAGTATGTTTAAATTTATATTTTAATGTGTATAATAAAATGATTTAATATTTAGGTTGCTCTAATGACCATCGTAATATTATAGATCCAAACCAAGATTTTCGAACCAAATTTGAGGTGTTACATACCGAATAATTGCTTCAGTTCATCAATATCATACCATATTAAAATCTTTCAAAATCCACAGAAATCAAAGGTACATTAAACCAGAACTAGACACCCCCCCCCCGGGACACCGAATCAGCTTTATACTCTTGGATGAAGCCCATAACCACTTTACACGTTCACAATATAATATAACAGAAGCCTTAGCTATCGGTCCTAATCCCTTTACATAAAAAGCTCGACGCTCCAACAAGCGAAGTCATCCAGATAATAGTTATGCAATGCACATTCTCAGTCAATTAGTACATGCGCCATCCACGACAACCACACCTTGATACCGCTTATAGGGTATTACGCTATCTTAAAGGAACTCCAAGACAAGGAATCTTGTTTCCTTCACATAGTTCATTATCTCTAAAAGCATATTGTCACGCAAATTGGGAAGGATATCCGATAACATGTAATCTAATACATGTTATATTATCTTTCTTGGGTCTTGCCAGTAACCAAAAAAATATGGGTTTCTTGTTCTTTTACTGAAGAAGCTGATTATAGTGCTATGGCCACTACCACTAAAGAGATCATACGGCTAAATAAGGTTTTTGCAGGATCTTGAGGTGACAAGTAGATCATAGTTAAATAAATGATTAGATATGAATTGGGAAAACAAGGTGTCAGTGTCTGGAGTAGTTTGTAGTCCCAATCCTTCAACTCTAGCACTGTTTAGCTTTCCCCTGTCCAATTTCAGGAAAAAAATTCCGCGTGTAAGAAATGCATGCATTTAGCATTAGCACCAGAGTGAAGCAGCAGCAGGTACCGCCACTTGGCCGAGTTTCCAACGCAAGAAGAAAGCGTCCAACAAACAAGAAATACTATACTAGAAAATAATGGAGTGAGTCCCCCCTTTACCCACCACAATTAGGAAGGTTCATCTTCACCCAACGTGGTTGGCCAAATGCATCCACAACATGAGAGTGAAATCCAGACACTTGTCAATAATATGTTGGAAACAACGCATCTACTCTCTCTCCCTTCTATTATCATATCCTCTCTTTCTCAGGCTGTAAGCTAAGAAAATGTGATTTGTTATAAATAGCGGAGTCTCAAGTACCCTCCTCCACCATCAAGAGAATTGAGAGAGCAATTGGTGTGGCTGTCGCGAGGAGATCATATATCTCACGTAAATAAGAGTATGGTTTTGGGTCGCATGCTTGCGTGGAACCATCAAAACTTTGCATTTGAAAAGGGGTGATGGTGCCACGCTGTGTGCGCCTAAAATGCATATTCTTCTACTATATTTGATGAAATGTTGGAAAATGTGCAAAGCTTAGCACTAAGGTTAAATCTTCACTTTGAAATGATGTGATGCCTCTCTGTTTTCTATGGACTTCCATTTCATGCCTTCTTGTTAATTTCCCATCCTTGTCCTCCGGATTTCATAATTTCCGTCCATTATTTTATTGCATCTATTTAGATTTCTTGTTCTTGTGTTAGCAGGTAGGGTAGTAGCTGACTGATAAGCTCCCAGTACAGGATTAACAACCCTGGGCTTTTTGATGTTTTGACAAGAAAAAAAAAAGATTACAAATTAGAGTAGAGATATCAGTTGGTTTGTTTGCAGGACAGTAAAGGTCTCTACTCTGTAGCTGAAGATCAAGTGACCACTTCCTTAAGAAAATGCTGGTTTGAAAACAATTAGCCATCCACCCCCACGATGGATTGCGCTTTCGCTGAGATTAACTTTGATATTAATGATGCATGGTAAGATTAATTAATGTAGTATTGAAATTTAATATTGTAATTATGATATTAAAATGTGTGGTTGAATTCAAAACTAATTATGAGGTTGGGGTTGAAATGGAAAAATGATCTATAAACTAAAAATTATTAATTATTTGATATTTAACACTGTAGTTTTATTAATAAAATAATAATGTGTATCATAATATTTTTCTTTATTTTTATTATTTTTTAAAATAATGTTTACATTAATTTAATTTAAGTGTATTGGTAATTGGATTATATGTATTTTTATAATATTTAACGTATAAAACTTTAAAATTCATATTAATATTTTAATGATTTATTTAATAATTATTTTAAATTATTTATTGTATTAAATGATAAAATTTTAATAAATTTTATTTAATTAAGAATTATTTCAAACAAATGAAAATAATTGTAAGTTTATTGATATCAGTCTTGTGAAATAGAAATAAATAAAATGTGAGTATTTGATATATTGATAGTGTATTTTTATTCTACAAACAGTTTTTAAAAATTTGTAATGTGCTTTATTTATTTTTTTAATATTTTATCATACTAAAACTCTTGACATACATGTAGAATCTAAAAGCTTCACTATCAATATATTAAATATTTCCCCAAAATGATATATTTATTAAAGAAGGGACCAATTAATATTTAGTGAGAATTGGAGACATCAATTGGCAAAGTGCATTGATCTCATGTTATCGAAACACAAGTTTGCATGGCAATAGAGGAGCTAAATGCACAAAACTGAATTTAAATGCGCATCTAAAAGGACACTAAGAAAAACCGGTGATCCCCTTTTCACCTTTGTTATAGACAACAATAAAAAACATAGTTGGGTTGGGACTAATTTGGTTTTTGGACCTACTCTCTTTGGTTAACTTAACACATATGGAAGAATAAAAACGTTTTTATCTTCCAAACTTTAACATGGAGTCTTATGAAAACAATTAAAATATCAACAGTATAATTCAATGCATATGTAGGATCTGTCTAGCCGGCGCAATTTAGATTTTGAGCGCCTCTTGGGAGAGATTTTGGAATGATAAACTAGTTGAAATTTTGGTTGTATTTATTTAGCTTAGTTGGTTGTTTTACCAAAAAAAGAAAAGAAAAGATTTGAGATTAGGTAAGGCTTAACTGATAAAATGGTATTTAAATTATCCTATTTTCTTATTATAATATATAAATTTTTGTTTTTATTAGAAGTGGTATCTAAATTAATTTTTTTAATTGGTACCTTTATCAGTTAAATTTTAATCAATTATGGTCAATAATGATGCGAGTCAATTACATAACGACACATAACATAAAAAGTCACGTAAGCATTATTCATTGACTGACATTAACTGATCAATCTTGGTCAACTTTTAATTTGGATTTTTTTAAAATTTATATTTTTTTAAATTATTTATTTTTATATAATTATATATCATTTTTAGTTTATATAGTATAAAAGAATAAAATTTTAGAAATTAAAAAAAATGAAGTTTTATAAAATATTTAAACTTTTGTTTTTAATATTTAAATATTTTTGAATTCATATATTTTAAAATTTTGATATAATTTTTTTAATTTCATGTAATTAATATATTATAAACATAAGTTTCATAAATATCTTTTTTGAATTCTATATATATTTAAAAAGATTGTTTTAATTTTTATAAAATCTTTCCTTTATATATTTGGAATTATTTGATATAAACAAACACTTAACAATGATTATCTAAAATAAATAAATATAATTTATGTACCAATTTATAATTTAAATCTAAACAGTAAACTATTTTGTCCGAGTCAGAAATTGATTTCAAATTTTATTACTGTTAGTGTACTATTATGTCGTTAATTAATATAATGTATTAATATAATAAAAAGAAAAGTACAGAAATATATATAAATATAAAGATATGTGTGCGTGGCTAAATTTACATATAGTATATGTTGGGGAAAAAGGTTTTATAATTAAAAGTAAACTTCCATTGGGAAGTTGAGGGGGGAGTTTAGAAAACAGAAAAAAAAGAAGAAGAAGAAGAAGAAGAGAGGATCATGGTCTCTCATTAGAACTTTCATCTTCCATCACCAATTTCATCTTTTTTGTATCAAGCCTGTTAAGGATCACTTAGCTAGACGGTTAGTCAGTTAATAAGCTGTTAATACAGCTAAGAGTAGTTAAGAGCAGTTGGTAAAATGCCTATAAAAATAGATTTCTAATATGAATGTAAACAAGTAAGGTTAATCCTTGATGGATGTGAACTCCTCGAGTTCCCTGACGGCACATTTCCTCCACTACCTCGGTTCATCCAAACTTCTGATGGATCTCTAGCTTCGAATCCATTGGCTTCGGTCTTTAAACAATATGACCGGCTTTTAACTTCTGTGGCTTCTTTCCACGATCAGTGCGCCACTCTTGTCCTCATTCACAGAAGCTCGATCAGCGTGTGACATCTAGACCACGGCAACAGATTTTTTTGTGGCCGACACGGGTGCCAAACAGTCGTGCCTCCGTCATGAGCTACATTCATTAAAGAAAGGTAATATGACTATTAAAACTTACGTTGCTTGGATTAAGACTCTCTGTGCCTTTCTTGAGACTTCAGGGTCGTAGATCTCGGATGAAGAGAAACTGGAGATAATATTTACCGGACTACTACCGGAGTTCGAGGGCGTCGTCTCCTCTGCCTCCATGTCAACCGATACCTTCGTCGAATGCAAAAGTCAACATCACTACCCGATCTAAGAGGTCTTTATTCATGCAAACCTTGTTGAGTTCGCCCCATTGTCCGTGGCAAAAGGTTCAATCCGTGGTGGTCGCTTGTCTCCTCGTGGCCGTGGACGAAGCTTTCGGCCCGGGATACAATGCCAAATTTGCAACCGTTTTGGGCACTTGGCTCAACGGTGTTACTACTGTTACCATTGAGAGTCCGAACTCTCGCCGCCGCAGTCTTCCGTTGTTCATCACGAAGGACCACCCGCTCCTCGTGGGTACCGATCTGCAGTGACTCCTTGGGCTGTCGGTGAACCAGATGCGTCGAATGAGAAAAAGGGAGGTAGTGAATGGGGTTATCCAGCAAAGACACCTATTGGCTATAATTCCTATGTCGGTCAAAATCAAGGGGTGAATCTTACTCAAAATCAAGTGCCTTTTGGTCAAAATCAAGTAAATGGTTTGGCAGGCCATTATAGCAATCAAGTGGCACGTAGGCCGACCTATGTCTATGGGTCCAGTGCTCATAATTTGGCAAATATGCCCAGGCCCAATGTAACACCCTTAATCTATATCCGTCACCAAATTAGGGTTAAAGGCGTTACCAGACAAATTGAAATATTTTATGAACAATTCATATACATCATTCTCAAATCATAATCAATCATCAACAATAAGTCCCTTACTTAGGTTAACGAGACCTTAAACATACTTTAGAAAGGAGTCGAGACTAAATCGAGCCTATACAAATTTTTCCAAAACTTAAACATTTTTCTAAGTTATACAGGTCACACGCCCATGTGAGCAGGCCGTGAGTCTCACACGGCATTAGACACGCTCGTGCGTCTAAAGCGTGGCAAAACAGGGCATACATACTGACTTCACCATACGGCCACAAGGTCGAGACACACGCCTTTGTGCTCACACGGCCACAAGGTCGAGACACACGTCTTTATGCTCAACCGTGTGGGGTGAAATTAGGTTTGGTTTAAACCACATTTCCCACCTATCTCAAACACGCCAAAACCACAACATTTTTGCATCATTTGCATACACTTAAAGGCAACTGAAACATGCCAATTCAATCACATATCAAATTATATAACCTCAACCAATTCAATATGCCAACATCATCACAATTTACCGAAGTTCCAAATGCACAAACTCATTACTTCAATATCCCATAATAAACCATCACATAAACATTATCAACATCACATTTCTTACTTGTCAAACATACCATTTAGGCCAACTTAAGAGACCATACATACCAATATTTACAAGCCAATTCTCATGGCAAATCACAACGCAAAACATACCAAAATGACACTAGCCTATACATGCCATATACCATATATACAACTCTCAAAATGGTACCAAAATAGATGTCCGATAGTGTGAATGATGTCACTGACAATCCCTAGATCCGAGCTAGCTTTATGACACTGTAAAACAGAGAACATATCACACAGTAAACTTTAAAGCTTAGTAAGTTTGTACCATAAATAATCAACAGTTTATAATATACGAAACATCAACTAACAAACACTTAGTAATTCACAATTCATCCATCAATTCTATTCTATCCCATTTAATATGTTCATATGTATTCATCAAGCTTCAAAAACATAGTATCATCTACCACATAGGTATCGAACATACCTGAACTTTGCCGTATTTATTCATTTCATTCTTAACTCTTGTTCAAATACATTAATTCATTCGGAAGTCTTTCCATGCTTTAAGGATTCGCGCACTTAGTGCATCAGTGATTTGCCAAAGTCGTAACAATCTCGTACACTTAGTGCCATTTCAATAAACCGAAGCTATCTCAGTATTACATACTTAGTGCCTCTTATGGCCGAAGCTATTCCAACTCGCACACTTAGTGCCATTTGTAGTCGAAGCTATTTCGAACCGCACACTTAGTGTCGCACATTGTCGATTATCATCATGCTCAAATCGTAATCAAATATCTATACAATTTATGCATTATCAAAGCATTAAAACATAACTATAACATCATTTATCACATACGAACTTACCTCGTACTCGAAATTGACGATTCAGACCATTTACTTAATAACCTTCGACTTCCCTCAGTCTAAATTCGAGTTCCTCTTTTCTTGATCTATATGTATTCAAAATTAACCCTTTTATTCAAAAATTCATTCAATTTAATCCATAAACACATATTTAGGGAATTTTACAAATTAGCACTCACATTTTCACATTTTAACATTTTAGTCCCTATTTCATAAAATCACAAAATACACAAAATTTCTTTATACCATTGCCTAGCCGAATTTTACCCTAGCTCATATAAGCCCACACATTTCATTTATTTCACATTTTAGCCCCTCAATTTCTCCTTTTCACAATTTAGTCCAAATTACTCAAATTCATCAAAAATCCCAATACAAAACATGATAATCTAACACATATATTTCATATACTATCATAAAACTTCATAAAACTCATAATTTCATCAATGGATGAACTCAAAATCATCAACAATTTCAGAAATTAAGACATGGGCTTGATAGATTACTAAGCAACAATCACAAAAACGTAGAAATTATAAAAAATGGATCAAAACACATACCTTAATCATAAATTTCCTTAGTTGAACCCTAAAGTTCTTTTTCTTTTCTTTTGTTCATCAATTTTTGGCAATTTCATGAACATAATGGCTCATTTTAATGTTTGGTTTTAATAAATCATATATTAATGCATCAATTACCATTTTACCCCTACATTATATCATTAAATTTACCAACTACATGTCCATCATTGTCCACCATTAAAATTAATGGTGTAATTGACATGCAAGGACCCTCATTTTAATAAGCCATATCAATTTAGCACATTAACAAATAGAAAACCACTTTTGCATTTTACGCGATTAGGTCATTTTTCAAAATTAAACACACAATCAATCAAATTTTCATACGAAACTTTCACACATGCTTAACCTCATAATGTGAACACAAAAAATAATATTTAAATATTTTTTGACTTAGATTTGTGGTCTCGAAACCACCATTTCGACTAGGGTCCAAACCGGGCTGTTACAACTCTCCCCCCTCAGAGATTTTCGTCCCCGAAAATCTTACCAGTGAATAGGTTTGGATATTGTTTTCTTATAGCATCCTCGGTTGCCCATGTAGCGTCTTCAACACCGTGTCGATGCCAGAATACTTTAACTAGCGAAATTTTCTTATTTCTTAATTCTTTAACCTCGCGAGCTAATATATGAATCGATTCTTCTTCATAAGACCTATCAGGCTGAATTTCAACCTCAGTTGGGGAAATGACATGCGAAGGGTCTGATCTGTATCTTCGTAGTATCAATACATGAAATAAATTATGTATCTTTTCTAACTCAGACGGCAATGCTAGCCGATAAGCTACTAGTCCAATTCGCTCGATTATCTCATACGGCCCGATGAACCTCAGACTCAGCTTGCCTTTTTTGCCAAATCGGAATACTTTCTTCCACGGTGAGACTTTTAAAAATACTTTATCACCGATTTCAAACTCAATATCTCTTATTTTTAAATCTGCATATGATTTTTGATGATCTGATGCTACTTTCAAACTATCGCGAATCACTTTCACTTTCTGTTTAGTCTCTTTAATCAAATCAACCCCTTGTATCTTATTCTCACTGAGCTCAGTCCAATACAAAGGTATTTGACATTTGCGACCGTACAAAGCCTCATAAGGTGCCATTTTGATACTCGATTGAAAGCTATTATTATACGCAAATTCAATCAGTGATAAGTATCATTCCCACGTACCTTCAAACTCAAGAACACAACATCTCAACATATCCTTGAGTATCTGAATAATCCATTCGGACTAACCATCCATTTGTGGATGAAAAGCAGTGCTAAAATGTAGTTTCATACCTAAAACATCTTGCAGTTTCTTCCAAAACCGCGATGTGAATCTCGGATCTCTATCTGAAATAATAGAATAGGTACTCCGTGTAATTTCACTATCTGAGATATGTATAACTCAGCAAGCTTATCAAGTGAACAGTCAGTGCGTATTGGAATAAAATGAGCAGATTTAGTCAGTTTATCAACAACCACCCATATTGCATCTTTCTTACTCAGAGATAGGGGCAATCCTGACACAAAATCCATAGTCACTTTATCCCATTTCCACTCAGGAATCATAATTGGCTGAAGTAACCCAGACGGTACTTGATGCCAGCTTTAACTTGTTGACAGATTGAACATTTCAAAAGGAATACAAAGATATCACGCTTTATACCAGGCCACCAATAAAGTTGTTTCAGATCGTTCTACATTTTCGTACTTCTCGGATGTACAGATAAACAACTGCTATGTGCTTCGTTCAAAATCATCCGAATCAACTCTAAATTTCTCGAAACACATATTCGGCCTCTAAATCTTAAACAATCATCAACATCAACTCGAAACTTTATATCAAAATTCAAATAACTTTGAGCCCGTTTTGCTAACAATTCATTATCAACTTTCTGAGCTTTACAAATCTGCTGTATAAATAACTGCCTCGTTTTAAATTCAGCTACAATCAATCCATCATCAGATAGAGTCAATTAAGTATTCATTGCACGTAAAGCAGACAAAGATTTTCAACTTAAAGCATCAGCAACAATATTGGCTTTTCCGGATGCTAGTCAATCACCAGCTCGTAATCCTTTAACAACTCTAGCCATCTTCGTTGTTGTAGATTCAGATATTTCTGAGTCATCAAGTATTTTAAGCTTTTGTGATCGGAATAAACGTGACATTTCTCACCGAATAGATAGTGGCGCCAAATCTTCAACGCAAACACAATAGCTGCCAATTCCAGATCGTGTGTCAGATAGTTTTTTGCATGTGGCTTCAATTGTCTCGAGGCATAAGCTATGACTTTGCCTTCCTGCATCAAAGCACAACCCACGCCATTTAACGATGCGTCACTATAAATGAAAAATTCTTTACCCGACTCTGGTTGAAATAGCACCGGAGCTTCGGTTAACAAAACTTTCAACTGATCAAAACTTTTCTGGCACTTTTCTGTCCACTCAAACTTAAAATTATTTTGAAGTAGTCTCGTCATCAGGTTTGCAATCATAGAGAAACCCTTTACCAACCGTCTGTAATAACTAGCGAGTCCCAGAAAACTTCAGACTTCGAATACATTTCTTGGGGGCTTCCAATCCATAATCGCAGAAATTTTGCTCGGATCAACTTGGATACCCGGTGCTGATACAATATGTCCCAGAAAACCAACTTCACGTAACTAAAATTCACATTTACTGAACTTTGCAAACAATTGCTTATCACGTAAAGTCTGTAGCACTATTCTCAAATGTTCAGCATGCTCGGATTCATCACGAGAGTAAATCAATATGTCATCTATAAACACAACCACAAATCGATCCAAATACTGTCTAAATATTTGATTCATTAAGCCCATAAAAAAAACGGGTGCATTCGTTAGCCCGAAAGGCATAACTAAAAACTCATAATGTTCGTTACCTCATTCAAAAAGCATTTTTCGGCACATTAGAGTCTTTAACTCTCAACTGATAGTAACCTGATCTCAAATCTATCTTTGAAGACACTGTAGCCCCTTTCAACTGATCAAACAAATCATCTATCTGCAGTAAAGGATATTTGTTCTTGTTCGTCACTTTATTGAGCTATCGATAGTAGATGCACATTCTTATAGTTCTGTCTTTCTTTTTCACAAACAATACCGGTGCACCCTAGGGAGAATAGCTCGGTCTAGCAAAACCTCTATCCATCAATTATTGCAACTAAGCTTTCAATTCTTTTAACTCAGTCGGTGCCATTCTGTACAGAGCTATCGATATTGGAGTTGTTCCAAGCATTAACTCAATACCAAATTCAACCTCTCGGATCGATGGTAAACCAGTAACTCTCCAGGAAACACATTTGAGTAATTACATACAACTGGCACTGATTCAATATTCTTTTCAACCACTTTCGTGTCTAGCACATAAGCTAAATAAGCTTCGCAACCCTTTTTTACATATTTTTGAGCTAACATAATTAAAATCACTACTGGCAATCCGTTCAAAACATCTGATTCAATTCGAATAATCTTATTACTCTAACATCTCAAATCAATCATCTTTCGTTTGCAATTTACAACAACATCATGCAATGTTAGCCAATTCATACCCAGGATTATGTCAAACTCATCAAATGGTAATAATATGAAATCGGTCGGAAAGCAATTACCCTAAATCATCAATGGACAATTCTTGCACACTTTATCAACCAATACAAACTTGCCTAAGGGGTTCGATACTCTAATTACAAATTTAGTAGACTCTACAGGTAAAGTCTTACTGGATACTAAATTCCCACATATATACGAATGAGTAAACCCTGGATCTATCAATGCAATAACTTTAGTATTATAAAGAGTAAAAGTACCAGTAATAACATCCGGAGATAACACTTCTTCACGTGCTCGTGGAGGTGCTCTAGCATCAGATCTCGCTGTAGTGTCTCGCGTCACACCTCTACCACCACTCACATTGCCAGTGTTTCTCGGTGGTCTACCTCTAGCTGCAGTGTTTCTAGGCCTCATGTTCTGAGCATTATCTTTTTCAACTAACTCTGGGCAATCTTTTATAAAGTGATCTTGTGAACCACAACTGTAACAAGCTTGGTTATTACTTTTTCCCCAGCAATCTTTAAAATATCGTCTTCTACATTGTTGACACTTAGGCTTAAAATCTTTCATGTTACCAACGCTCGATACTGATGTGGCCTGAGCTTTAGGATCAGTGTATTGCTTCCTGCAATCTCTATTCTGATATCCAAGTTGTAGATCGATTAAAGTAATCTCTTGATTTTTTCGACGAAGAATGATAAGATTTATTCATCGATCTTTTCCTCGAATCTCTTGCCTCTACTTCAACCTTTCTCTTTTCTTTGTTGAGGTCCTCAGCTTCACAAGCCCTCTCAACCAGCACTATGAATTTTTTCAGCTTAAGTATCCCAACTAATAGCTTTATATCTTCATTTAATCCATCAACAAATCTTTTACACTTGATTTCTTTAGTAGGCATATATTCTCGGGCATATTTTCTTAAACGTACAAATTCTCTTTCATACTCAGTAACGATCATCCGGCCTTGTTTCAATTCCAGAAACTCTTTATTCTTCTGGTCGAAGAATCTCTAGCTTATGTACTTCTTCCGGAACTCGGTCTGAAAAAATTCCCAAGTAACTCGTTCCCTAGGAACCACCAATTTTAATGTTTTCCACCAGTGATATACATTATCTCTAAGCAAAGATACTACGCATTTAATACATTCATCTAGAGTACAAGGCAACTCATCCAATACTCGAATATTGTTCTCAAGCCAGAACTCAACCCTCTCGGCATCATCATCAACCGTAGCTCGGAACACTTCAACCCCGTGTTTACGAATCTTATCAACAGGTGGCTTACTCAGTCGAATCGGATCTATTACTGGTGGCACAACTGGAACTTGTTGAGGAACAGGTGAGGGTGGAGGTTGTTGAGCAGCTGGGTTCGTTCGTACAAATTCCTTGAACTACTCAGTCATCATTTGGAAGAAGGCTTGTTGAGCCTCTCCTCCCTGACTACTAGATGTATTCCTAGATTCGGCCGGCGTTGTCCTTTGAGTGGGAGCGGGTGCGTTGCTTTCAACATCATCAGCTATCGCTCGTTCGAGATCTATTAGCTATATAGAAACACATTTTTATTGACAGGATTCATCACACTATCGCAGTTCATAAATATGGCATATATAGCTAGACTTTCACTCACTACGTTTGTCCTAGAATCGACTAAACCGTAGCTCTGATACCAATCAAATATAACACCCTTAACCCGTATCCGTTACTGAATTAGGGTTAAAGGCTTTATCAGACAAATCAAAATATTTTACGAACAATTCATATACATCATTCTCAAATCATAATTAAACATCAACAATAAGTCTCTTACTTAGGTCAACGAGACCTTAAACATACTTTAGAAAGGAGTCGGGACTAAACCGAGCCCATACAAAATTTTCCAAAACTTAAACATTTTTCTAAGTTATACAGGTCACAAGCCCGTGTGAGCAGGCCGTGTGCCTCACATGGCATTAGACACGCCCGTGTGTCTAAACCGTGGCAAAACAAGGCATACAAATTGACTTCACCACACGCCCGTGTGTCTTGGCCGTGTTCAAAACTGACTTGAATAGCTAAATTACAACAGACACACGGTCGAGACATATGCCCATGTGCTCAACCGTGTGGGGTGAAATTAGGCTTAGTTTAAACACCTATCTCAAACACACCAAAACCACAACATTTTTGCATCATTTGCATACACTTAAAGGCAACTGAAACATGCCAATTCAATCACATATCAAATTATATAACCTCAACCAATTTAATATGCCAACATCATTACAATTTACCAAAGTTCCAAATGAACAAACTCATTACTTTAATATTCCATAATAAACCATCACATAAACATTATAAACATCACATTTCTTACTTATCAAACATATCATTTAGGCCAACTTAAGAGATAGATACCAATATTTACAAACCAATTCTCATGGCTAATCGCAACACAAAACATATCAAAATGACACTAGCCTATACATGTCATATACCATATATACAACTCTCAAAATGGTACTAAAATAGATGTTTGATAGTGTGAATGATGTCACTAATGATCCCCAGTTCTGTAACACTGTAAAACAAAGAACATTTCACACAGTAAGCTTTAAAGCTTAGTAAGTTCGTACCATAAATAATCAACAGTTTATAATATACGAAACATCAACTATTAAACACTTAGTAATTCACAATTCATCCATCAATTCTATTCTATCCCATTTAATATGTTCACACATATTCATCAAGCTTCAAACACATAGTATCATCTACCACATAAGTATCGAACATACTAGAACTTTGCCGTATTTATTCATTTCATTCTTAACTCTCGTTCAAATACATTAATTCATTCGGAAGTCTTTCCATGCTTTAAAGATTCGCACACTTAGTGCATCAGTGATTTGTCGAAGCCGTAACAATCTCGCACACTTAATGCCATTTCAATAAACCGAAGCTATCTCAGTATCGCACACTTAGTGCCTCTTATATCGGAAGCTATTCCAACTCGCACACTTAGTGCCATTTGTAGTCGTAGCTATTTCGAACTGCACACTTGGTGCCAAACATAGTCGATTATCATCATGCTCAAACCGTAATCAAATATTTATACAATTTATGTATTATCAAAGCATTAAAGTATAACTATAACATCATTTATCACATACGAACTTACCTCGTACTCGAAATTGATGATTCGAACCGTTTACTCAATAACCTTCGACTTCTCTCGGTTTAAATCCGAATTCCTCGTTTCTTGATCTATATGTATTCAAAATTAACCATTTTATTCAACAATTCATTCAATTTAATCCATAAACACATATTTAGGGTATTTTACAAATTAGCACTCACATTTTCACATTTTAACATTTTAGTCCCTATTTCATAAAATTAAAAAATACACAATTTCTTTATACTATTGCCTAGCTGAATTTTACCCTAGCCCATATAATCCCACACATTTCATTTATTTCATATTTTAGCCCCTCAATTTCTCCTTTTCACAATTTAGTCCAAATTACTCAAATTCATCAAAAATCTCAATGCAAAACATGATAATCGAACACATATATTTCATATAATATCATCAAACTTCATAAAACTCATAATTTCATCAATGGCTCATCCCAAAATCATCAACAATTTCAGAAATTGAGACATGGGCTGGATAGATTACTAAGCAACAATCACAAAAACTTAGAAATTATTAAAAACGGATCAAAACACATGCCTTAATCATAAATTTCCTTAGTTGAACCCTAGAGTTCTTTTTATTTTATTTTGTTCATCAATTTTCGAAAATTTCATGAACATAATGGCTCATTTTAATGTTTGGTAATAAATCATATATTAATGCGTCAATTACCATTTTACCTTTGCATTATATCATTAAATTTGCCAACTACATGTCCATCATTGTCTACCATTAAAATTAATGGTATAATTGACATGCACGGACCCTCACTTTAATAAGCCATATCAATTTAGCACATTAACAAATAGAAAGCCACTTTTGCATTTTACGCGATTAGGTCATTTTTTCAAAATTAAGCATACAATCAATCAAATTTTCATACGACACTTTCACACATGATTAACCTCATTATGTAAACACAAAAAATAATATTTATCTATTTTTTTACTTATATTTGTGGTCACAAAACCGCTATTCTGACTAGGATCCAAACCGGGTTGTTTGTGAGGCACATGGCCTGCTCACACGGACGTGTGACCTGTATAACATAGAAAAATGTTTAAGTTTTGGAAAATTTTGTATGGGCTCGGTTTAGTCCTGACTCATTTCTAAAGTATGTTTAAGGTCTCGTTAACCTAAGTAAGGGACTTATTGTTGATGTTTGATTATGATTTGAGAACGATGTATATGAATTGTTCGTAAAATATTTCGATTTGTTCGGTAACGCCTTTAACTCTAATTCAGCAACGGATACGGGTTAAGGGTGTTACACCTAATGGGCCGATTGTAATTGGGAATAATTTTAGGCATCCAAATGGATTTCCTACTGGTCATGGGTCATATGATAAAGAAAACTATCTACCTAGGTTGAACTCCCCGTTAGTTTCGAGTGGGCCAACCACAAACTATGTGCAAGTAGGTCCTCCATAGAATCTTGGGCCAAATGTTAGACCAACAGGTGGTGATAAACCATAAAAGTAACACAGTTTAATCCTATACTTAGCATATTTTTGGATGATCTATTATTTAATTTAGTGAATTTGATGCTCTTAATCCTTTAATTTCATGTTTTATACTTAGGAGAGCATAGGGAAACAAAAGGAACATAAAACGGGCCAAAAAAGAACAAAACGGGCTGATTCAAAGATTTACACGACCAAGACCATTTCCACACGGGCTGAGCACACATCCATGTGAGCCACACGCCCATGTGGTAGCCCGTGTCGATTTTGCTCCCGGTTTTCCAAATATGTAGAAAAAGCCAATTTTTAGGGTTTCTGAGCATTCTAAAGTCTATATAAACACACTACAAGTAGGCCTAAAGGGGACACATAGAGGAGAAAAAAGAAATTACTCGAAGAACGCCAAAAGGATTCAACTCGGAAGTAGGATCTCTTTCAAGACTGAAGATCTCCCTTCAATTTCTCTCGAAGTTTTTGGGTTTCTTTATGTTTTGTTATTTTCCTATTTTTGAGATGTCTTTCCCCAAAAGTATGATCTAAACTCCCTAATTACCTAGGGAAGATGATACCTATGATGGATATTATTATTTAATTATCTGAATTACACGATAAATACCTGTTCTTGTTCTTAATTATGTGTTTTTAATTCTTGCTTTAATGTTTTCAGGATATTAATTCAAGTTTGATGTGCTTATTCAGTGGAGAAAAAGTCCCTATTTAAGAGTAGATCCAACATAATTAAGCGGAGTTGATTGCAATCCTAGAAATAGGACAACATAAATCTACCGGATTAGAGTCAAATCTAATAAGGGAATCCATAAATCCAGTTAATGCAACAATAGGGGTTTTAATTAGAAAGTATTTCAATTAATCAACCTAGAGTCAGTTATTCTTTGTCTCGAAAGAGATATTAACATAATTTAGGTATTTTACGGATCAAGACAGGTGAAAAAATCGTTTGACTCAGACTTAGAATAATAAGTGAAGTCTAGGTGGATTCTTCCTTGGGTATTGTTTTTATCATTGGTTTATTCGATTATTTCCTTTACTCTCTGTCGTGTTTATTAGTTAATTAGTTTAGTTAATTTTAGATTAAAACAAATTCCTTTAATAATAGGCTAAATAATAGAAAGATAGTTATTACTAGTACTTTTAGTCCTTGTGGATACGATATCCCCGACTCATCGTAGCTATACTACTATTCAGTAGGTGCGCTTGCCTTCATCATGATCGTAGTCTAGTTTAGTTAATCATAAAACGATCATCAAGTTTTTGGCACCGTTGTCGGGGACTAAGATATTAGGAACACTTAATTTTTATTACTTTAGCCATTTTTATTTTTTTATTTTTGTTTTTTTCTTTAATTTACTAACTTTTTCTCTTATTTGGTTCTGGCAGGTTTCTTTAGTTTATGACTAGAAGAAATTTGTCAGGACCATTACTTTTTGACAGCGAAATTGAAAGTACAACTGCAGAAATCGTAAAAAAAGATGAGGCAGAACTGACAAAGTGCGAAGGAAGATCAAGAGGACGTTACTGAGGAGATGGCTAACAATCAAAATAATCAGCTACTTCTTATGGATCCTCCAAATCCTGCTCCTCGTACTATGTACAATTATGCTAAGCCTACTCTCACTGGGGCCAAATCGAGTATTGTTAGACCTGCTATTACTACAAATAATTTTGAACTGATACCTAACACTATTCAAATGATTTAACAGTTTGTTCAGTTTGATGGTTTGCAGGTTGAAGACCCAAATACTCATTTGGCCAATTTCTTAGAGTTTTGTGATACTTTCAAGATAAATGGTGTTTCTGACGACACCATTCACCTACGATTATTTCCCTTCTCGTTGAGATATAAGGCTAAGCAGTGGTTGAACTCCTTACCATGAGGTTCCATCACTACTTGGGATCAAATGATCAAGAAGTGTTAATTGAAATACTTCCCACCGGCTAAGACAGCTAAGTTGAGAAACGATATCTCGTCTTTTGTGCAAATAGATTTAGAAACTTTATATGATGCATGTGAGAGGTATAAAGACTTATTGAGAAGGTGCCCTCACCATGGGTTATCTCTATGGCTACAGGTTCAGACTTTCCACAATGGTTTGAGCCCCTCAACTAGGCAAATGATCGATGCAGCTGCCTGTGATACTATAAACAATAAAACACCTAAAGAAGCTTATGAGTTCATAGAGGAGATGTTACTGAATAATTATCAGTAGCAAGTCATGAGGACAATGCCAACAAAAGTAGCCAGTGTTTTTAACGTTGATACGGTTACCATGTCATCAAATCAGGTAGAAATTTTAAATAGAAAGATTGATGGTTTATGTAGTTCTACACAGGTACATCTGGTGATCAGTGTGACACGAGTGGAGGTGGAATGAGCAATTCAGGAAATTTACCCAATGGTCCTACAATGGAAAATGAGTAAATAAACTATATGGGTAATAATCCTAGACCTCAAAATAATCCTTATAGTAATACTTACAATGTAGGTTGGAGGAACCACCCAAATTTCTCATGGGGAGGTCTAGGAAATCAAAAACCACCACCCCTCTGGGTTTTCAGCAGCAACCCTATCAGTAAGACAAAAAACCGAACCTTGAAGAGATGTTTGAAAATTTTATTTTGATGTTAGAGACTCGTTTCAAAAACACCGAGACGGCTTTGAAAAATTAGCAAGCATCGATTCAAGGCCTCGAAAATCAAATTGGGTAGCTTGCTAAATTAGTTTCAGAAAGGCAGCAAGATAGTTTGCCTAGTAACACTGAACCCAACCCAAGAGAGCATGTAAAAGCAATTACATTGAGGAAGAAGAAAGTGTTAACTAAACCTGAAAAGAAGTTGCCACAGGAATCTGATAAGGAAAAGGAAGATGAGGTAAAACCCGAAGTGAGTGCAACACCGGTGCTTAAAGAATATAAACCACCGATCCCATATCCAGCAAAGTTGAAGAAAGACCGTATGGATGCACAATTTGCTAAATTTCTTGAACTTTTTAAACAGCTACATATTAACTTTCTTTTTGTTAAAGCTATTTCGCAGATGCCTACATAGGCTAAATTTCTGAAGGAGCTTCTAACAAATAAAAGGAAGTTTGAAGAGCTATCTACCGTGGAACTCAACGAGGAATGTTTAACTATTCTTCAAAACAAGCAACCAACCAAGTTGAAAGACCCAGAAAGTTTCACCATTCCCTGTTTAATTGGTAATTTGAATATTGAGAAAACATTAACTGATTTAGGTGCCAGTATTAATTTGATGCCTTATAAAATGTTCAAACAGCTTGGTCTTGGGTAACCAAAACCCATTAGGATGAGTATTCAATTAGTTGATAGATCTATTAAGTATCCTAGGGTATTATTGAAGATGTCCTTGTGAAAGTAGATAAATTCATATTCTTTGTTGATTTTGTTGTGCTTGACATGGATGAGGATGTTAAGGTACCTTTAATTTTAGGTCACCCATTCTTAGCTACGGCTACAGCTATCATTGATGTAGGGGACGGTAAACTTGTGCTTAGGGTAGGTGACGAAGAGATTATTTTTAAAATTTATGATGTCATGCAATTCTCTAGAGAACAAGATGATTCATGTTACTTTATTGACTCAATTGATCATTCTATTTAAGATTCTCTTCAGAAAATCATTCATAAAGACACGTTGGAATTGTGTCTTGTCCAAGGAGAGGAGGCTGATGACGATACCACTGAGATAGGGAAGATAAAAATTGATTTAAACTTTAACGAGTCTTCCCCAAGAAAAAATAAGTATGAGGGTATTGAAATAAATGACGAACTAAAACAAAACCCTCTATTGAAGAACTTCCCAAATTGAAACTGAAGCAATTACCAGATCACTTAGAGTATGCGGTCCTCGGAGAAAATTCAACACTACCAGTGATTATTGCTTCCAACTTGCAGCCTAATGAGAAAAATGAGTTATTACAAGTACTGAGGGAGAATAAAAGAACCATAGCTTGGAAGATTTCTGACATTAAAAGGATCAGCCCTTCGTTCTGTACCCACAAAATTTTAATGGAAGATGAATATAAACCATGTGTGAAAGCTCAAAGACGACTGAATCCCAACATGAAAGAAATTGTTAAAGTCGAGGTAATTAAACTTTTAGATGCTGGTATTATTTATCCTATTTCTCACAGTACTTGGGTAAGTCCTGTGCAGGTTATTCTAAAGAAGGGAGGCGTGACTGTTGTAGCCAACAAGAAGAATGAATTAATTCCAACAAGAACAGTTATAGGTTTGAGAGTTTGCATTGACTACAGGAAATTGAACGATGCCGCGAGAAAAGATCACTTTCCCTTACCATTCATTAGTCAAATATTGGAAATATTATTTGGTCATATGTTTTATTATTTCCTAGACGAACTCTCTAACTACTTTCAAATTTCGATAGCTCTTGAGGATCAAGAGAAGACAACATTTACATGTCCATACAGTACATTTGCTTATCGTAGAATGCCTTTTGGATTATGTAATGCTCCTGCCACGTTTCAGCGCTGCATGTTAGCCATATTTGATGAACTTGCAGAAGACATTATGGAAGTATTTATGGACGACTTCTCAGTATTCGTAGGTGCAGTTCTTGGACAGCGAAGAGAAAAGCATTTTCAACCGATTTATTATGCTAGCAAGACTTTAACAGCTGCACAAGAAAACTACACTACCACTGAAAAAGAATTGCTAGCTGTGGTTTTTGCATTCGATAAATTTAGATCGTATCTCTTATTATCTAAAGTTGTTGTTTACACTGACCATTCAGCTCTCCGTTATCTCATAACCAAGTTTGATGCAAAACCTCGACTCATAAGATGGATTCTACTTTTACAGGAATTTGATTTGGAAATTCAGGATAAGAAAGGAGCTGAAAACCTTGCGGCAGACCACTTTTCTAGGCTTGAAAATCCACATATCAAAGAGCTCAATGAGAATAAGATAAATGACTCATTTCCTGAGGAACAACTATTGGTTATATCTAACTCTGAGGTACCTTGGTTTGTAGATATTGTGAATTACTTAGCTGCTAACATCCTACCAAAATGATTGACACATCATCAAAAGCAGTGATTCTTTACCGATGTGAAACATTATTTTTAGGAGGATCCTTTTCTTTTTTGTATATGTGTAGATCAAGCAATTTGAAGATGTGTTACAAAGTCAGAGGCAAAAAAAATCCTAAAACACTACCATTCAGGACCAACAGGAAGGCATTATAGTGGGACTAGAACAACACATAAAATGCTTGAATCAGGTTTTTATTTGCCCACACTGTTCAATGACGCTAATAGGTATGTCACTTCTTGTGATAGATGCCAGAGAACAAGTAATATCTCTAAATATGATGAAATGCCTCAAACATATATGCTATCATGTGAAATATTTGATGTATGGGGCATTGATTTTTTAGTTCCATTCCCCAGCTCCTTTGGGAATAAATACATCTTAGTAGTGGCTGATTACATGTCAAAATGGGTGGAAGCTCAAGTTTTACCTATTAATGATGCTAGAGTGGTAGTGAGATTTCTTAAGAATCTCTTCTCTCGATTCAGAACACCTAGAGCGATCATTAGTGATAGGGGTACTCATTTTTGTAATACTCAATTCGACAAAGTCCTTAAAAAAATGAATTACACCACAGAACAACTACCCTTTATCATCCTCTAACTAGTAGACAAGTTGAAGTGGCAAACGGAGAGCTCAAACGAATCCTAGAGAAAACCATATAATCGAATAGGAAAGATTGGGCGGTAAAAGTAGACGACGCTTTATGGGCTTATAGAACCGCTTTTAAAACTCTCATAGGAACATCTCCTTACAGACTTGTCTACGGGAAAAGTTGTCATTTACCATTTACATTAGAGCACAAAGCATTTTGTGCTATAAACTTCCTAAACTATGATCCTAAACTTTAAATAAGCGCTTCTCGGGAGGCAATTCGAGTACTAACACTGCTAATTTTCTTATTTTTACTTCGTATTATGCAGGTTTTTGACCCACACGGCCTAGACACACGAGTGTATATGTCTAGGCCGTGTGACTTAACATAGGTGCGATAACGAGTTACACGGTCGTGCGATATGGCTGTATGACCCACACGGCCTGGACACACGGGTGTGTTATTGGCCGTGTGGATCTTGCGACTTAGTTTTTATTTTTCAAGAAAATCGACAGAGAGTTACACGACCATGCAACACGGCCGTCTAACCCACACGGCTAGTACACACGGGCGTGAATCTTAAATCCCAAAAATTGACAAAGGCATGGGCTAAAAGAATCCACACAGGTGTGCAACACGGTCGTGTAGACCACACGGCCTGAACACATGGACGTGTCCTAGGTCGTGCGAAAACTGGAGCTTAATTTTTTTTAAATTTAAAACAAGTCAGAGAGCTACATAGGCGAGGCACACGACCGTGTGTTCGGACACACGGGCATGTGAGAGACCATACGGGCGTGGGAGAAGCGAACAACATTGCACACAACCGTACGATACGATCGTATGAAGACTGGGCTTAGAAATTTAATCACACACGGGTGTGTAACACAGCCGTGTGGGCCAACACGGACCGTTACACAGCCGTGTCACCCTTAAAGCCCTAGCCCCACTTTTTCATTTCATTTGTCATCTCCTTCAAATCACCCAAGAACCCTAGCGGCCACCGCTTCTTCCTCCTTCTCACCATCTGTCAACCAGCCACCTCATCTTCTCCCTCTTCTATTTCCCATTTTCCTCATTCTTTCTTTTTCTTCCTTCTCTATTTTTCCCTTTTGCTTCCTC
The DNA here is from genome assembly GCF_007990345.1 of Gossypium hirsutum. Classification (NCBI taxonomy): domain Eukaryota; kingdom Viridiplantae; phylum Streptophyta; class Magnoliopsida; order Malvales; family Malvaceae; genus Gossypium; species Gossypium hirsutum. The sequence continues at coordinate 104,185,043 of NC_053426.1, forward strand.
TCTATTCAAACACCCACTATTCCGACCATCACCTCTTCCTGCTCTACCACCGCACCTCTTCCCCTCTTTCATCTAAACCAGCCACCACACTTAAACCCCCAACCCCGTGCGCCCCTTTCACTCCCTTCTCTTTTCTTTTCTTTTTTTTTCTATTTCTTCCCCTATTCACCCACAGCACCAAAGACCCACCCCCATTGTCCCTTCCACAACCAGCAGGCCTGACCCCCACCCCGTCGCACGGCTTTCCCCTCTTCAACCACCATGTTCCCATCATTTCTCCGAGCTCCGGTCACCACCATCGGTTTCCATTTTTTCCCCCATTTTTAGTTATTTATTTTATTTTTCTTTATTATTATTATTATTATTATTATTATTGGTCCATATTATTATTATCATCATTATTATTATATTATTATTATTTCTTTATCATTTCTTTATTATTATTGTGTGTGGTTCTTATTTTCATTAGTTCTATTATTAATTTTTGCTTATCAGTTATTACTGCTTATTTGACTTATTCACCTTTGTATATGAATTTGAGTTTACTAATGAAATTTGGATGGTTCTTGATTTCGTTATTGCCCTAGTTGATGCTTGCTCCTAGCTATACTATCTTATTCAGCAGGATTTTACATTTATTTTAGTTGACTTTATTGTTGATTCCTCTCTTGTTAGTAGTTAATTATTCATTTCAAATTCTTTATTCCTACCAGTTTAATTACAAATACTACACTCTAGTTTGGTGTCTAGCTTGCTATGTTCACAGTCACTTTCTTTCTTAACCCACTTGATGCGATTTAATTAGAATTAATATTTCTTATTAGCTTACGCCTATTACATGGTTCGCCAAATTGACTTATTTGAGCGCTTTATTGCAGATCCATCATTACAAACACTCGAGGCAAGTCCAAAGTCGCCGTCCCCACTTTGAAAAAATGAAAGGGTCCTAGTGGGACCTCCTCCTCAAGCGCATCTGCTGAGGCTCGCCATCCTTATCTTCGATTTTCGGCGGGCCTCCAGAAGGATCTCTACCAGCTACTTCGACAACGACCACTAGACTTAGGTCACTGTATTAATTGGGCTGCATTGGAGCAGGTCCATTTGGCTGATGATGTGCGCGTGATTATTGTTACAGCCCCGTGGGATAGATTTTTTAGCATCATCGAGGCCACCTACTTGGAGCTCACCTTAGAGTTTGGTGCCACATTTTCGGTCCAGTAGGTCATGTCGGTCTATGACGAGCCAGGCACCATCACCTTTCTCCTTGGTGGATTGGTGCGACATATGAATGTCCCAGAGTTTGGTGCTGTTTTGGGACTATACATAGAGGAGTTCATGAGTGTCGAAGACTTTTTTCAGCTTCATCGGCATATTCATTACTCACCTTCACGCTGTTAGACTAATATCACGGGCAGCCTAACAAACTATGACGCGAGTCGCTCGAAGGTGACACATCTCTCTCCGGCCCTACGGTATTTTCACGCCCTCCTAGCTCACAGTTTGACATGACGGAGAGAGAACACAGGAGTTGTTAGTACCTATGATGCCTCCTTTTTATGGAGCATGTCTACTGGGCATATTTTTGATTTGGCGTACTTCATCGCGCTATCTTTCCGCCATCAGACTGAACGCCATAAGAAGGGCCCCATCTGTCTAAGCCCTTACGTGACTCGACTCGCTCGACACTTCGGTCTTCTCGACACACCGGAGCAATCCTCAACAGTTACACTTGTTGGCCAGATGTCCCCTCAGGGCATCTTGAGCATTATCCACATGAGGATGGTCAAGCGGCGACGTGGAGTGGACCCCCTCAGTACAGACTATTTCAGTCTAACGTTCATCATGACCCAGAGGACTTCACTAATGATGTTCCTCCCTACCACGAGGATCCACATCCACCACCACCTTTGAGTCACCGCCCTACTCATTCTGCTGCTACCCTTGCGGACCTCTCGGAGTGATTTACGCGATCCAAGCAGCAATGCTTTCAAAGGTTCGACAATATTGATGCCACTCTGCAGCAGATATGTCAACACCTCCATATTTCATCTTCAGCACCGAGGACTCATGATGTTGACTTCTCTAATGATGAGGACCACTGAGTCCATTTATCTTTATGTTTATTTTTATTTTTATTTTTATCTTTATCTTTATTTTTATTTTTATTTTTATTTTTATTTTTATTTTGTCTTTATATTTTGAAATCTATTTTAATTGTTATGGTTGTTTCTAATCGAGTAACCCTTTTTAATATTCTTCAATATTGTGTTTATCTGCTTATCAGTTGCTCAGAATTTTGCACTACCTTTACATTTATCTACAATTCCGCTTTTCACAATTTTAGGAATTTCATCCAATAGTCAGGGCAGTTTCAATTATTTCCCTCTCTTATGATATTTTGTTTATATTATGATTATATTTGTTATTTGTTTGTACATTGAGGACAATGTACATCTTAAGTGTGGGAGGTTATTAATATGATTATTTGAAGATCCTTGAATTATGCATTGTGTTTTTAAGTAATTTTCTCATATCATTATTAGAATGAACTTTTCCTCGATTTATGATTCTTATTGATATGTTCTAGATTAAATTCATAGGTATTTGTGCATTGATATACTGAGATGATAAAGGCACCTAGGTTTTAACCCACCTATTCCATAAAAAAGCCTACCTTCATAATTAACCCTTAGTGAACTCTTTGATGCTTAACAAACCGTTTCTTAATTTACCCATTAATATTAACCTATAACTCAATTTTGATTAGTTGAAAATTTTCCCTATTTTATTGACTTCCTTTTTGTCGAGATTGATTTGGTTAGTTGTCTAACTATGCTTTTCAGTTGTTTAATTTTATTTTATTATTTAAAAAAAAAGAGAAAAAAAAAGAAATATACATATATGTTGATTATTATTACTCTTTTGTTTTGAGCTTAAGTAGTTAATTTCATATTCTGAGAAAAGCTCGTGTTATTCTTTAATAATTTCGATTGATGTAATTATTCAGTATTAGTTTATTTTTCTAGTTAGGTAATTTATCAATTCAATCTCAATTCTAACCTTCTTTTTTAGCCTTTATCCACTCCTTTAACCCAAGCCCCGTTACAACCCTTTAAAGACCTTTTCATTTGTGTATCATCTCATTTACGGTGGTGGAGATTTGATTTTCTGCAAGCTTATGGTAATAATTTTTCATGTTTGACTTTTGAGTGCTTAATTTTTGAACCTTAAACACTTTGAGTGATTTGAGTAAACTGTTAGTCAGGATGTCAAATCTTGTTGGTTTTGAATTAAAGGTAATTATTTACATAAAGGGAAATACCTATGTTTTCATGCTTTAAAAATGTGAGACTTGGATTTTTTTAATCTTTAGTGCTCTTTTAGTTTAATTATCAATGTGTGATTATTTTTGAATTGTGATAAAACATTATTGATGAGAATTATGAATTGAGAAAGTTTAATTTTAATTGTGAGTTGAGGATTTTGAATGAGGACAAGCAAACGCTTAAGTGTGGGGATATTTGATAAACCATAAAAGTAACACATTTTAATCACATGCTTAGCATGTTTTTGGACGATCTATTATTTAATTTAGTGAATTTGATGCTCTTAATCATTTAATTTCATGTTTTATACTTAGGAGAGTATAGGTAAACAAAAGGAGGACAAAACGGGCCAAAAACGGATAAAACGGGCTGATTTAAAGATTCACATGGCCAAGACCATTTCCACACGGGCTGAGCACATGCCCATGTGAGCCATACGGGCTAGCCATACGCCCATGTGGCAGCCCATGTCGATTTTGCTCCTAGTTTCCCAAATACACAAAAAAAAGCCAATTTTTAAGGTTTTTGAGCATTCTAAAGTCTATATAAACACACTACAAGTAGACCTAAAGGGGACACACAGAGGAGAAAGCAGAAATTAGTCGAAGAACGCCAAAAGGATTCAACTTGGACGCAGGATCTCCTTCAAGACTAAAGATCTCCCTTCAATTTCTCTCGAAGTTTTTGGGTTTCTTTATATTTTGTTATTTTTCTATTTTTGATATGTCTTTCCCCAAAAGTATGAACTAAACTCCCTAAATACCTAGGGAGGATGAAACTTATGATGGATTTTATTATTTAATTTATGAATTACATGATAAATACTTATTATTGTTCTTAATTATGTGTTTTTAATTCTTGCTTTAATGTTTTCAGGATATTAATTCAAGTTTGATGTGCTTATTCAGTGGAGAGAAAGTCCCTGTTTAAGAGTAAATCCAGCATAATTAAGCGGAGTTGATTGCAATCCGAGAAATAGGACGACATAAATCTGTCAGATTAGAGTCAAATCTAATAAGGGAATCCATAAATCAAGTTAATACGACTATAAGGGTTTTAATTAGAAAGAGATTTCAATTAATCAACCTAGAGTCAATTGTTCTTAATCTCGAAAGTGATATGAACATAATTTAGGGATTTCTACGGATTAAGACAAGTGAAAAAATTGTTTGATTCAGAGTCAGAATAATAAGTGAAGTCTAGGTGGATTCTTCCTTAGGTATTGTCTTTATCATTGGTTTATTCGATTTTTTCCTTCATTCTCTGTCATGTTCATTAGTTAATTAGTTTAGTTAATTTTAGATTAAAAAAAATTCTTTTAATTATAGGCTAAATAATAGAAAGATAGTTATTACTAGTACTTTTAGTCCTCGTGGATACGATATTCCAGACTCATCGTAACTATACTACCATTCGATAGGTGCGCTTGCCTTCATCGTGATCGTAGTCTAGTTCAGTGAGTCATAAAATGACCATTAAGTGGTGTCTCGATTCCTTGGCTCAAAAAACCACGACCCCAGGTATAAATTTAGGATCTGACCCATGCATTAGGCTTCCTTGAGTTGGTGATCTACATGCCTCTGACTATTCTAACACTTCAAGGTCCCATGTTAACACTGCTCAAGTAGGATCCAATGATGGTGGAAATGACTCATACATCCCGATGTCGGTTGGTACCATATCTTGGTACCTTGACTCTGGTGCTAGCCATCATGTCTATCGTGAATCATTGGCACTCCACAACACCGCGCCATACTCCGGTACGTCCCCTCTTCTAATGGGTGATGAAACCCTTGCTAAAATTGTGTCGGTTGGTTCTAGTAGTTTACCTACTCCATTTAAGCTGCTCCGATTGTCTAATGTGCTGTGTGTGCCGAGAATATGAAAGAATCTCTGGTCAGTGTCTCAGTTTGCTAATGATAACAATGTATTTTTTGAATTCCATCCAACACATTGTGTAATAAAGGACATCAAGACTGGAGAAACTTTGCTGAAGGGCCACATTCGTGACGGGTTATATCACTTCCTGGTCCCTGCTGAGGCATTGTTTGCTGCTTATACAAAGCTCCAAAATACAATCATGGAATGTCCTTTGCCTACTTTGTGCACAATCGTCTTGGCCACCCGTCTGTTTCTGTTGTTAAAAATGTTTTACAAAAATCTAATATCGCTTTCAATAAATGTTGTGATGGTGGTATATGCACCACGTGTCAAAAAAGAAAATCGCACAAATTGCCTTTTTCTATGTCGACGACTGCGTATCAACCATTTGAATTGATTGTTTCTGATCTTTGGGGACCCGGGGCAGTTGCATGTAAAAATAAGTGGTATTCCATAACATTTATTGATGTATGCACTCGATTTACGTGGCTTTATCTTCTTAGTCACAAATCTCAGGCAATAGAATGCTTCACGCAATTTCAACAGTTAATTAAAACACAGTTTGGCAAGACCATCAAAGAATTTCAGAGTGACTGGGGTGGAGAGTACCGGGCTTTTACAAATGTCCTAGCGTCTTAAAGAATTGTTCATCGGTTGACATGCCTGTATACTTCTAAACAAATAGAGTAGCTGAACGCAAACATCGTCACATTGTGGAACTAGGCATCATGCTTCTGGCCCAAACAAATTTATACATGGAGTACTGGAGATATGTGCTGTACTGTACGGTTCATATTATAAATCGCCTTCCCACTCCGGTTTTACACGGACAATCTCCCTTTAAGGCCCTATATGGTTAGGATCCGACCTATGATCACTTACAGGTTTTTGGATGTTGCTATTATCCTTACTTACAACCGTTTGTGGCACATAAATTAGAGTTTCAGTCACAACCTTCCACCTTTCTGGGCTACAGCACTCAACACAAGGGATATCAATATCTTCTACCGAATGGTAAGATAGTTATTTCAAGACATGTAGTGTTTGATGAAATTAAGTTTTTTTCCTCTGAGGTTGACTACAAAGGTCCAGTTCTAGAATCTGGTGTGACTATCTCAACAATTGTTCCTCTAGTTCAAGAAGTCTCCTCTCGCTCTGTGGCACCCTTTACAAGACCACCGGCTCTGTCATCTCCGTCAGGATCATCTCCGACTGGTCTTAATGGTGCACATGAGCCTAGTCCTCTAACTAGTGATACTGTCGGATCGTCTTCGACTGGTCTTACTAGTGCACATGAGCCTAGTCCTCTAACTAGTGATACTGTCGAGTCCTTATGGTTTATGGAAGATGCTCCCTCGACGTCCCATGCTTCGAACCACATGCTAGCTGAAATCAACACTCATCCTATGGTGCCTCGTGCTAAGGCAATTTTTTTCGAGCATAAAGTTATGTTCGTTGAAGCCATGTAACGATCCATAATTATAGAAGCATTTTCTACTACTGAGTGGCGAGCTGCTGCCCAAGCAAAGTATGACGCTCTTATTCGGAACTCCACTTGGGAACTGGTTCCTCTACCACCAGATCGCAAGGTCATTGGGTGCAAATGGCTATTCAAGATTAAGAGAAATCCTGACGGTACCGTTGCCAGGCAGAAAGCCAGATTGGTAGCCAAAAAGTGCTATCAGGTTCCTGGTTGTGACTTCAAGGAAACTTTTAGTTCAATTATGAAGGCTGCTACTATTTGGGTTATTCTATCCTTTGCTGTTTCCAGATGATGGCCCCTTCGACAGGTAGATATGAATACTGCATTTTTGAATGGTGAAATTGACACTGAAGTATTTATGCAACAACCTCCGTGTTATGTTCAGTATGACTCGACTGGCCAACAACTTATGTGCTGTCTAAAGAAAGCTTTATATGGCCTTCGTCAGGCCCCTTGAGCATGGTTTGAAAAGCTAAAATAGTTTTTTGTGTTTATTGGTTTTGTCGTTTCGAAGTCTAATGCATCCTTGTTTGTACGGGTCAAGTCTGAATCCACTCTCTATGTCTTGGTATATATTGATAACATTATTATCACTGGAAGTTTGGCTACTACCATTGATCGGTTTGTTCGATTGCTAAATGATGAGTTCTCGCTCAAGGACATGGGTGATCTGCACTATTTTCTTGGGATCGAAGTTACTCGATCCTCCACATAAAGTTTACATATTTGTCAGGCTAAATACATACGTGATATTCTTGGCCGAGCATCAATGGAAAATGCAAAGTGTAACACCCCTCACCCGTATCCAACTCCGGGATAGGGTTCGAGGCGTTACCGGACTTAAACATTCACAAACATACAAAACTGGATTACCAAATTTTGCCCAAAATTTAAACTTTTCAAACACATGCATATTGTCCCTTATACAGGCCTTCGGAGCCTATAACATACATCGGGGTGGTTTGAGACTAAACTGAGAACTTTCAAAATTCTTTAGGCAACTTAACAATTTTCTAGCTTTGGAGAGTCACACGCCCGTGTGGGTTGGGCTGTGTGGTCGCACACGTCCGTGTGGCTTGGGAGACACCCGTGTCCTCAGCCTGTATAACTCTCTGTTTATGATGTCAGCAATCGTTTAAGGGCACACGGCCAAGGCACACACCCATGGCCAGAGGCCGTGTCCTTCACACGGCTGAGACACATGGCTATGTCTCTACCCATGTGGTCAAGACTTAGGCTAATTTCCAAGACTTTTTGTCATCTTTACATACACACACATACACGATTTCAATGGCATTCATCATGTACATATTCCATATACTTCTCACACATAGTGAACAACCACAAGCACATAACCACATTACAAGACATTAACACATATCATGGATAAATAGGCTTACAAGCCAAAATCATTATAAGCCATATCTCATGACTATAAACTACAAATCAATATAAACCAACACCTTTGGCTAATCACAACAATAGTCATCATAGAAAAACTAAGTCCCTATACATGCCACTCATTTGAAAACATTTAACATACACATATCAATATTCCACAGATAATGGCTCCATAGTGTGATGCTACCTCCGACGATCTCCAACCCCGAGCTGACCTGAAAAAACTAAAAGAAATGGAAAGGAGGGAGTAAGCTTTACGCTTAGTAAGCTCGCATGAAAATAATAAGCAATGCGATAACAAGGTATTTTCATTTTTTTTCTATTTATTCAAATTCCAGCTAAGTTGTTTTCCCGAGTCACAGTCATTAAATTATTTATATCTAGAGCTATGGAACTCCAAATTAATATTCGTTAATTTTCCCAGAAACTAGACTCATATCTATTCTTATCATAAAATTTTCAGAATTTTTTGTCTAGCCAATAAGTACAGTTTATTATTCAAAGTCTCCCATCTTTCGCTGTTTGACAGCTTCGACCTTTCTTCACCAAAATTTATTTATCTCATAGTAAAAGACTAGAATAATGTTCCAGTCTCTTTCTCCTGTCAGTCATATAAATTTTAACTCATAATTATTTTTGTACAATTTCTAGTGATTTTCCAAAGTTGAGACAGGGGAGTCTGGAATCACTCTGACTTTATCACACAAGAATTCAAATATCTCATAATACAGAATTCTTTTGCTTTCACTGTTTCCTTTATGTGAAACTAAACTCATTAAGCTTTAATTTCATATTTTATTAAGCTTCTAACTCAATTTCCACTATTTTTAGTGGATTTTCAAATTCGGACCAATACTGCTATCCAAATCTGTTTTGGTATAATATAATGATCACTATCATTAGATCATTTCCAACTATCATGAACTTACCATTTCATGGATCCCTTACTCATTTTTTTCACAATGGAGCTCAATATAAAAGTTATTATTTCTCATGGGCACACTTAGTCATACATTCCAAGTATAGGATAATTCTCTATCACATGCACTCAATCATCAAATTAATCTCATGACAATGCACCATGTAAATTTGTCTTAGAAGAGTTCATCATTTATCATTTCATTGATATACATCATATTAATCCCATTGAGTTTCTAGGAAATTCCGATGGATTATCCATTTACCGTCAATTCATAAGAATGATCATTTCATGTATGCACTCCCGCGAACCTTACATCTTACGGTGGGATTACCAGTCCAGGCTAAATCCCCCGTATTGTAAACTCATAAGGTGATGTCGAGATTACCAGTCCAGGCTAAATCCCTTATTGCGACAAACACCCTTACTGAGTTCGGATCTAAATTGCCAGTCCAGGCTAAATTCAGACCTTAATCGAATTACCCGTCTGGGCTAAATCCAATGCACATAAATTCTTCGAGAGGCTCGATCATCCAAAGGAACACCCATCTGGGCTAGATCCTTTTCATAATTGAGGTCAACGGATTACCCGTCTAGGCTAAATCCTGTCTGCAACACATGCAGGATCTCAATTCTCTTGTAAATCATGGTTTATCCATCGAATTCCCTTTTTAACCTCAACCGAGACATTTTTCACAAATCATTTTCAAAGATACATTTCATGTAATTTCATGCCATCAATAAATGCACTTATCATGCACTTATAAATCATACAATTAGGCATGTTAGGAGTTTACTTTAAGTTATCTGAACTTTCTTTTCAAAATCTTGTCGAGTACAACCGTGTAGCTATTCATACAACCCAGGTAATAGTAATTTAACACTCAATTCATGTAACAATAATTTGCCATTCAATTTCACATGACATAACAAGCATTACATTTTTCCATATCATACACACCATCCATCAACTTCTCTTAAACATATTAAATCATACAATTTATTCCATATCAATAGAGAATTACAATTCATGCATGGTATTGCATTATTATTAACATACGAACTTACCTCGATCCAGAAACGACAATTTACCATTTTAGACCATAACCTTGTATTTTCCCGATTTAAGCCCGAATCTCGATTTCCTTGACCTATAATATCACATTTAGCCTACTAATTAGTCACATTATTCATACGGGTCCAAAAATCATATTTTTACAAATTTGCATTTTGACCCCTAACCTTTTGCATATTTTCACTTTTGCCCCAAGGCTCGGAAATTAAACTTCTTCCCATTTTCTTATGTTTTATGACATGCTGATCATTTTTCCCTTCTATGGAAACATCAAATTCTCACTCTAACATGTACTTATGAACATTAGGTATTTTTACCGATTATGTCATTTTACTCATTTTTACGTAAAATCGCTTAGCAAAAGTTGTTTAACACAATTTCAAGCTTCATATTCTACCATTTAACATCAAAATACATGCATGTCATTCATGGGTAAATCTTTAAACACAAACCCTAGCTCAAATAAATGGTAGAAATAGCTAAAACATGTTACCAGGACTTCAAAAATGTAAAGAACTTTAAAAACGGGGCTCGGGATCAATTACAAATGAGCTTGAAAACCCTAGCCATGGTGTTTTTCATGAGACATTCGGCCATGAGGAAGATGAGAAAATTTGGCTTATTTTGGCATTTTTAATTCATTTAATTACCAATTTACTAAAATGCCCTTAATGAAAAAATTTTAAAAACCTATCATACCATGTCCATTTTGTCCACAAACTTCAAAATGGTCTAATTACCATTGAAGGACCTTTAATTTCAAAAATCATAACAATTAGACACTTCTAATATGTAGAACTCAACTTTTGTACTTTTTACAATTTAGTCCTTTTGACCAAATTGAGTGCCCAAATGTCAAAATTTTCGAACGAAATTTTCACGAAATCATTACGTGAAATTGTAGACCATAAAAATATAATAAAAACAAAATTTTCCTCATAAAATTTGTGGTCCCGAAATCACTGTTTCGACTAGGCCCAAAATCAGGATGTTACACAAAGAGTGTTGACACTCCAATGGTTAGCTCGTCAGCTATATCCAAAGATGATGATGGGTGCTTGGAGGATCCAACTGAATATAAGAGCCTTGCAGGTGCGCTACAATATGTTGTGCTTACTAGTCCAGATATTGCGTACGCTGTGAATCGGATATGTCAATTTATGCACAAACCTACCAATGTTCACATGGCTGTTCTGAAACGTGTTTTGCAGTATCTGACTGGCACCATTGATTATGGGATTTTTTTCGACCTTCTGATTGACTATCTCTAAATGTTTATGCCGACGTAAACTGGGGGTTAGATTTTGACGACCGCTGGTCCACTTCAAGGTATTGTGTCTATTTTGGGTCCGCTCCCGTCTCGTGGGGGTCTAAGAAATAGCAAGTGGTCTCCAAGTCTACAGTTGAGGCAGAATATGGGAGTCTTGCCACAGCCACTAGTGAGGTTACCTGGTTACTGTCCCTACTTCAAGAACTACAACTTAAGTCAACTGATACCCCTAATGTTTGGTGTGATAGCTCCGGTGCAGTCGCTGTTGCTGCTAATCCTGTATTACATTCTAAGTTCAAGCACGTTAAGCTAGACTTGTTCTTTGTACGTGAAAAAGTAGCAGATGGGTCAATTATTGTTGGTGAGGTTTCAGCTTGTGATCAAGTTGCTGATATTTTCACCAAGCCACTGTCGGTGACATTTTTTGCTCGTTTTCGAACTCTTCTCAGGGTTTTACCCGTCAGAAAGCTGGGTGAATGTTAAGTATCACTTAGCTAAGCGGTTAGTCAGTTAATAAGCTGTTAATACAGCTAAGAGTAGTTAGGAGCAGTTGGTAAAATGCCTATAAAAACATATTTCTAATCTGAATGTAATCAAGCTAGTTTTTCAAGATTCAACAATAGAAATCAATCTGAGATTACAAGTTCGTCATCTTAGTCACCTATTTCATCAGTCTTACCTAGTTTCTAATAAAGCCAGAGAAGAAGAAAAAGAAAGAATAGAGGTGAACACCAATAAAGTGGAGTGAAGAGAAACTTTGATCCGTCAAACAGTTCAACTTCTCAAATTTAATTTGTTTACTCTCATATCTCTTGGCTTTTCGGAATTTTAATGCCTTAATATGTAATATGATTCCATGCATGTATTTTCTATGCATTCAGGTTTTAAAATGTAGTAGTCATGTTAAGTTATTTGGAGTTATCGTGTTTGTAAGCATTTACTCAATGATTTTGCCATCTTCATTAATTTTTTTTATATTTTGTTTTAAAATAAATAAGCAATTCCACATTAAAGAAAATATACTTAGATATGATGATAGGATGCCTTTTTCAAATCCGAGTGAATAAATATTTTGTTTTTACAATAAAAAATAAAAATGTACATTTGTCAAGCTTTCAAGTTTTAAAATCTAATTCACTCAATTAAATAAATTTATGTTGATTTTAATTTTAATAAACCAGAATTAAATATTGAAAGCTTAACTCACATTTCTAAAATTCGATTTCTAAGCATTACGAGGGTATTATAATTTTTCTCGTACGTAATTAACTCCTGAACCTACTCCAATTTTCTGACGCATATCTTACAAAATATATATGTATTTAAATATTTTGAAGTTTCTTTTTACTAAAGGTAATTTATTAGGTGGTCGATCACACCTTATCAAAAGATCAGTGGCGACTTCTGTGTTCCTAAATAAACCTTATTTTTTTTAAAATTAATTTTTTTCTTGTTTATCTAAAATAAAGCCAAGTTAATTTTTATTTTACAAAAATTGTTTCGACAGTTTGATAACTCCACTAGTTTATATGACTAATTAACTATTAAAATCATTTTTGTATAAAATTAACTTAATGGCATTTGAGAAATCCAAATATTAATTTTTAGAACACAGAGTTTTTATTAAGGAAATAGGAGTCACCACTGATCTTTTTTTGGCTAAGTGTGATCAACCATCTATAAGTTACCCTTTAAAAAATTGTTTATTAAAAGAAAATTTTCTGTTTACATTGAAGCCAATAGAAAACTTAGATTCAGGAGTCAATTATGTTTAAGGAAAGTTATTGCACCCTCGTACTGTTTAGAAATCAATACTTTACTAATTGCGTGATCATATCAATAACTTTGACAATGATCTGGTCGATTTTGTTAATATTTAAAAATTCTTTTAAATTGACTTTCATGTGTTTAAGAAAAAAACGATACTTTTATGATCATGCATGAATCTAATAAGTAGCAGATAAATAAACTAAGAATGCATACACAAATAAGCACAAACCTTTATTAATACAAGGCCAAATATAACATATTATGCTCAACCACACAACATCATTTTGTTAGTACAAATCTTCGGTGAGGAAAATCTCGAACACACGAACGGAACTCGAAAAGAAGAAGAAATAGGACAAGGCTCCAAGGCGTGTATCAAGCCACTATCTTTAAGGTTATATTCACCCCCACCTATCTTCGATGTGGAAACGAGTTCTAAGTAAATTAACCTCAAGGATACAATGAAGCCAATGACTATTTGCGTTTTGCACTGACAAGAATAGCCCACTACACACTAAGCAATGTTTGACAAGAAACTCAATTTTTATAAAGGATTTCTGCAATAATGCTTTATAGAATAATCTAATAATATTAGAAAATGAAGGAAGGAAAGAAAGAATATTAGAATTTGATGATATGATTTCCAAATAAAATCTCATTCCTATTTATAGGAATTTTCATGTCTCTTCATATAGACATCTTTCATCAATAGGTGTATTTCTGAATAATAATGTCTTTAAAATAAACACATAATTATTCATTTAATTATAACTATTCAAATAAAATTATTTAAATAGTTATAATTCTTTTTCAAAAAATCAAACAATATAATCTTTTGATTAATTACACCCATTCATTTATAGTTATTGGAACACTATAAATATTTGAAAATGTTCCAACAATCTCCCCCCATTTTCAAAATATTTTAGAGTATATTCTTGGAAATCAATTTGCATAAATGAAAGGTATCTTACGATTGAACCTTCACTTAGTGAAAACATGTTAATCGAAATTGCATGGTAGACTAAGCTTTGAACCAACTATTTCATTTGATTAACCGAACACATCTCACACAATGATTTCAACATCGGTCAATGCATAGTATCTAGGGACACTATTATGGCCATGTGTCTGTGTCCTCTTTTCATGAGTATTGTCAGAACCAAGCCCTTGAGCTCCTAGAAGCGGCCATACTTCCACTCACATAGGTAGATCCCATCAAGAGTGTTCCCGTAATTATAACACTCTAACATTTTTACGTTATGGGTCCATTAAGAGTACATTACTCATCCTTCCCTTATCATTACCGATACCTAGCACTTTAATCTTAGGATGGATTTATTTACAGTGCTAACAGTCACATACTAATAATGTACTTTGTCTCATTGAACTCAAGACTTGACGTTATACCAAGCATTGAGTCGAGTTTCTATCATGGGTGACTCTAATTAATGGGCTTGAGTCTCATCCCTTTTGAGGTCCTTTTTACTGTATCTCTAGCAAGACTTTTTGTCAAAGGATCCACCAAATTTTCACTTGACCTCACATAATTAATAGTGATCACTCCATCAGAAATTAATTGTCGGACATAACTATGTCTTAATCCAATGTGTCTAGACTTTCCATTATAAACTTGGCTATATCCATTTGCTAGAGTAGCCTCACTATCACAACGAATAGAAATAGGTGAAATTGGCTTAGGCCATAAAGGTACATTATAAATTAAATTTCTCAACCATTCTGCTTCTTTAGATGCAGCAGCTAATGCAATAAATTCTACTGCCATGGTGGAATCAGTAATACATGTTTGTTTCTTGGAACCCCAAGAAATGGCTCCTCCACTATAAATTGACTTTCATGTGTTTAAGAAAAAAATGATACTTTTATGATCATGCATGAATCTAATAAGTAGCAGATAAATAAACTAAGAATGCATACATAAATAAGCACAAACCTTTATTAATACAAGGCCAAATATAACATATTATGCTCAACCACACAACATCATTTAACCTACATTCTCAATAAATATACTTGTACATATGTTTGGGATATAGTCTAAACAACATACGTACACTTATAATCTAAAACATGACCGAAAGCCTAATATATGCATATTATTTTAAGAGATAAATGAAAGCCGAAAATCCTACTTCAATACTTTCATGCATACTATCTATGATTTTAACAAACTTTAACGGACATATACAAGCAATTATCAAAATGAAAGCCAATAAAATTTTAAAAGCATATATTATTTGTTTTTAAAGCTACATGCAAAACAAGAACTTTGCATAATATGCTTTTACCTTGCATCTTATCCTCTTCTATTCCATATGCATATTATATCATCATGTGAATTTTAAAGGCCATATCATCAACACAATCACATATATTCATGTATATTGCACGTACAGGGACTGCCCTTCGATACCTTAGGTTTTATAAACTGTCATTGCTTTAATGGGAGGAACAAGTCATACATATTTCTCACTAAAAATTCAACCTACATACAAAGAGAGACCAAATTAAGAAGTGAGATATTTGGATATAAAAAATACTGGTTAAAATATGAATAGTCTCTTTTTCTTTGGATTTTCACGTCAGCTTTCTCCATTTCTACTCCACTTGGTCTTCTTTCATACCCTTTCGTGTTCCTCCTCCTTGTATTGCTAGCATTCCTTTTTTGTGTCTTTTCCTCTACAGTCCTTTCTTTGAAATTAAAAAACCGATTGGCTTCTCCCTTTAACCTAGGGGGTTACTTTTCAAATCAAAATAAAAAGCCTCTTGTAGCCACTATAGCAATTTAAGCTTTTAGCGGCATTTTTAGTGGCATTTGGATCGAAAGCGCCGCAAAGGTTATACCATTAGTGGCATTAACTAAAAACGCCGCAATAAGTAAAGTAATAATGGTGTTTATGAGAAAAACGCCGCAAAAGGTAAAGCAAAAGCCACAAAAGGTTAAAAGTATAACGGCATTTTTCTCATAAATGCCGCAAAAGGTAAAACAATAGTGACGGTTTTTTATAAATGTTGCTAAAGGTAAAGCAATAGCGGCATTTTGCCCATAAATGCCATGAATAATTTTTTTTTAAAACAACGCCGTTTTGATAGCTTTAGTTTTTTCCCAAATCAGTTTCTCTGAAATCCCTTACTTTTTTCCCTAATTCATTTTCCCGAAATCCCTTAGTCTTTTCCCCAAATCATTTTCCCCAATCCCTTAATTTTTTCCCCAATGTCTGCTACATCACCATCAATAGTCCTCTACCGCATCGCCATCAGCAGTCTTCTACCGCATCGCCATCAACAGTCTCTACCGCATCGCTATCGATAGTCCTTTGCTGTATCAGGAGTCCCTTTTGACATGTTTTATGTCCTTTTTCCTGTTTGTTCAGTTTTGTACCAGTCTCTAGGTGTCTTTCTTGTTTCAAATTATCAAATTTGTTGAAATAATCCACCAAGGAATCTAGAAGGTTTGATCAAATAAGTATTTAAATATTATTCAGAAAAAAATAAAAAAAACTTAGTACTGTTTGTAGGTTGTCTAAGAAACTGGATAAACTTTCATCAGGTTCTCTTTTCTGCCATCTAAAACTCAAATTTATCTAATTGTTATGGCAAGAAGGATCTTCTTAGCAAACAATCACCACAGATACTAGCCATTGAATGGTAAAACCTTTTTAATTGACCTTGAGATTTCATACTTCCAAAGTAACTTTGTATATGTCATTTTGGCAAAGGCGTGCGGTGGACTTCTACATCTCGGATTTCCAGTCTAGGTTGAGAGCATTGGTAAAAACTGGCCCCGGGGCAAGGATGACTCCTTATGTGGATGACTCAATCGTTATTGATTTCAACCCAACCAAAGAAGCATTGTCTCCAGAATTTGTCAGGTGGTTGAAAGAAAGGAACCTTTCAAGTGATGACCGTGTGATGCGAATGAAAGAAGGGTAAATGTTCTCCCTATTCATATTCTTACAATAATATTAAAAGCTTGTGTTACAAGAACACGATAAACAATGGCCTGATAGTCACCCTCTATATTTTTTTTGGTGCATTGAGGGTCTCTCTATTTCAGTGATGGCTAATAGAGCTTATTCTTAAGTTTGGAAATTCTTAAATTTATCTTCTACAATTTATGGTTTTCTAGATGAGTTGTCTTTTGTGATTGTCTCATGTTAGTTTGTTTTATAAGCTCGGATTGTAGAGTGAAGTGTAACGTAAGGTGACCTAGATAGAGGTGTCACTAGCCAATAAGCTGAGGCAATCAAAACCTGAAACAACTCAAACTTGTAGCAATTCAAACCTAAATAAGCCAGACTTGAAACAATCAGTAATGAGCGATCTAGAGAAAAACCATAAAAATTTGAAAAAGCTCAAACTGTAACTAACACAAGACTGACTGAACTTGAGATATCCCAAACTAGAAATGGTCTAAATCTAAAATTGTTCAAACTTCAAACCCTAGAAAAGCCTGACTTGTCATTGTCCAATCTCTTCACTCAAATCTCTTTGTTCTGTTATTATTTTGTTGATTTCTTTTTACAAAATTTCAATCATGTCCTCGCTTAGCAGAGAACTTGTGTTCCTTATACTTCAATTTATTTGGTTAAGGAGGAATTGAAAGACACTATTCATAATTATGCTCTTTTGTTTGCATTCTTTTTTTTTCTTTTCGTTTCTTCTGTCTTTTTAGAATTTAAATCTTTTAGAGGTTTAGGGGTTTGTTCTGTTTTGTTTTTTCTTATTGCTTTTCTTCTCTATGGTTGTTGTTTATAGGAGAGAAATAATTGTTGCCTTATTTCTGCTGCTAGTGGATATTCATTAGTTCTTGATTTTGGTTCCTCCCTATGTTTTATACTTCAGATTTAGTTCATCTTTGCCATTTTTATGGTTCTATATTTTGTTGACCTAGTTTAGTTGATTGTTGTTTCAAACTTTTGTGATGTATATAAATGTCTGAATACCCTATATGGATTAAATTTGGGATATCTTCACATTTGGTGGTCTTTGTTTATGCTATTTTGCACTAAATCAATCTATCTTTAGGCTTGGGAAATGATGAACACAAGTGCTGGTCTTCTTAGGAAATTTGTTTAATAAATCATTCTTCTATTTTCACAAATTTTGAGATTTGTTTTCGTAATTGGAAAAAAAATAAAGGTTAAAACTTTTTTTTAAAATAGTATTTTTATCAAATTTTGCTTAAAAGTTGTTAAATATTTTGTTTGTCGGAAAAAAATTGCTTAATATATATCATATGTTTATTAAATTTATAATAACTTGCTTCTAAAATGAGATGGTTGGGTTTTAATTAGTATTAACGATGGAATAAAGTGTTAATATAATAAGTACGACCATTTATATTTTTTAAGTATAAAAATTAAAATCCCTAAAGTATGATTTATAATAATTTGCTTCTTAAATAGAGATAGTTGAGTTTTTTTAAAGTATAATGATGGAATAATGCATATTTTTTTATTTATTTAGGTAAAGATATATTTGATTTATTTAAGAATGAATAAAAAAATCAAGGAATACAAATTAACTAGTACAAAATCTCATTACAATGGCATTGCATTCAAAGTGTTTCTCAAAATAATCATCTCAACTTTTAATATAATAACAAATTTAGTTATTAATATTTATATTCTCTTATTAATTTGACCTTTATTTTTTAAAAACTAAATTTAGCTATTAATTTTTTTAAAAATAGTTAATTTGTTTTTAAGCTCCATGTATACTTCATGTTAATATGACAATATTTGTCTTATATATCACGTCAATAAATAATTTAAAATTTCAAAAAATAACATGAAATACACGTAGATAAATACAATAATTTATCTATCATTTATTTATTATATTTTTTATTGAAACAGTGAATTAGATCCCTACAAAAGAATTATTTGATAGGCTCGTTTGAATTGCCTACTCAAACAACTCCATTTTAAGCTCTTCTTAATTGCATTTGTAAGTACCTCGTATTACTTACATTTTTAATTTAATACAACTTTTTTTTTAAATAAATCCATGTTAGTGATTTGAATTGTTTTTAAGATATAAATAAACAAACATAAATAGTAATAAACAGATTATAAATAAATAAAAGAAACACATAAACAATAATAGTATTAATTATATAATTAAAGAATAGTTGGTTTTAAATGATTTACTAAACCAATTTTAAATTAGCATGAAGATAATTAGTTTGGATATGTTTCATTTATATTAGGTTAATTTAATAAATAAATTTTAAATTTTTATTAATGTTGCTTTATTCAACTTAACAAACAAATAAAAATAAACAAAGATCCAACTCATAAACGAATATAATGGTCGGAGTTATTTGACACTATCCATTGTCCTTTTTGGTACTTTCAGTAAATTAATTTCGGTTATAATGGCATGTATAGGTTTTTTTGGCTAATGTTGGTATATAAATGTTTTGTTGAGACTAGCAATTTGAATGGCTTATATTTGGTATATTTTGATGTTTATATAAGTGGTCTTATCATATTTGTTATGTGTTTGATATGGTAGAATGAAAGAAAGTAAAATGTGGTTTGAATATGCATACATGAATTTGGTCATTTAGGTAAATTGAGATACTTGTTGACATGTCTTTAAGTTGTTAATTGAGGTGCCTAAGGGCATATTAGTTGTATGTGGTGATATTTCATGTTTAAGACTTGATTTTGTATTGTTTTGAATGTCTTATTATGACTTGTTGATGTGTAAATTGTTGTGTTTAGGTTGGTGCCAAATTGGGTGAGAAACATGGCTTGAAAAATAGAATATTTTCATCCACACGAGCAGAGACACAGGCGTGTGTCTCAGCCGTGTGTGACACACGGTCAAGTGACATGGTTGTGTGTCCCCTATATCTTTTAAATTGCACAAGTCGGTATGCTCACATGGTCGAGCACACGGGCGTGTCTTTTGGCTGTGTGAATCACACGGCCGTATAACCCCTACAGCTTGAAAAATTTTAGTGTTTTTCGAAAAATTCTTTAAGCATCCGATTTAGTCACGACTTGTTTCTAATGTGTATTTTGGGACTCGAGGGCTCATATAAGGGACAATATGTTTGATTAAGATTAGTTTATGATATGAATATTATATGATGTGAAATGTTGAAATTTCTATCTATTTGTTCTGTAAACTTCAGTAATGCTCTGTAACCCTATTTTTCAGTGATGGATATGGGTTAAGGGTGTTACATTTATTGGTATCAAAGCTGCGGTTTAGTCGATCCTCGAACTAACATAGCATATACGAGTCTAGCTATACATGCCACTATTTAACCTGTGATAGTGTGATATCTCCTGACAATTTAAAAACATGTTTTCATATAGCAATGTCATCCAACTGAGCTGATTCTGATGAAGTAGAGAGTAATGCTCAAGCCTCCGTTCAAGAAGTAGCTTCAAGTGGTACGAGGCTTGTATCTAAAAGCTAGAGAGGAGAGACTAAAGAAGTCTAACAACCTCCACCCCCTCATGTTCCTTAATCGGCTCGATTATTTCTCAAAGTACAAAACCTATCAGATTTAGTAAGCCTCTTGTTGATAAGATTCGTAAGTACGGTGCTGAAGAATTCTGAGTCACAGTTGAGGATGATCCTGAGAGAGCTGAGTTTTTGTTAGAAAATACTATCAGAGTTCTTGATGAATTATCTTGTACACAGGCTGAATGTCTTAAATGTGCGGTACCTCTATTAAAAGATTCAGCTTACTAGTGGTGGAATACATTGACTTCTGTAGTGCTGAGAGAGAGTATTACTTAGGAATTCTTTCAAACTGAGTTCCGCAAGAAATATATCAGTTAGAGATTTCTTGACGAAAAACGTAAAGAATTTTTGGAGCTTAAAAAAAGTTGAATGATCGTGTCTGAATATGAACAGAAATTTATTCGAATGAGAAAATATGCTCAAGAATGTATTCCAAATGAGACTGCAATATGTAGTGGTTTGAAGATGGCTTAAATGATAATATAAAACTATTTGTTGGGATCCTCGAGTTGAAAGAATTTGTTGCACTAGTTGATCAGGTATATAAAGTTAAGAGATAAGTAAAGAGAAAAGACAAGCTGAAACTGAAGCTAGAGATTCAAGTAAGAGATTGACGGGAAAGTCATACCAGTCAGCATCGAAGAAATCAAAAAAATATCATGACCGTTCTACTTCTGCGGATACTTCGGTAGAGACAGAGGTACCCGACGCTCCAGTCCTAAATCTCAGACTACACCTGTAGCGAGTGTGGGTAGTGCTAGAAACACCAGAACCAAGTGCAAGCACTGTAACAAGTTACAGTTTGGTGAGTGTTGAATGAAGAGTTGAGCTTGTTTTATATATGGTACCTTTGATCACTATCTTTTTCAGATTTTTATATATGGTTCCTTTGATCACTATCTTAGAGATTTCTAGGAGAAATCTGAAAAAGATAATATTCAAACTTCAAGACCGAGCAACATAGCTACGAGAGGTTATACATTGACAGAAGTTGGGTTTTTGAGACACATAGTATTGACTGAAGGTATCAGAATTGATCCGAATAAAATTTTAGTGATTGTTAACTGAAAACCACCGAGAAATGTATTTGAAGTCAGAAGTTTTTTGGGATTAGCTGGATATTACTGGAGATTTGAAAAAAGGTTTTCGATGATAGCTACACCGTTGACACAACTATTACAGAAAAATGTGAAATTTGAATGGTCTGATAAATGTCAACAAAGTTTTAACCAGTTGAAAACCCTGTGACTGAAGCACCAGTTCTGGTTCAGCCTGAATCAGGTAAGGAATTTGTGGTTTTTAGTGACGCGTCATTGAACGAATTATGATGTGTTTTGATACAAGAAGGTAAAGTAATAGCTTATGCTTCTAGACAGTTAAAGCCACATGAAAAGAACTATTCGACACATGACTTAGAGTTGGCATCTATTTTCTTTTTACGTTGAAAATTTGGCGACACCATTTGTTCGATGAAAAACGTCATATATTTACCAATCATAAGTGTTTAAAGTATCTGATGTCACAGCAAGATTTAAATTTGAGACAACGTAGATGGCTCAAACTATTGAAATATTATAAGTTAGTTATTGATTATCATCCGGGAAAAGCAAATGTAGTTTCTGATGCTTTGAGTAGAAAATCCTTGTTTGTTCTACGAACGATGAATACCCGATTGTTATTATCTGATGATGTCTCAATCTTAGCTGAGTTAAAAGCAAGACTAATGTTTTTACAGCAGATCTGTGAAGCTCAAAAATGTGATAATGAGTTGCGAGCTAAATGAGTACAGTGTGAGTCGACTTCTGATTTAGAATTTCAAATAGGACCTGATGATTGTTTGTTATTCAGAGGTAGATTTTGTGTACTAAAAAATCCAAAGCTTATACAGAAAATTTTGCACGAAGCTCATAGTGGTAGCTTGTCTGTTCATCCAAGAAGTAGTAAAATATACAATGATTTGAGACATGTATTGATGGCAGGGAATAAAATGTGATATTTCTGATTTTGTATCTAGATGTTTGATATGTTAGCAAATTAAAGTCGAACATCAGGTACCTTTAGGACTGTTACAGCCAGTAATGATACCGGAGTGGAAATGGGATGGAGTTACTATGGATTTTTGTATCGGGGTTACCCCTATCTCCGAAAAAGAAAAATGACATTTGGGTTATCGTTGATCGTTTGACGAATTCTACACATTTTATTGCGGTATGTACAGATTTCTCACTTCATGGATTAGCTAAGTTTTATGTTTCGAAGATTGTCAAGTTACACGGAGTGTCAGTCTCCATTATTTTAGATAGAGATTCGCGGTTCACATTGCAATTCTAGAAAAAGTTACAGGAAGCTCTGGGTACGCAGTTACATTTTAGCAGCGTATTTCACCCTCAAACTGATGGTTAGTCCAAGCGTGTGATTTAGATTCTTGAAGATATGCTTCGGTGTTGTGTTTTAGATTTTGAAGGCAATTGGGAAAAATATTTTTCGTTAGTCAAATTCGCATATAATAATAGTTTTCAATCAAGCATAAAAATGGCACCGTATGAGGCTTTATATGGTCGCAAATGCCGAACTTCGTTGTATTGGACTGAGCTTAGTGAGAAAAAGATACATGGGGTTGATTTGATTCGTAAGAGTGAGGAAAAAGTGAAAGTGATCCGAGATAACTTAAAAGCAGCTTCAGATCATCAAAAGTCTTATACAAATCTTAACGTAAAGATATAGAGTTTCAAGTTGGTGGCAAAGTATTTTTTAAAGTTTTGTCCTGGAAGAAAGTTTTTTATTTGGTCATAAAGGAAAGCTAAGTCTGTGATTTATCGGACTGTTTGAGATTACTAATAGAAGCAGACCTACTGCATATCAATTAGCTTTATCGTCAGAATTAGAAAAGATTCACAATGTCTTTCATATGACTATGTTACGACAGTACTGATCTGACCCTTCACACGTTATCTCTCTGACGAATGTCAAGATCCAACCGGACATGACATACAATGAAGAACATATTAGGATTTTGGCACGAGAGGTGAAAGAATTGAGAAATAAAAATGTAGCTTTAGTAAAAGTTCTTTGGCAGTGACATGGAATAGAAGAAGCTCACTGGGAACCCGAGGAAATTATGAGAAAGCAATATTCGAACCTCTTTACTGGTAAGATTTTCGATGACGAAAATTTCTTTAGGGGGAGAGTTATAACAATCCGTTTTTAGTGAAATCAGAATAGTGGTTTCGAGACCACAAATCCAATGTAAAAAAATTTATATTATTATTATTTTATGTTCTACTATATGATAGAAATACAGTATAAAAAATTCGTTAAGAAATTTTACCATTTACATACCTAATTTGATGAAAATGAGTAAATTGCATTAAGTGCAAAAGTTGAGTTCTAATAGCTAAAAGTATTAAATAGATATAAAATTCTAAATTGGAGATCATTATATTGTAAATAGACTATTAAAATGCTTAGTGGATAAGTACAAATAGTCATCATTGGAAACTTAATAAATTATTAAGGGTAATTTTGGAAATTAGTGACTTAAGTTAAAATAAATAAAATAACATAATCTATTACAAAGAAGAAAAAGAAAGAAAGCAACCTAGCCATGGAAGCTTGAAATGTTAGCAAGCTTGTTTTGCTCAATTAGGTATGTATTCTTGTCTCGTTTTTAATGATTTTTATGTTTCCGAGATCGTAGTAGCTTAATCTAGCTAGCTTAGGGATTAATTTGCAAAACTGTCAAAGTATTAGGGTTTTTTCAATGATGAGTATGCTTGAATTATGAAGTTTATTATAGAAAATAAAAGGTTGTTGTTAGATAAACAACTTTTATAAAGAGAATTTTGATGAAATTATCAATTAGGGATTAAATTGAAAAGATGATAAATTTATGGTAAAATTTTTTAATTTTATGAAATATATGAGCTACTATTAATAGGTATAAAAATCAGCTAGGCTTGAGTAAGGATTAAATTGTATAAATTTCAATTTTCAAGCCTAAGGACTAAATTGCAATGAATTAAAAGTATAGGAGCAAAATAGTAATTTTTTCAAAAATGTGTATTAGACTAAATTGAATATGAATTATATTTAATTGAGTTAAATTCATTCGTACAGATCCGGTTAGACCTAGTACGGAGTTAGATCGAGGCAAAGGAAAAATATTAGATTAGTCGTCTTCGTATCCACGTAAACTTGATGAGGTAAGTTCATGTAATTAAATTGTGTATTTGTGTGTATTAATTGAATCACATGTATGTGAATTGTATAATTGTCATGTATAAATACCGATCACATATCCGACGATTATCAAGTCCTTTTTGAACCTTATGAAATTCGGAAGATACAAATGACATGTCATTAGGATTACCGATTTGGTTGGGGTCATGTATGTGTTGCGGACACACCACAGCTCGCATGAGTTTTCTGTTATTTAGCTCACATGATTTTCTCGTTATTCAGCTCAGAAGAGCTTACTGTTTATAGCTTGTATGAGCATACATGTATAAGAATTGAAGGATTACAGTTTAGTACACCTCGTGTGTACTACCTGTGTATCTAACGATATTCTAAATGGTTCAACGGGCACAGTGCTATTATGAGATTATATGAGTTCGATATGAATTATTATTGTTATTCATATGAAAAACATGAAATGTGATTATTTGATGAATTCAACCATGTGTGTTGGATCTTATATGTGATTTTCATGGCTAATATGTTGGTGATCATGTGTTTAGGCTTTTAGCCAAATTGGTTGAGATATGCTATGTTTGCTTTCCTATTTTATGGAAATATGGTAAGTTAAATTCTATATTATACGAATTTACTAAGTTTAAATGCTTACTATGTGTTATTTTCTATGTTTTATAGTAATTCAGAAGCTCGTTCGGGTTGGAAGCTAGTCGGAGTTATTTCACACTATCCATCGTTCTTTTGGTACTTTCAGTAAATTAATTCCAATTATAATGGCATGTAGAGGTTATTTTGGCCAATGTTGGTATATAAATTTTTTGTTGAGACTAGCCATTTGAATGACTTGTATTTGGTTTATTTTGATGTTTATATAAGTGGCCTTATCATATTTGTTATGTGTTTGATATGGTAGAATGAAAGAAAGTAAAATGTGGTTTGAATATGCATACATGAATTTAGTCAGTTAGGTAAATTGAGATACTTGTTGGCATGTCTTTAAGTTATTAATGGAGGTGTCTAAGGGCATATTGGTTGTATGTGGTGATATTTCATGTTTAAGACTAGAATTTGGCCTGTTTTGAATGTCTTATTATGGGTTGTTGATATGCAAATTATTGTGTTTAGATTGGTACCAAATTGAGTGAGAAATGTGGCTTGGAAAATGGCCTATTTTCGTCCATACAGGTAGAGACATGGGCGTGTGTTTCAACCATGTTTCACACACAGTCAGGTGACATGGCCATGTGTCCCCTATATCTTTTAAATTACACAAGTCAGTATGCTCACACGGCCTAACACACAAGCGTGTGGCTTGGCCGTGTGATTGGGACCCCTATAGGTTGAAAAATTTTAGTGTTTTTTCAAAAAATTCTTTGAGCATCCAATTTAGTCCCAACTTGTTTCTAATATGTATTTTAGGCCTCGATGGCTCATATAAAGGATAATATGTTTGATTACGATTAATTTCTGATGTGAATATTAAATGATGTGAAGTGTTGAAATTTTTGTCTATGTGTTCTTTAAACTCCGGTAATGTTCCGTAACCCTACTCCAGCGATGGATATGGGTTAGAGGTGTTATAAAAACACTTAAGTAATCATATTATAAACAGGAATTAAATCTATTTAGAACACTTAAGTAACCGTAATTTATTATCAACTTTAGACTTCAAGAACTACCAAATGGATAAGAGTTGGATGGATTTTTCAATGGTAAGCAACGAATATCGGAATGGAGTACAAACTTTTCTAAATTTTTCAAAATGCAAGTTAAGGGAATATGATTCTTTGCCCGTGTAAGAAGTGTGGCAACATCAATTGGAATATTTGTGAAGTTGTCTACGAACATCTAATTGTTGATGGCTTTCTTTGGGGGTACAAAAAATAGATTTTTCGTGGAGAGTGTACGCCTCATAGAACCTCTTCAACGATTAATCCAGCTTATTCTCATAATACTTACCATCAATCTGTTAGAGAAGATGACATGGAAGGTATGTTGCAAGATGCATTTAATATGCACAGTTATGGTTTGCAATCATTTCCACTTGAAATTATTGCATCCAATGATCGTGATATTGGTGGAAATATTTTTACTGAAATGGGAAGAAGTGCATCTGATGAAGAGCCAAATGGAGAAGCGGCAAAATTTTACAAGCTACTTAATGAAATTAATGAAGAACTTTATGATGGATCGAAATTTTCAAAACTGTTATTTTGCATTTGTCTTTTTCACTTAAAATGTTTGGGAGGGTGGACTGGGAACTTTTTACGCTGCTGTTAATGTTTTTGAAAGATATGCTTCTGTTTGTAAAAATTCTTCATTCATGCAAAGATATGAAGAAACTGATAAAGGATTTAGGCCTTAGGTACGACAAAATTCATAGTTTCCCAAATGATTGCATGTTGTATTGGGGTGATTGGAAAAACCAACAGTTTTGTCATGTTTACAGTAAATCTCATTGGATGAATTGGAATGCAGAAGATATAAATGAAGATGAATGTGAGGCATAGTCAAGAAAGAAGCCAGTAAAGATTTTGCAATGTTTTCCACTAATACCAAGGCTTTAAAGGCTTTTCACGTCGTCAAATACAGCTGAGTCTATAAGGTGGCATCATGATCAACAAACCGATGATGGATTATTAAGGCATCTTGCGGATTCTTTAACTTGGAAATCATTTGACAGTAAATTTCTAAGTTTTGCAAACGATCCTAGGAATGTGAGGTTTGGGCTAGCATATGATAGATTTAATCCTTTTAAAATCATAAGTACTTCGTACAGTACTTGGCCGATAGTGCTTGTTCCTTACAATTTGCCTCCGTGGATTTGTATGAAGCAATCTTCTTTTATCTTATATATGATTATCCCTAGAAAGAAAAGTCTCAAGAATGATATTAACATTTATATGCAGTCACTTATTGAAGAGTTGAAATAGTTATGAGCGGGTGTTAAAACAGATGATGTCTTGAGAAAAGAGAACTTTTATTTACGTGCAACCTTATTGTGGACTATTAATGATATCTCGGCTTATGTCAATTTATCTGGTTGGAGTACCAAAGGATGTTATACTTGTCGTTGTTGTGCTGCGTAAACATGTTCGAAGTGGTTATATAATAAGAAGTTCTCTTATATGGGGCATCGTCGGTGGTTAGATGGAAATTATAGATTTGGATTTCAGAGGACTCCATTTGATGGTACTGAAGAGTTCAGAAAAGCTCCTAAGTAGACCATTGGATCTGAAATCTTATTCATGTTAAAAGATATCAACTTTAGTTACGGGAAGATGAATCAACCCCCCAACACGCAAACAAAGAGAAGATCGAGGAAGGTGTATGTTGGCAATGTTAACCAACAGAGTGAGGATGAATCTAATGAAGAGGATGATCCTAATGATGCGGACTTGTGGGAAAAAAAGTATTTTTTTAGTTGCTTTATTGGGAGTATCACATTTTGTGACACAATCTTGATGTCATGCATATTGAAAAGAACGTTTGCGAGAATATCATCGGGACAATTCTCAATGTTGATAGAAAATCAAAAGACAATATTAAAAGTTGACTTAATCTAATTGACATAGGAATTCAGCGTGATCTTCATCCCCAATTTCTTCTGAATGAAAAATCTCTGTTATTGCATTCTATTTTTGTAATGTTGAAGAAAGAAAAAGAAGTTTCTACACGATGTTAAAGGATATAAAGGTCCTAGATACATATGCATTAAATATATCTCGATGTGTGAGTCTTAAAGATCGAAGAATATATTCCCTAAAATCACATAATTATCACATCTTGATGCAAGATGTTGAAACAATACTGAATAGACCAAGTAGAAATGTTGGGCTAACTAATCATAACTTATCTGAAACTTATCTATTTCGAAGTTATGGACAACCAATCGGTAAAGTTGAAATTACACACTTAGATGATAGATTTTGGGTACAAGCACATCGATATGCTCTTTTTCACAACGATTCAGTTGAACCATTACGCAAGTAAGTTTTAGAATTTGATAAATATTCATCTTTTTCATGTATTTACCTTCTAACCAAGTAATCCACTTTTTAACATAGTGAGTACAAACAAGTCTTAAGATCTCGTTCACGCTCCTGAAGATTACAACATCGAGAGATTCATAAGTTATTCACAGAATATTTTCATGAATGGTTAGGGTAGACGGCTTTAAATGAAAAATAATAATGTTTTCGTATAACATTATAATTAACCAATTTACTTTCAATTTAATAGGTTTGGAATGGAAAGGACGTCAATGAAGAAGTTAAATGGCTTTCCCAAGGTCCGAATAGGGTAGTAAAAAGATATAATGGCTTCCTAATTAATGGATTTAGGTTTCATACAAAATCTTGCGAAAGATTGAGGAGGACTCAAAATTGTGGAATAATTGTTAATTCTTCAATTACAAGTTATGCTAGTGCTAAGTACAATAATCCTGTTGAGGGAAATGTAGAGTATTACAGACTTCTTACGGACATTATTCAGTTGGATTACTATGACAAATGAAAAATTGTCTTATTTCGATTGGATTGGGCTGATGTTAATATTGCTCGCAGAATTAAAAAAGATCAATTTGGTTTTACAAAGGTGAACTTCTCTCGATTAGTTCACACTGGACAACAATTGATAGACGAGCTATATGTATTTTCTTCTCAAGTCAAATAAGTTTTTTACTCGAAAGATCCAACTGATGAGGGTTGGCACGTTGTACTCTGTAACACCCCTAGAGACTTGTTTGACATGGGCAATGGAAGTAGAGATGACATTGACGAAAAATTAGAAACTTTTCCTTTTCCAGAACAAAATTTAAATGAAACTATCCCCAATACTAGTACACAATTTCAATGGGTTCGTCAGGATGTGGATGAAGATATTTACGAATCGTGATGTAGTAAGATTTTATGATTTTTTAATTATATGTAATATTATAATTTAAATCTTGATCTTGTTAAATATTTCAACTATTTCATGTGTATTGCAGATAATATGCTTAGAAGAAGATTGTGAGATCTAAGTATTATTCAAAATCATCCAAAATTGGAAGAAACAAATACTGATCAACAGACTGCTATTGGATCTTCAAATGTTTCGAATACAGTTGACAAACCTGTAGAAATTCAAAGTAATGTTAACTTTAATTTACATGCATGTTGACTTTTATTATTGATTTTTGTTTCAAATTCTTATATTATCATATATCATTTTTTTAGCTGAAAGTTGTGGAAGGCACAAAACTCGAGGACATACGCTATTAAAGGGTTTATACGATCTAAATTATGTGGAGCGTGTCAAAGTATCTAGAAACAGTCATGGTCAACCTATTGGATCAAAAGCTCAACTTTTAGTAGGATACTTGGGCATTATAGCACGAAATGCTAATTTGTTGCCAATAAACTAGGAGTCATGGCATCATATTCCTGATAGTAACAAAAATCAAGCTTTCAAAAATATTAAAGTAATAACATGAATGTAATTTATAATATTTTGGTTTAAGTTTAATTTATTTTTACTTTCTAAACTTGTGTTATTTGCAAGAGAGATTTGCTTTAGAGGTCTTAGATAATTATGTGAAGAAAGTATTAGGAAAGAAATAGAGAGACCATAAAAGTACTTTAAAGAAGGAATATTTTAAGAAAAATATAAGCCTCAAAGAGAAATTGCGAAATATCCCGCCGAGAATGCTGAGGTACCAATGGGAAGATATAGTTAGATTTTGAAATTCAAAAAAAGAAGAGGTATTACGTACTGCCAAACTCTCATAATTATTTCGGTTTATAGTATTTACTATATACATAATAATAATTTCATAATGTAGGATCGTGAGCGAGTTGGAACTGCAAGTAGGCAAAACCAAAAATTCACGCCACAGCTGCGTCGAAAAGTTTTGCTTGTGTAGTTGATGACGAGGTATTTTGAATTTATTAATTGTGTCAAATATTAATTACTTTCTACTAAATAATATTTTTCCTAGTATATTGTAGAAATTGTCGTCTGGTCAAAAAGTTGGACGCCTTCAACTTTTTAACATTTCACATAGAAAGAAAGATAGATCTCCTATGACCACTAAAGCTGCAGAAATTATGGTATATTTACTTAATAAAATTTAAATTATTTTAAATATTTATAATGTTTAATTATAATGGTTTAATTCATCGTTTGTAATGCAAATAATGCCAAGTTATTTTGCATTTGTTTAATTATATATTTCGTTTCTAACTCCTTGATTGATTTATTAGGAGAAACTAAAGGATAAAAGGGCGGAGTATGAAGCTATCACTTCAAGTTATAGTTCTGTTAATCTGGACGACATTGATAACCGAATTATTACTAAAGTTTTGGGTCTTGAAAGGTATGGTCGGGTTCGATTTCAAGGATCTTTTGTTAACCCTTGGATCTAGCTCGCAACAATACATGCCTTCGACGAATCAAGCTCAAGCTGAAGTTCAGAGGTTAAGAGACCAGATGGCTCAAATGCAAGCGAGCACAGTTGAGTAAATTGCTTAACTTAAAGCGGAGGCAGCATCGAGGGAAGCAAAGGCAACAAGAAAATATGACGAACTCCTGCTACAGCTTCAAAATAAGATGAAGATGTTTCAGCAGAATCAATCGCAAAATCCGTCA
This sequence comes from Gossypium hirsutum, assembly GCF_007990345.1. Classification (NCBI taxonomy): domain Eukaryota; kingdom Viridiplantae; phylum Streptophyta; class Magnoliopsida; order Malvales; family Malvaceae; genus Gossypium; species Gossypium hirsutum. The sequence continues at coordinate 104,216,504 of NC_053426.1, forward strand.
TCTTAGGCTTTTGTTTTCTTATTGTGAGAATATCTTAACAATATAACTTTTGAATATAATATATTTTGTTATTTCATTTATTAATTTAGATCATATACATATTTCTTTCGTGAAATTATCATTGGCTTTTGAAGTTGTTGGTTGGATTTGATGTTACAGGAAAATATGTTGAAAATTCAGGTTCTATATGAAATAAAATGGGTTGGTAAAATCTGCTAAAGTTAGTGGCATTTTCTCACAAACGCCGCTATAAAACATGGTCTTTAGCGGCGCTTTTACTACAAACGCCGCTAAAGAACATGATTTTTTGTAGCACTTTTACTACAAACGCCGTTATAGAACATCATCTTTAACGGTGCTTTTACTAAAAACGCCGCTAAAGAACATGTTCTATAACGTTGTTTTTTGCGACGCTTGGCCAAAAAGACGCCGCTAAAAACCTTTTTTGCTAATGAACCCATTACTTCACAAAACCAACTTCAAAACTATAAACCTTATTTTTAAACTTAAATATTCAATTAAAATATGAGTTAATTAGTTTGTTGATTGTATTATTTTATTAATATTTATCAAGCAAATTTTTTCCACCCAACTCTACAAACACCTCATTTTGTCACTTCTCTTCAGCAATTTTTTTCTTTAACATTAACCTGTTGGTGGTCATTGATGGGAATCCCTTCATGCAGAGCCAATGTTCCAATGAGCTCATCCCATTTTTAGTTTTTATACAAACTATTAAATATTTGTAACTATTAAAATATAATAATAGGATCAAAATATTACTTATTCAATGTTAATGGTAATAAAAAGATTTAATAATAAATTTGACTACTAACGTTTGCATATTTTGTTAAAATAGCCTAAATTGTATTTTTGAACTTTTTTTTACCATCAACCTTTGTTTTTTCTTTTTTCTCTAACTACTTTATCTAACATATTTGATGAAAATGCCGTTAAAAAAGTTAAGGGGGATGATGTGAAATTTCATATGTGGAATCTTTTTAATGAGATGTAATTTATTACTTAGATAAACCAATAAAATAATTACATGTGGAAAATAATAAAATAAATAATACATGAAATTAAAAATAAACTCTTAATTTAAAAAGAATAAATGTAATTATCTAAAAGAAACTTAACTTAGTAAAAAAACCTCTCATTAAACAAACATATGAAAGATTAAAACTTCTTGAAAGAAAAAAGATTGAAACCTTGAATAATTTTCTTTAAATTAAGAGTTATTTTTTAATTTCATGTATTATTTATTTTATTATTTCCCACGTAACTATCTTATTGGGATATCTAAGTAATAAATTACATCTTATTAAAAATATTTCACATATGAAATTCCACATCATCCCCGTTAAATTTTTTAACAGTACTTTTATCAAATATGTTAGAAAAAGCAACTTAAAAAAAAAAGGTTGATGGCAAAAAAAAACTCAAAAATACAATTAGAGCTATTTTGACAAAATATGCAAACATTAGTGGTCAATTTTGTCATTAAGCCAAATAAAAATAGCTAATAGTTTATTTTATAAAAATTCAAGAATTATATATTAATTAGGGGTTGATTAATAATAATATTTTTTTCTCAGCTAATTATTAATAATGTTGAAATAATAATATTAATAGCCGATTAAGTTTTAATTCAACTGGCATAGGCATTGTTCCCAATGCAGGAGGATGTGGGTTCAAGTGCGCTGGAGTGCATTGTCCTCCTATTTATGGGTTGGGGAGGGACTATAGATAGTTCTAGACATTGAGTCAAAAAAAACAAATATGGTCAGAACTTATAATGAGATTGTTCAAAAAAAATTAATGTTAATAACATATTATATTTTGAATTATATATAACAAATATTATTAAATAATCTATAGCAAATTATCATATTAATAACTATACATTAAATATATTAATATTATTACATTATTAATAAAATATTCAAAATGATAATTTTATCTATTAAATTCACATAAATTAATATGCTATTATATTAATATAATTATTATTAATTTTTAGGGTAAACTACATCCAAAGTCACTAAACTATTATTAAGGTTACATTTTGGTCACTCAACTTCAAAAAGTTACACAATGGTCATTGAACTATTCGAAAGTTTTCATTTAAGTCACTAGGCTATTAAGTTTTTTTTTTAAAAAGGTCTAACTAGCAATCTCCAAATGATGATTTGATGATTGGAATGGTGGATCAGTACCCATCGACGAGTACTAGAAGAACATCCCTTATATCTAAGTCAATCTGATGGTTAGTTTTAGAGATCAAAGAAGAAAGTTATTTGGATTTTGGTTCGAAAATTTGTAACCTCCAAAATTGTTTCATGAAAAAAAAATTTAAAACTATAAAAAAGAAGGGGAAAAAGAGATTTCGATTGGTGTAGGCAGTATGAACAAATAAGGTCATATCAATGATTATAACAGCCTAATGACTTAAATGAAAACTTTTGAATAATTCAATGACCATTTGTAACTTTCTGAAATTGAGTGACCAAAGTGTCTGACCTTGGTTGTAATTTATCTTAATTTTTATATGTAGTACAATTTTAATCTTAAAATTTCTAACTGAGAACTTAATGTTGTTGCGAGGAACGAAACCTTTTTTATAGCACCTAATTGATTAGTTAAAATATTCATAGTTATTTTACAGTAATCATAATTCTTTTACTGATACTATCATTCACAATGTATTAACAATATTTTGAAATTTTGTTATATTTTAAGTGTGAAGGAATCTCATCACTATTTCCTTAGTAGACTTGAATTTCTTATAATCCAAACATGTATATGGCTCCACCTCTTTAAATCGTCTTGGTATTTAATTCCATCCATGCATATGTAACGCCCCAAAATTTCAAGATTTAATTGTGAGAATCTGAAGTAATTAAATTTCTATATATGTGGTTCTGTGCTCTGCTTCTGTGTTCAAGGTCTGGAGTTCAAATTGCATTGTTAAAAAGTTTTGTGATTGTTTTTAAAACAACCTTCACTTATGCGTTTCATAGTTAAGTTCAATTCTAGGTAAATCAATGGCAAGAATGAGCCTGCTGGTTCACTAGTTAAACATCTGTATGTATTCTATCTGGTCACAAGTTAGAATACCATGGTATGCGTTAGGAAATATATATATTTTTTGCAATTGTCGAAAAAAGGTAGTTAATTTTAAATAGTCTGAAGCATTTCTATTGTATCTCATTCCTTACATTTTTCTTTTTCTCTCTAATCCTATTTTCTCAATCCTTATTCTTTTCTTTTATTTTTCCTTATTCAGTATTCAATTCTACGTTAATTGAGAGTTCTTTGTTGCCTGTAAAGTCGATTGTCCAATTATTGAGTAAGTTTTGCTGTTATTTCCTCTCGTTTTGTGAGTTTCGCCGAGTTAACGATATTATGTCGAATCGTGTTTTGCTCAGTTGTTTGAACGCTTTGTATAATTGTTTAATTGGTTACCTTTTTAGGTGAAGATCTTGCGAGAGATAGTAACCTACCGTATTAGTCTGGTTTCCCTTATTTCGTACAAGTTGAGTGTGTGAATTAAGTTGGGGTTGTATCAAATCTTTCAACATGTTTTTGGTGGTGGGATATTTTTGCTTAATTATTGAAATTGATGGTATAATACATTAGTGAATGATTATTTAGGTTCTGGGTAGTCTCCGTAACGTTTCTCCGTCAAAGCAAAATCAGGTGGATACCAGAAATCTTACTTTTGCAAGTTTCGAGTCACTGGAAATGGTGACTGTAGATGCCACACGAGCGTATGACTAGGTCTTGTGAGCCACACGGGCGTGTGGCAGGCCATGTGATCGACTGGGTAACTTACTGTTCATTGAATTGGGGCTATACGGGCTGGCACACGGGTGTGTGTCCAAGCTGTGTATGGTCATGTTAGTGCAGGGTCCACACAGGTATGTGTCTAGGCCGTGTAACTCACTATTTGTGACTTGAGACCACACCAGTAAGCATACAGGCGTGTGCCCAGGCCCTGTGAATCACACAGGTAAAGGCACGGTCGTGTACCCAGGCTGTGTGAATCACATAAGCAAGGACATGACCGTGTGTCCAAGCCATGCAACTCCCTGTTTACGCATTAGAACTACACGGGCAGAGGGAATGGGCATATGCCTAGGCCGTGTGAGCCACACGGGCAAGGACATGGCTGTGTGGCATTATAAAGGAGGCCCCAAACCTATTTTTGAGGCTGTAAATGTGGTCTATGACTGATAATGATTTCCCTATTGTATGAATGATATGAACTTGATTGAATGAGAACTCTCTGATACTCTATAACTGACACATGAATGTTATAACTGTAAGTGCATTGTGAATATATGTACTCTGCATAAGCATGAGTTGGGATGTTGTGAATAAGGAAGTAACCTACTCTGAATCAGTGGATAAGCCACTATGTGAATAGTTTCGATTCCAGCGCTTTGACGCATTATGATCCAACAGCTAAGCTGTGTTACTGTAAACGTGTCAAATAGACATTTCACGGTGTGTAGGGATGGATAGGCATTGAATGTCCTTAATGGGATGTTGGGATGGTCGAAGATGGTCTGTAGCAGATGGGGTTTAGAAATATCTGCATCTGAATCTAATCTGCGATATATATATGAAATTACATATATATAAATATCTGTATACAAATGATCTGTTCTGAATATGAATTGTAAATAGTCCTGTACCGAACCGAATCTCTGAATATAACTATTTTATAAATGAATACGATCTGAATAACTTAACTTCGGTTAAGCACTAAGTTCACAACTCATTTTGTTTTGGTTGGATTTCAGGTGATCCCCAATCTTGAATGAGTCAGCGCAGCGGATGCTCGGTCAAGCTTCTACCTTTCTTTAAGTAGTGTGTTAGGATTTCGGTAACTATATTAGGATGTATCTGGAAGACTATATACTTAGTTCGTTTTATGATAAATGGGTTATAAAGGATGGTTTAACTTTATTATGTTGTTGTGTGATAATTGATAATTGATGAGGTAACTCCTGAAATTTGGGTTGGACGTCTAGGCCGGGTTTAGTGTGTTATAGCATAAGTAACATTTCTTTGATTCCATCCATTTGAAACTTAATGATTGTTATTTTTATATTATTAATTTAGTAAAATAATTATATGTAACATCCCTAAAATTTCCGAAGTCTTAAATAGTGATAAATAAATAAAAAATAAATAATAGACCAATCATAATGTGAGAAAATAAGAAATTATCAGTATTACAAGATAGTGAAGACAAGTACTGAGAGAAATAAATTTAAGGTATTGACTAGATTGTAGGAAAGTAAAAAGTCTTGAGGCCAAAGTAAGAAAGTTAAGTGATGGAAATGATTAAATTGATTTAAGGTAAGAGGAGGAGGGACTAGAGGTAAAAATTTACCAAAAAGAATTTTTTTTAAAATTTTATCGAACTTCTAGAATATAATCTCAAGATCATGATTAAATCGAAAACTACTAATTGATTGGATAATGGAACGGATTTATAACATTGCTAAAAGCACCAATAATGACATGTTTCTCCAGAGACCGAGGATGAAGGTGAAAAAAATGCTTGGATCACGTACCAAAATTTTATTAGTTGACAACAAAGCCCACGGAAAGCGTCATACTCATGGTACAATTTCATTCGTTGAAAACTTGGAAAAGAATATCTGAAATGGCAAGGGTAGGTGGGTAGGCGTCGATAAACATCGAAAACACGAACCAAAACCAAACACTTGACCTGCTGGTCATATTCCTACCACCATTTTCATTTTTATTTTGTTTCACCTTCACCTCAGTAAGAATTAGGTTTCCATTAGATAAATTTTTTTAAAAAAAAGAAGAAGCTTCTTTTACCATTTTAATTTTAATACATTATATTTTATAAAAAAAAATTTAGAACCAAATTTTAATATGTTTTATTATCGCACCCATACTTATTAGTTTTAAAATAATAAAAATTAACAATATAGAATATTTTTTTAATGAAAGTGGGTAGTTTCTTTAAATAAATAAATTATATTTACTAATAATAAATTACGTATTAAGTTTAATGTCACCAATTAAGTAACATCAAATTAGTAAAAATAATGCATTTTTAATTAAAATAATATTTTTAATTAAGTTTCCAAAATATAAAATTATAAGAGTTAAAAAAAAGGGTAATAAAAGTGTATAATTTATTTCCAAAATAGCAGCCTCATAACATATCAACTTTAACCTTAATAAAGGTTAAACAAATCTTAAAAATAGGATGCCACTTTGCAAACATATCACATCTAAGCTATCTTATTTATACCATTTTATTACTTTAGTTAGTTTTTTATTTCGTGCAATGTATCAATTTTATTGTATGTATGAATTAAAGTATATTATATTTATTTATTAAAAATTTGTGAGGACACTTGTAACATTTAAATATAATAATACAATTTATAAATTATTTAGTGAAAATTTATATATTATATACTAAGATCATAGAGATTAAAATGTTTTTGTTAATTTCATAAAAAAGTAAGATTTTATAATTAAAAAAAAGACATAATATTATCAATTTTTTAAATTAAGAATAAATATAAAATTATATGGACTAAATTAATAAAGAGAAAATGTGGATGTTCTTACAAAAAAAGTAAAAAAAAAAAACAAACCAAGGCGTTTATGTTGCAAATAATCCATTTGCTTGATATAAAAAGTAGCTATTTTAACTATCCAAGGAAGCCTTGTTTTCTTGTGTAAAAAAACCTCATTATGGTGTGTATCATATATACACACATAGATGATGTATCGTATGAGGGAGGATTAATTGGGTTTTCTAAGGTAATCCCTTCAATAGTATTTCTAAGCATGATTGATATATAGTTGTTAATAATTTTGTGTGATATACTTATATTATTGTTGGATTAACTTAAATTTTAGTATGGATACAATTAAAAAAGAGAATTTTTATATTTTATTATAATATTTATAACAGTTAAGAAATGTAACAAATTTGAAAAATGTATAATAATGAAATATTTATTTCTGTTGCTTGCAATATTATCTTTATGAATGATAATATACATTTAAATTAGGAAATTAATTGTCTTTTTTAGGAAGAAATTAATTGTCCTCTTTATAGAGAATTCGATAATATTATTTGTTATGTTAATGATCAAAATTAATTTAATATATTTTAACAATTAATTGTATATTTATGAAATTTAATTATATCATTTAGTTTATATGGTTATGAAAATATTTTTACAATAATTATTTTCTTATTATAAACATATATATCAAAAGTAAAGGTAATGTCCTTAACTATTAACCTAATTCACTCAAATCACATATTATGTTTGATTTTAAATTTTTCGAAACTTAAATAAGCATCATAAATTTATTTATTAATAATTAAAAAGAAATAAAATATTGTTCTAATAAGTTTAAAATAAAATGTTGAGGGTCTTATATGTGTTGAATCATTCTTTAAAGGTTTAAGGGGTAAAAAGTCCTCAAACTTTTTTTAAAAAATATTTAAGCTGTTTTTTTTTTTTTGCATTCATTTAGGTACTTGAACTTTCAAGATGCATAAAAAATACTCCCAAATTTTCAAAAAAACAATTAAGCCCCTACTATTTTTTTGCACTCAATTGAGTACTTGAACTTTCAAAATGCATCAAAAAGACTTCCAAACTTTTAAAAAAAAACCCTTGTTTTTTTTTTGCACTCATTTGGGTACTTGAACTTTCAAAATATATAAAAAAATGCTCTCAAATCTTTTAAAGAAAATAATTAAGCCTCTACTTTTTTTTTTTTTGCATTCAATTGGACACTTGAACTTTCAAAATGTATAAAAAAGACCCTTAAACTTTTTCAAAAAAAGTAACAAAGCCCCTGCTTTTATTAAAAATTAGAAAAAAAATTTATAAAAAATTAAAATCAATAAAAGCTATAAATAATTATTAAATTTTAATAAAAATTCAAATATTAAAAATTAGAAAAACATAAAAAAAATCATAAAAAAAATATATTTTTTTATAAAAACATAAAAATTATAAATTATATAGAAATATAAAAAAATATAAAATTTTATAAAGTCGTAAGAAAATTATACAAAATGTAAAAAGAATATAAATTTTGTAAAAAAATTATAAAAATTATCGTACCAAAAGAAAAATTTTATAGTTTTTCTATAACTTTTATTGATTTTTATTTTTATCATTTTTCACTATATGTCATGATGTATTTAGACATTTGATGACTTTAATTGAAAAAAACTGGGGGTTGTTAATTTTTTATGATTTTTATAAAATTTTACAATATTTTATTTTTTAAAAATTTTATTTTTTTATATTTTTATTAAAATTTAATATTTTTCTAATTATTATTATTTTTTATAATTTTTAATAAGAGCAAGGGCTTAATTTCTTTTTTTTTAAATTTTGAGAGTCTTTTTGATGCATTTTAAAAGTTCAAATGCTCAATTGAGTGAAAAAAAAAGAATAAAGAATGGACTTAATTGATTTTTTTGAAAAAATTTTAACGCTTTTCACACCCTTAAACTGTCTTTAAATATAGACAAAGTATGTAAAAATTTACCATATGGTGTTATTTATTAGTGGTTTCATAATATATATTTAAGTAGTAGAAAATATTTTAAAATTTTTATTAAAAAATTTAATATTCAAAATTCAATGATTTCCAGTGTATTTGATTCAAATATAGATAATTACCTTTCATTAAGGATGCAGTTTTACAATTTTTGAATTACAAAATACTTTAATTACTGTCATAATTATAAAAAGAATACTAATACGAGTTTATATTTCCTTTTGTTTTAAAATTTGTGTCAAATGAAAAATAATTGTTAAATTTATAACATTAAAGTGTTGAATTTAGCACTTGGTTTAGAATATGCTATTCAATTATGATTGAATTCCTATTTTAATTTATTTTATGAATTGTCTTGTAAGCTTTATAAGTAGTCTTTTTTTAATAAACTCAAATATTTATACAGAAAGATAAATTAATATAAAATTATTTAATATTTGAAGTTATTTCAAAAACATTACTCTCTTTTTTTCAACTTAACAAAAGACTAATAAGAAGTTAAAATATTTGAAAAATAAAACTGAAAATTAATTTCTTATTCAAGATGTAACAACACGTTATACTAAAGTAAAGCAAAATATAAATATTAATTAATTTAATTTAAAATTTAAAATTTAAAATTTAAAATTTAATTCCTAAAAATCAATCCATTAAATTCCCTCTTAAGCTTTACATTTTGCTTGTTCCACCTATTTATTGGTAAAATCAATAGACTTATTACGATAGTCTTCATGGCAGTTTTGCTCATTTCTACCTCCATGCATAGATGCACATTTCAATCTCCCCACGTAAGTAGTCGATTGTTTTTTTTTTTTTCAAACATATTGAAAATCATATCTATATTAAAGCATAAAATAAAATTTAAAAAAATAAAATAAATTACTGACTGAGTTTTAACTTGATTAGCATTGATATTATTACTTATATAGGAGGACATGAATTTAAGTGTGTTGAATCACATTTATTTTCTTATTTAAAGGTTGTGAAGAGACGTGAGTTCAATATTTTTCTTTCAAAACTTTGTTTATGGCTTTAAATTGTCTAGTTCAAGTGTATTAATAGGGTTCTGGGTTGAAAAAAAATGGGAATGAGAATATTTTTTGCAATTAATTTCACCATGAATTATGAGATTTTATTGAATTTATGTTTTGTAATATTAATGTATTATATTCTAATGGTGTAATATTTTAATTTAATCTATTAATTCAATTGTGGTCAAATTGTCAACTTTTCTAATATCATTAATTATGGTAAAATAAATATGCATTAATCCAAGATTTTACAGCAATTACCAATTAATATAAATTTCTATTAAAATAAGTTGAAATACAAACTTTCCATAACAATACATGTACATGATTACTTATTTTTTGTTTAATTGGTAACTATTTTTTATTTGCCTTTTCCTATTACTTAGTACTCAATCATTATTTTGATTTTTTTTACCAATTTTTCAATATTCTAATTTATTAGAATTTTTATATTATAAAATTCATATAATTAAAATTTTATAAGAATATAATGAAAATGCAGGGTTTTAATTGTTATATTAATATTTAACTAATTAAGTTTTAATTATATAAATTTTATTAAAAGTAATAACATTATTATAAAAAATAAACCTAAATTCAAGCAAGGTTAGAGCAATTTATATTGGGCATTTACTGAAAATTAGTAGGTCTACCAACAAAATTTGTTTAATACATATGTTATATAAGCCATTAATGTAAATAAAAATTCCATAACTGAAATGATTATTGAAAATTTGCTAGCAATTAAAGGATTGCTAAACAAAATTCTTATGGCATGTTTGGATAAAATATGATCATGTCAGTCAATTACTTGTGATACTTGAAAAGCTGAGAACTGACTCAGAACTCAAAATTTCCTTGTTTGCTAAAAAACTAACTATAAAATATATATTAGATGTGATAATGAAATAATTTGATTTAATTTGACCTGCCTAGAACTTTCAAATATATATATCAAACGTGACTTTATTTTTAAATAATAAAAAAGTAAAAAAAATAAAATCTGAAATTCCATTTAAATAGATTTACCATTTAAATAAAATTTCATTTATGAAATTATAAAACACCTTTAAAACATATCTCTATTAAATAAATATTGTTATAAAATAAATAGTGAAAAAGTAAAGAACAAAGAAAATAGAAGAACAAAAGAGAGGATATTTTATTGATCAATAGGAATAATTACAATGTTTCATTAGCATCTCTATTTATAAACATAATAAATATAAAATAAGTAAAAATATAATTCTAATAACTATTAAAATTAAAATTTAAAGTATATTAAAATTTTATCTTAATCATGACGGACATCTACTTAATAAACTTAATAAGATATTCATAATAAATATTAATTTTTAAATAAAAAATTATTTAATAATATAAAGATTAAATTAAATTATTTAGTAAGAGAGTGATGAATTTCATTCAATCATCAGTATAACAGAATTTACCAAATACCATAAAAAAAAAAGTGTCTTTTTTTGACCCACCAACCCTTCTCTGCCAAAAATGCCCGCTACCTTCCACCTTGTACTGCAGTGACCCAAATATCCCTGACTTTTCTCTAACAATATAAACAAAAATAAAAGCGTTAAATACGTCTTTTCTTCCCATTAACAATGAACCGCCCGTTTGTTGTCCCACAGCTGAGCTATGCTTGAATCCTGACCCTTAAAATCACTTTGACCGCTACAAAATGTTCAATTTTTTTATTTAAAAAAAAGGAATAAAAAAAAAAAGAAGAAAAAGGAATAAAAAAAGGGGGAAAAAGTGGAAGACAATAAAATTTCATATTTATTTTAACGTAGTAGATGTACTAGCTGAGCTGAACTCCCCCTTTTCATTTTCAGCCATCTCCCTGCCGATTCATTCCTAAGAAAATTTTCAACGTTATTCCAAAAAGCAGGTACGTTCGTCTTATGTCCTTGATCTGATTTGTTCTTCATCCTTTACCGTTTGTTTCCCACTTTCCTGCCTCTTTTTATTTTGTTCTGATCTAGATTTCTGGATTTTGTTTCTCGGTTTGTATAAATACGATCGTTTATTCTTTTTTTGATGAATCGTTTATTAGCAATGAGGTCTCTGATTTATATTTTTTAGAATAGAAAATCCTCAGCTAGTGAGTTGGAAAGGCTTTTTTACGCAAATCAGTGCTCAAATTAAACTTTTCTGCTTCTTTTAGTTTTATGAGACCGGGATTAGCTTTGCAGTTAATGTAATATGTCGTTGTTTTATTCATCAGAGAAAAGAACGTTAAGGAGGAAAGATGTTGGGAATAGTAAGGCAAAAAGTGAGTTCTGGGAACTGTCCTGCTCTCTCATATACCTTTATTTAAACTTTCAGTAAATATGACAGTCTACTTTCTAGAAAAATGTTCATTTTTCTAATTCATGACTTTTCTTGCTTATTCAGATGTTAGGGCAGTCATTGCTGAAGATTCGTCCTGCAATATCGGTGTTACGAAGTTACTCATCAGCAGCAAAACAGGTAATTCTTTTCACCTCTTATTTCCTTTTTGTATTTCTAAAATTATTGCTGATTTAATGCTATTAGATATGCATACTGCAAGTGTTAACTCGTACGCTATAGAGTAGCTGTGTTTAATCTTATGAGCTGCTCTGGAGGTTACTTGCTTCAATTCATAAAATCAGAATTGAGACCCGCATCTCGTGAGTTTGCGCATGCACGTAGATATGGTTATGCTTGCAATTTTGTGTGTATGTAAATGGTCTGCATTTTCTTTCTGTTAATGATAAATGGCTTTTGTGATTAATTAGTCTCTGCTAAAGGCAAGGCTTAGGTTTCAAGGATTATTGATTTTTCATTTTTTGGTGTGTAATGACAATTATGCACAGATGACAGTGAGAGAGGCATTGAACTCTGCTCTTGATGAGGAAATGTCAGCTGATCCGAAAGTCTTTTTAATGGGTGAAGAGGTGAGAAAGTGTTCAACAGGAACTATTTTTAATAATCATAATCTTGGCTGTTCATTTTGTTTTTATGTCCAAGCTTATGCTTTTTAATTTCTTTTTAAATGCAGGTTGGAGAATATCAGGGTGCATACAAGGTTGGCGTTAAGAATAAAATTCTTATTTTTCCATGTATTGTAAAGGCAATACAAGCCATTTTACATCTGTCTGAGGATTGGCTTTTATTTCCATCTCTTTTAGATATCCAAGGGGCTTTTGGAGAAGTATGGACCTGAGAGGGTTCTTGATACTCCAATTACTGAGGTTATTATTCTTGACATGCCCATGCTCATGCTTAATTATTGTTTTTCTTAATTTCATTATTATTTTATCGAATCATTGATCTCACATGCTTATTATATCTGTGTTTACTGATTTTTTTAGTATATTTTTCACTGTTTTCTCTTCACGGTTGTTTATTTCTTGTTTCACAGGCTGGTTTTGCTGGGATTGGGGTTGGTGCGGCTTACTATGGTCTGAAGCCCGTAGTTGAGTTTATGACATTTAACTTCTCCATGCAGGTTAGAGGGTTATGTTTTGAATCTCTGCTTCTTTACGCTTTTATTAGTTTATTGTGTTACAATATTGATAAAATTTTAAATGGCTTCTAAATGAACAAGTAGAAATAATATATCATCATTTGCGTTTTCTTTTGAAGACAATGAAGTTAATGTTGTTACCGTAATGTGCTCTTGAAATCTTAGAAGTTAGTATGAATGAGATATGCTTGTTTTCCTGAAAACTGACATTCTGACAACATATATTGGCTGAATAACTAAGGATACTGTATTAATGTATGTGTTACCTTGATCTTCTCTTTCTATATTAAACAAGATGTTGCAATAAATTAAATTCTAAATTGATGTGGTTGTAGGTTACAAACGAAAAATATGAAGGAAAATGATGGTATAATATGTTGAAACTGCTTGTTATCCTCTTATCTGTAATTGGTCCTTATCCTTACAGTTCTGGTTAATGGCTCCAAATTATGTTTATCAAAATACAAGTTTGTTTAGCAATAAATTGTTCTCAGTTCTTGTTTGATTTTGCAATTCTTTCTGGTGATTATCTGCTCGGTAATCATCAAAGACCTGGTGTTAAGACAAGTTAACGTATTTAAAGAAATATGGGATCCTTGGAGTTCTTGGGGTAGCCATTTTCTGTGAAAGAAGTCTTAGCTTTTGAAACCATGATTTGATTTCCCTCCTGCTTAGATCTTACATTCTAATGTTCAAGAGTACAAGTTTGATGCCTTTTTCGACTGTCTTGGACATCTGTATGGTGTTCAATGGTGGATTTAGGCATTAAGTTTTGAGGGGGCCTAATTTAAATTTTCAAAAAATCTAGAGGATTTAATGAGAATTTTCAAAAAAATTTGAGGTTTAATTAAAATTTTAAAAAATTTAAGGGCTTAAAGAAAATTTCCAAGATATTTGGGAGGGACTAAATTGAAAATTTCAAAAACTTTTAAGGGAATGATGAAATTTTTCTAGAATTTTTTGGGCCAAGGCCTCCACTTGCTTCTATTACCATCCGCCCCTGATGGTGTTTTCCCAATATGTAAATTTGGTCAATACTGTATGACAGAATTTCACTAATTTGAAGCTCAATTATTATTGATCTTTCAGTGGTGGTAAGCAAGTTAAATGACTTTGGTTACCCTTAAATCTGTTTACAGGATCTTATTCTGGTGTAAACATTTCTTTGATCTGTTTCTGGATTTTGTTGCAGGCGATTGACCACATTATTAACTCTGCTGCAAAGTCCAACTACATGTCTGCTGGCCAGATGTCTGTACCCATTGTTTTTAGAGGACCTAACGGTGCTGCTGCTGGTGTAGGTGCCCAACACTCTCAGGTATAGTTTTTACATACTATTACTTTCGCTCATTATTTAGCTTACATACATTCACACTCCCTGTTCCCTAGATACTACTTAGGTTGAAATTCGATTTATTTTCTACTAGGTTTTGTCATTACTGTTTAGTTATTTAAATGTTATTGAGGTGTAGCTAGGCTTCAATATAGTAAGAAGATGCTTGTTTGATTATTTTCTTATGGTTCTTGTCCAGTGCTATGCATCATGGTATGCTTCTTGTCCTGGATTGAAAGTTCTGTCCCCATACAGTTCTGAAGATGCTCGTGGACTGCTCAAAGCTGCTATTAGAGATCCTGACCCAGTTGTTTTCCTTGAAAATGAGTTGTTGTAAGTGAATGTATATTGTATAATATATGATTCTTACATATTGAGCCCCCAAACCACTAGTCCCGCGTTTAGTTAGAATTCTAATGACTGACATTGCTCTGTTATAATCATTCTGCTTCAGATATGGTGAATCATTCCCTGTTTCTGATGAAGTTCTTGACTCCAGCTTTTGTCTTCCAATTGGGAAAGCTAAGGTAATGTAATGATGCCCCAAACATTCTCTTAAACTTTATTATTACTATTACTGATGCTTCTGCAGTCAGTGATTCTATCTCTTGATGCTTCATTTTATTAGCATTTAAATTTAGCTTTTTAACAGCCTACTTTAACAGATAGAGAGAAAAGGGAAGGATGTGACTATTACAGCTTTTTCAAAAATGGTGGGCTATGCTCTTAAGGTATGTCTTGTATGCAATATCTTTATGAATATGTTGTGCTTACTTTTCATTTGAGATAAATTGTATATTTAAGTACACATGATTCCCTAGTGAAAGATAAACTAATAATCTAAATCTATGAAGAAAGGACGTGGCTGCATCTTCATGTTTTTCATGTAGGATATGTATCTCACATGGAAACCTACTTGATGCAGCCAAATACATGTCAGATATTGCTGGTGCTGGATGCTCCAGATTTTTTTCTTAAATAATATTATATTGTATATGGCATGGATGTGGCAATGAAGGGACAAAAGGTTCTTGCCGCTGGTGTTGAAGATAGAAAAAAGTGTCACTGTGAAATAGAAGAGAAGAGAGAAACATTGAGAACAAAATAATATTCCTTTTCTTTTTGCCTTAGATGGAGTTGATCTTTGTGAATGAGACTCCATTTTACTGATGAAAGTTGGAGAGAAGGTGAACCATGGAAGAAGTGAAAGGAGATGAATGGCTGCTATGTTCATTAGGCAATTCCAGCCACCACAGTATTTGTAAGGAAGGAACCGATGTGTTTCTAAACTAGAGGGAATTTTGGGTATAATCTTGTGCACCATTAAATGGATTGAAACTTTATTGGGTACACTTGATCTTAAGACTATTGAGCCCAATTTGTTTATGATACCATTCGCTGCTGACAGTGACCGAGGTGGACATTTATCTAGTGCACTGCAGGCTCTTGTGATTAGTTATACTATCTTTTTAATCGGTGGGCTCAAGAACTACATAAGATATGGTGTGAATTAGGTCCCTTTTGATTGAAGGAGTTAAACATGAGTGCAAATTTTAATATTAGAGCTTAGTGCACTTGACATCTAGTATCATATTGGGCTGCTTAGTTCCTTTACCTTGTTTGTATTCTCCTAAAAATAAAATTTTATGGCACTAACATATTGGCTTGTGAAGTTATAACTAAGAGATTATTTGTTGTTCAGGCAGCTGAGATACTTGAAAAGGAGGGAATTGATGCTGAGGTAAAATATAACATGAAGTCACAATTTCTACAAATTGATTTGGATCTTTCTTTAAGAAGTGCAGTGGGTGGTTTTGTTAAATACAGGTTATAAATTTGCGTTCTATTAGGCCACTGGATAGATCAACAATTAACGCTTCTGTCAGGAAAACCAACAGATTAATAACAGTTGAAGAAGGGTTTCCACAGCATGGTGTTGGTGCTGAAATCTGGTTTGAGTTCTTCTCTCTGTAGTCATTTAATTCTTCTTACCGAGCATTCCGACACCTTTTATGTTTACAAAGCATACTTCTTTCACAGTGCATCAGTTGTGGAGGAGAGTTTTGCTTATCTTGATGCACCAGTTGAGAGAATTGCTGGAGCTGATGTTCCCATGCCATATGCAGCAAATCTTGAGAGGATGGCTGTGCCACAGGTAATTCCATTTACATTTCTTCCTATGTTTCTGTTGTGGCTTGTTTTACACGCTTCTGGTGAACTGAGGCATCTGAAAAGGAGGATCCTTTCATCCGCTCCCTCTTCTCCTCATTAATACGATTTCTTGTAAAATCCTCTAGTTTGATGGCTGCATGGATGCTATATTTGTATAGTTGTCTCTATATAACAATAGGTTAATCTGTTTTTAATCTATGAATTGTGCAGGTTGAAGATATTGTCCGTGCTGCAAAGCGAGCATGCTACAGAGTTGTACCATTGGCTGCTGCTGCATAATTGAACCAATATAGGTGAGAAACCTTTCCTAATACAGGCTGATGACCTTGCTTTGGGCCTATTTTTCTATTTTTCAATTCGTAATATAACCAATAAGAAATAATGATTTCAGGAACTAGAAGAATACACGATTGTTTGCCCTCTCAATTGTTTTGGGGAGGAGTTGGTTCATTTAATAACTGAGACATTGTTGGAAAGGCTGGAAATTTGGTGACTTCATTTGTCATGTGAACATAACCTATTCAACCCTGCCGAAGCCCAAGGGCTCTGCTACTGTTTTTGAACTCTTGTGTTTCAATATTATGTTTGTTCAGTCGAATGATTTTTAAATGCATTGATTTGATGTTTTGTTTGAGAATTACTACCAAAGTAGTAATAAAATAATTACCATACAGCCTTGGCCTAACGGTCGCCTTTACTTCGTCGAGGTCTTCAGAATACACTCCCCGATTCACCCCTTTACTGTAATTGTATTTTCACAGCTCATAGTAGTCATTGAAAAATTGGTTTTATAAAAAATAAACCGTTGATAATGGCTAAGAATCAAAAAAAGAGAACACAAAATTTTACGTAGAAATCTTTCAGTATGTTGAATTTGAATAATATAAGAGGAGAGACGACTACGTTTATTTATAATTAACGTTAAATAGAGGAAGTAATACAATAAGGTTAAAACATTTTATTCTAATCAACATTAAATAGAGGAAGTAAACTTTTATACGGATGCCACTTGTAAATTCCCTTATTGTGTCACTTATATTTTATTTTCATAGGAATTTGGATTACACAATTTTAACGTCTGATCGTTTAACTTGTGGTTCATTCTATTCGCTAAGATATATTATGATGAGATTTTTATAAAATTAGTTTAAGCAAAAAGTTCAATCTGATTGAAGTGATAAAAAGAGGGTTTTTTTACTAATCTTGTTATTATTATTATGTTTGATAAATAGATTGGGCGTTTTGCTTTCTCATTGATCCAAAAACCAAACAAAAACTAAACAATAAAGATACAGGTCAAAAAACAACAAAACACGACCAAAAAAACCTCCCAAAATGAAACAATAATTGAAAACAAAAATAATAGAAAGATTACGCAAAAACCAAACTGGGACGAATCTAGAAGCAATAAGGCACCGTCCCTTACACCAAATCAAATGCGTTGCTTTTTCTCCATCCCAACAAGTCTTCAATGTTCACAATTGATGGTTTCACAAAAAAGGAAAGAGCATCCAATAGATAAACCAAACGTCTAAAAAAAAATCCTTACCCCTATTCAATTTCCTTCCCCTCCCCTTTCAATCTGGTTCTCTTGTCCTCCCCCTCACCCTCTTGGTATCAACAGTCGAAGAAGCATTCCCCTCCAGGTAAATCGATTTCCCCCCTTTTAGCTTTTCTGTCTCAAAAACATGAGCAAATTCATTTGCTAGTCTTGGAACATGATTGAAACTGATTTCTTGAATATTATTCTTCACATGTTGAATATTTCTGATGTAAACACCAATCAGTTATTTATCAAATATCAAAGACTTATATTTCTTAACTGTTGTTAGGGGTGAGCAAAATTCGATTTGATTCAAAAAAATCAGAAAAAAAATTCAAATTTCAAGTTAATCGAATCGAGTTATTCAAGTGAACTCAAATAAGAAATTTTAGATTTCGAGTTCGAGTTGAGTTGAATTTTTACAATTCGAATAACTCAAATAATTCGAATAATAGATTAGTATAAATACCGTTTTGGTCTCTATCAAATTGGTCTTTCTCTTAACAAAAATTACAAAAAAAAGTAATTTTTAAATTTTGAAAATTAAAAATATTTACAAAAATTCTAAAATTTATATTTTAAAAAAATTATAAATTTCAAAAATATATAAAAATTTTAAAAAATAATTTTAAAAAATAATAATTTTGAAATCTAAATAAGTGATTAGTGATTCAAGTTTATCATACTAAAATATCTTATTATTATTATATTATTTTGCTTAAAAAAGGTTTTCAAATATATATTGTTTCAAATTTATGTGTTCTAACATGAAAATAGTTATATTGTATAAGATTTTAATTTAACATTATTAATTTTTCTAATTTAACTCGAACGGTTTCATTCGATTCGATCGAACGTTCACCCGTAATTTGAGTTATCCAAAAATCTAAATAAGAAAAGGTAAAACTATGTCATTTCAGTAAATGTTTACCTTTTCTAAAGTTAAAAGTTAAAACTATCAAATTAAAAGGCAAAACTACATTGTTTTGATAAATGTTTACCCATTAGTCATACTTTCCTTCCTGAATCGTCCCACTCTCATTTTTTCTTTTACTCAAAATTAATCTAAAAGTTTGTATTTTTCTGCTAGTAAAATAATCTGTCCATGTAAATAGAACATTGAGTATAAATAATAAGATTCGTTAATTCGACTCGATTCGACTCAAAATTTTTCAACTTGATTCGAACAAAATTTAAATTGAGTTTGATTGCTAAAAGAGGATTCGTCAACTCGACTAACTCGAAATCTTTTGACTCGATTCGACTCGGCTCAATCGAATACTCACCCCTAACTGTTGTTAATGAATCCCCTTCGATAATGACTCGGCTCCATCATTTATCAACACCCACATTCACTGCAAGTTGACACGTTAAAGCTTCACCAGTGAAGGCAGACGCTACTCCCTCATGGAAACTCGTACAAGTGAAGAGTACTGTTCCACCCTTATCCCTAGCAACCACTCTTGACGCCGATCGAAAACTTCAGCCATCAGAAGCACCATCAAACTTTATTTTGATGACTGAACTCGTCGGAGTTATCCAAGTAACTGCCTCCTTACTCTTTGTACAAGTATATTTCTCTAGCCCTTCAAGTTCTCTTACATAGCTAGAAATAAAATTTGCAGTGTCTTTACCTGTAATGACTTTCTTTTCATGAACCCTTCTGTTTCTGTCCTTCCAAATAGCCTAGAGTGCACAACAAAGTAACTTCCTCTGATGGGTGGTACAAGATTAAAAATCCAGGTAAGCCAATGTTTAAACTCCAGACCCTAATTATTCAAAAATTGCAGGCAGTATAACTCTGACCAAACATAACTGTTATAGGACATTGTTGGAACAGATGATCCATTGATTTGTCCACACCTCCATACTGAGGGCAGCAAGAACTTCTCAGACTTTAAGTTAGCAAACGTAGGTAGATAGTTCCAAGAAATCCTCTAGAGTGTAACTTTAATTTTTCCTGAGAGGTCTAGTTTCCATAAGAGCTTATAGAAATCACTAGATCTGGTTTGTAATGCATAAGCACTAAGATCCTCCAAAATTTTTTATAATAGTTTGTAGGCTCTACGAACTGAGAACTCCTCCGAAGGCTTCCCACCCCAGATCAGAAAATCTTCATATACGTCTTGAGCAAATGGAATCTGAAGAATATGATCAACATCCAACTGCATGAAAGTATCCTTAATTAACACCTACTTCCAGCTTCAATCATTAGTATCAATTAACTCTGACACCATTAAATTTTGCAAAATTTGACTATTACTGTACACTCTAAAATTTGCATTACCAGGAATCCATGCATCATCAAATATAGAGATTTTATTCCCCAAACCCAGACGTCAACATAAGCCTTCCTTTAAAACCCTTTTAGTCATCTAAATTCTTTTTCATGTGTATGATGGATTAGTCTCTAATTGAAAATACATAAAATCAAATCTTGGGAAATATTTAGCTTTCAACACCCGAGTAATAAGTGAATTTGGACGATTTATAATCCTCCACCACTGTTTGGCCAGCAAAGAAATATTGAACTTTCCTAAATCTCTAAAACCCATCCCTTCATCCTCCTTCAACTTACATATATGCCTCCATTTACACCAATAGATCCCATGCCTCCCTTGTCCTTTTTGCCACCAGTATTTCGCTATAATGCTTTCAATTTCACCACAAAAAGACTTAGGCAATAAGAAACATGACATTGCATAAGTGGGAATTGCTTGCAACACAGATTTTATAACACCCCTAACACATATCCGTCGCCGAAACAGGGTTTCAGAGCGTTACTGAAACATTCAAAACATTTTACAATCAACTCATGCAAGTTACTATTTATTTATCGAGATCATTCATAACGTCCCTAGATTGGACCCTCGAGGCTCAATACGAGCATTAGAATCAAGTCGGGACTTAATTGGAACGTTTAAGAATTTTTCGCAGCTTTTCAAAATTTTTCCAAGGTGCAGGGCTCACACGCCCGTGTAACCCTCGAACACGCCCATGTTAGAGGCTGCATTTGACCCTATGTAACTCTCTAACTTGCACACAAGACCATGCCATACGCCCGAATGCTAGGCCACGTAGCACACACGGCTGAGACATACGCTCGTGTCTCTATCTGTGTGCTCAATTCAGAGCATTCTGTTTCTCAAAATTAAGGTGCAGGGGACACACGACCTAACCACATGCCCGTGTTACCAGGTCGTGTGTCACACACGGTCTAGACACACGCTCGCGTGTCTGTCCGTGTGGACAAAATAAAGTCATTCCTAGCTTCACCTCTCACCCCAATCTTTGCTATAATCTTACACCACATCTTGCATTCATAACCCAACAAATCCAAGCATTTTATTCAAGTTAATTCTATCATTTAACGTGATATATCGTCACATACAATTACTAACCATTTCGAACATTCTAATCAAGCATATTCCATCCATCATCATGACATAACATTTCATGCATACATGTTTACAATCTTACCTTGGTTATGTCCTCATGTTAGACATAATTTGACCAACTACTTAACATATATGCGATTAATATAATATGACATTACAAGTATATCAAAACAATCATTACTATCCATTTCAATGGCTAGATTACAAGTATCTTTACATTTACATGCCCATATGGCCAACATATCCTATACATGCCATTACAACCATAATTGAATTATCATACTATACCGACATGGGCTAATGGATAGTGTGAGTGATCTCCGCCGAGCTTCTAATCCAACAAGCTTCTAATTTACTCTAAAACAAGGAAAATAAAACGGAGTAAGCATAAAAATGCTTAATATGTTCGTATAACATGGTACTTAACTTACCATTCATTCTATTATGAGGTAACTATGTAAGGCATAATCAATCAATTTGCCCTCAAGCTCTACACACATTCTCATTACCCTTATTAGTCATATATTTTAAAATAACATCAAAACATATGAGGGCTTAACAACAATCAAGTTTCCAAGCACATAAGCTTCCCATAACATGTATTCATTCAACATGCATAATTCATCTTATTATTACAAGTATAACTTCATAACAGTTCGTTTCGAGATCAGATCATTTCATGTCAGGACTTTACGCATTTATTCGAGTATTAAGGTCACACAAGTAGTAGTACATTCAAGGTATATGGGACTATGATCAAGGATGAAACATTCTCAACAAGTAATTTCCATATACAAATATCAACTTCTTGTATTTCATGTAATATTCATTTCATGTCATATTTCTATATCATATGTATCATTCCATGTCAATTTGTTTTAAATTCATCTTTTCCCTTGTCAGATCTTTACTTGTTAAATTTATTCGAAATATCAATAAATACACAGGTAGTACACCCAAGGTGTACAAATCAGAATCCGTTAATTCATGTCCAATAGTACCCTTAAGGTACCATTTTCAGAGAATACACTCTCAAGCTACCCATGTATACAACAAGATTACCAGTCCAGGCTAAATCCTTTTTATGTCATATGCTCTAAAGAGCTTGATTTAGATTACTCGTCTGGGCTAAATCCAATCCATAATATATGCTCGAGAGGACTTATGTCAGGATTACCCGTCCGGGCTAAATCCTATCAGAATTGAAGTCGAATGATTACTCATCCGAGCTAAATCTTATCTGCAACAAATGCATGACCTCTTTCGTTTCGGGAAATCACATATCCATCGATTTTTTATTTATTCAACAGGGGTTTAAACACTTTTCAAGCATTATCTAGCATTTGATTATTTCATACCTCACTAACATTTATGTAATTCGAGTAAAATACATCCCACATTCATGTCAAGCATACAAGTAACATTTTATTCATTTACCATTTTATCGGGCATTTTCATTTATCAGGCTATATCGAGTAGGTGATCATTTCATGTATTTATGGCATTTATAAAATTCACAAACACAACATTTAAATCAAGCATAACAACATATACAATTTAGTTACACGAACTTACCTTGACAAAGATTCGTGTACGTAAACTTTACTAATCCGACATTTTCCTCATTCCTTGTTCTAACTCTGAATTTAGTTTATTCAGATCTATACAAGTAAATTTAACATCAATTTATCACATTCTATATTCATGTGGACCAAATTTTCATCCTAGACAAAATTATCATTTTGCCCCTAACTTTTATATAAATTCTATTTTCATCCCTAGGCTTGGAAAATGAAATTCATGAAATCCGACCCTTTAAACAAGCCTAGCCAAATTATACATACAACTTTTACAGGACATACATTTCACACATTTCAGCATTTTCCATGGATTTTCACCATTTTTCATTTTAGTCCCTAAATCAAGTTTTCATGAAAAATCACTTTGTAAAAGTTATTTATCTATCATCAATCTTTCATTTTCTACCATAAATTTCAAATCTCAAGCATATACATCCTTGGACCAATTTTTATACCATGATAACTTTTCAAATTGATCCCCCAAATAGATAGTTTAGGCTATCTCGGTTTCAAAAATATCAAAGTTACTAAAAATGGGACAAGGAAACTTACGCAATTTGGCCATGAAAGTCTCTTCTCTCTCGCCTAGGGTTTTCATGTTTATTTTGGGGAAGAAGATGAGAAAATATGATTTTTATTTTCTTTTCATCTTTTTAATTAATTAATATTTTCATTTTTCAATTTAGTCCATAGCCATTTTGTCATTTTTCATGGATGAATCATCCAAAAATATCTACATACTTTTTATTAATGGTCTAATTACCATATAAGGACCTTAATTTTTGAATTCCATAGCTATTTGATCCTTCTAGCTACTAGAATTTAACTTTTACATTTTATGTGATTTGGTCCTTCTCATAATTAAGCACATAATCAGTAAAATTTTCTTTTCAAAATTTTCACACGACATTTCTAGTATAATATGGATCATATAATAAAATAAAAATAAATTTTATTTTTTCGCTCAAATTTGTGGTCCAGAGACCACTGTTCTGATTTCACCGAAATTGGGCTGCTATAGATTTAATAAAGATTTTCATTCCCCCTTATGACAAGAGCCTTGTACTCCAATTCTTGATTCTCACCTTAATCCTATCCTTTAAACTTTAGAAAGATGCTTTTCTATTTCTACCCACCATATTCGGCAACTTTAAATACTTTTTAACATTACTTGAAAAACACACTCTCATCAAATTTGAAACCCGATTCTTCTCCCTCTCAATCACATTTGAGCTAAAGAATATTGATGATTTACTAAAGTTCACACTCTGGCCAGAACAAATTTTATATTCCTTAAGAATATATTTCGATAAGAGAGCATCTATGGTTGTTGCCTTCCCAAAAAGGATACTATTATCTGCAAACAAAAGATGTGAGATTCTAGGCCCTTATCTACTAGCCTATACCCCTTTTAAAAACCTCCCCTCCATAGCCAACCTCATCAAGGCTGAAAGTCCTTCACTGCAAATGTGAAATAAAAAATTACTAAGAGGGTCCCCTTGACCAAGGCCTCTTGAAAGCCAAAAACGTCTTCCCATGCAACCATTACCGAATAAGAAGTCAAAGAAATACATCTTAAAATGACCCTACCCAATCAACAGCAAAACCCATCTTTAACATTATAGCCTCTAAAAAAGTTCATTCAACCCTGTTATAGGCTTTACTCATATCTAACTTTACTGCCATATAGCCCTTCTTACCAGTACGCTTTTGGCGAAAAGTGTACATTAATTCATAAGCAGGTAAGACATTATCAAAATCAATCTCACCATTACAAAAACATTTTGAGCACAATCGACATAGTTCCCAGAAACATTCTAAAGTCTATTTGCTAAAATTTTTTCCACAAGTTCATATAAAATAATACACAGGTTAATGGGTCTAAAATTTGTTAAGTTTTTGGGATTTTGGGTTTTTGAAATAAAAACGATCTCAGTAACATTTGCAAGTTCAAAATCATTACCTTCATTAAGAACACTCAAACAGTAACCAATAACATCCTTCTTAACTATATACCAGTACTTCTGGAAAAATATAGCTGGGAAACCTTGGAGCTTTTGTGGGCCTCATTTATTTCAAAGCTATGTAAATTACCCCCTTCGTGAACTTTGCTAAAAGGAAGAGATTCTCCTCTTAAGAGGTGCTTGTATTAATCCCTGATAAAATATGTGACAAATCCCCAATCTCATTCGAAGAAAATAGATTTTGAAAATAATCCGTAGTAAGGTCCCCAATCTCAACCTCTATGCTTGCTAACGTACCATCTTCACACTCCAAACTTCCAATGGTATTTTTATTTTTTCGAAACGAAGCATATCTATGGAAAAAGGCAGTGTTTTTATCACCTAAACGAAGCCAATTAGCTCTCACCCGCTATTCTCAAAAAAGCTTCATCCTTATCAAGTTCAAAGTTTAATTGAATCTTGACATCAATGAGTACAACCAAATTATCATCATCTCGATCCTCAGCCATAAAATCATCTAATTTTTTAGAGATGGCATACTTCAATTTATTACGATTCTCCTAATCTTTTTCTCCCAACTAATCAAACTAGTACTCAAATCTTTTAATTTTTCAAAGATAGAACCTCTGGTCGAATTCCAAAGTTTCGTAATTTCTCTTTCAAAAGACTCCTCCAATGTCTACCACACCTCAAATTTAAACATAGTTGCTTTGATTTTCCTTGATTCTCTAACAGTATTAAGAAGGATCGGGCAATGATCTGAGACAGAATGCGGTAGATGTTTGATTGTCGTGTGAGGGAACATGCTCAACCAATCCTCATTAGCAACCCCCTATCCAACTTTTCCTTAATATTTGTCTTAGGTAAGTTTTCACGCTCCCAAGTGAACCAATTTCCCAAATACCCCACATCCCCTAATTTACAATCATCAAGTGCTCTTCAAAAAGACTCCATTTTGCATGCCTCCCTTGGTACCCCACCAACCTTCTCGAAAGAATATAAAATTTCATTGAAATCTTCGCACACCATCCAAGGAAAATTCTTATCATTCCCTAACCTTCTTAAAAGATTCTAAGTTTCTTCTATAAAACACGCATAAGGTGTACCATAGAAACATGTAAAGTGCCATAACTCATCATTAACATTTTATTTTATGAGAACATCAATGTGATTTTTTGAATAACTCCTCAACTCAACATTAACGTCCTCCTTCCAAGCCAAACATAACCCACCCCTTGAACCAGTCGTCCCCACTTCAATTCCATAATTAAAACCACAACGCCATCTCACCTTCTCCATTCTATTTTCATCAATTTTAATCTCCATAAAGAAGACCAAACGGGGTAATAAAACTTCACCACTTGTCAAAGTCTTCGTACTGCCTGTGGACTCCCCAATCCACTAACATTACTATAACAGCCCGTTTTTCAGTAGTGTCAAAACCAATGGTTTTGGAGCCAAAAATCTGACGAGTAACTTCGTAAATATTATTTATGAAAATTTACGAGTCAAATATGGTTTTAAAAAAGTTTTTGGTTTGGTAAATTTTGTTATATGAATGATTAATTAAGTTCAAGTGGTAAGTCCCTAAAGTCAAGTAGTTTTAGAAAATGAGGTATCGAGACCTCATTTTTATAAACCAATCCGTAAATATCTGTAAGTGTTATTAAGGTTGTATTAAAGTTTAATTAAGAAATTTTAATGTTTAGATAGTTAATTAAGTAAAAAGGATTAAATCGTAAAAGATATAAAATTTGATTACTATTTGATTTGAGTGATTAAATGGCTTATTGAATAAAGAAAAATGGGTTTAAATGGTAATTAAACCATTTAAAAATTTAATGGATGGTTTTGGGAAACTAAAAGCATGAAATTTGGATGATTTTTAATGTGGAAAAAGTAGTAATTTTATAATTAAATTAAATTAAATAAAACCAAAAGCTTAATCATCTTTTCTAATTCTTCTTTCACCGAATTTGGAGAGAAAGAAGCCATTTCTAAAGGCTTTTAAGGTTTGGCCATGCTTCAATTCATGCATGGTAAGCCATTTTTCACCAATTTTTAATAATTTTTATGTTTTTGAAATCATTGCAACTAGGTCTAGTTAGCCCGTACCTTTGATTTTGAAACTGCTAAAGATATTGAATGTTGCCATTGATGAACCTGTGTGATTTTAGTTATTAAATGATGAATCTGAAATGTTAGTTGATATTTTAAAAGTATTTTGTTAAGTAATTTTGATGAATTTACCGATTAGGGACTAAGTTGTTCAAATAGTAAAAATACAAGGATTTGTTGTGAAATTATTACAAATGTGACTGTATTGGGTGCCATGAATATTCGAATAATATGAATTTGATAAAACAAAATGGTTAATTTGCATGTTTTAGGCTCAGGGACTAAATTAAAAAAAATAAAATGTTAGGGGAAATTATGTAAAAATGTCAAAAGGACTAAATTGTATAAAATAAATTGTTTTACTATCTAAATTAATAATTCCATTCTAAATTAATAATTCCATTCAATTTATTAATTTAGATAAAGATCGAGTGGAAAATCGAGGAGAATAGAAAATTACCAAAAAGCCTATATACTTTGACATTTTTGCAATTTAACCAGGTAAGTTCGTGTTACATGTAATATGTTATATTAGATTCTTGATATTTATTTTATTCTAATAATCGTGGTGATTATAATTATTGAATGTTGGTTGTTGAAAATTAATAATGAAATTGAGTTGTATTTGAGATAATATATCAAACCTTGAGTCTAGCAAGTTTCGTGCCGGTGAGTTCATATCAAGCGTTGTGCTTAGCAGGCTTCGTGCCGGTGATTTATATCAGGCTCTGTGCCTAGCAGGCTTCGTGCCAGTGATTTATGTCAAGCTTTGTGCTTAGCAGGCTCCGTGCTAGTGATTTATATCAAGCTCTGTGCCTAGCAGGCTTTGTGCCGGTGTAATTGTATCAAGCCTCGAGCTTGGCAGGCTTTGTTTTGGTGTGTTATATAGCTAACTGGTATGGTAAATGTTGTTTCAATTATCTGATGTTATTCTATTTTGGTTTAATGGGTAAGAAAAGGAAATGAAATGGTAAGTTTATAATTGGGATGTAATATGATGTTATAAAAGATTTGATGTGAGAACTAATGTACTTATATGTGAGAAGTCTATTTATGCTGTAGAAGAAGTTACTTAAACCATGGATAAATACACTAACTTGTGAAATGATAATGTTGTTTAGGCATATGCTAAACATTTGGAATGGAAGGGAAAGTAAGTAAATAGAATGATACATAATCTTATGAAAAGGTTATTGGTTATGTATTGTGACTTATAAGTTCCAATATGTTATATATGAAAAATATATGTGATGTTGATGAATATATTCAATTGTGAGTTGAATGGTGTTCAATATGTTTATACTAAGTTAAAGTATTGGTGTTGAATCATATTGAATCTATGTATTATAGTATTGAAGTGATAAGTTATATTTCATGTTCTACGAGCTTACTAAGCATTCATTGCTTACGTAGTCATCTTTCTCTTACTTTACAGATTATCAAAAGCTCTGTTAGGTTGGAAGCTTATCGGAGATCTATCACACTATCCAGCAATTATATTGGTAGATTTTGATATCTTGATCAAGGTTATAATGGCATGTTATAGGTGAATTGTGTTTGATGAGATGTTGTTATGTTTGGCTTGTAAATGTAGTATTATGGTTGATGAACTATTGGCAAAGTGATCCTTTAATGGTTAGTGTTGAAATGGTCAAATGAATGTATGTTGTGAATGACCAATTTGGTATGTTTGAATGTAATTTGACCTGTGGTCATTGTGGCAAGTTTGGTATGGTAATAGGATAAAAATGCACGAGTGATGAATGACTAAATTATGCATATGTTTAAGTATGTTTGGTTGTAGTGATTGAGGTGCCTTTTGGGCATATTGGTTGTATGGATAAATGACGTATTAAATTGGTCTTATTATGCATGTTTTAGGCTTGTTTTAAGGGTTTGATTGTATGTGCAAATGGCTTGTAGGTGTATGCTTGTATTGGGTGAAAGAAACGGCTTGAAATTAACCACTTTCTTGTCCACACGGTTTAAGACACGAACGTGTGTCTCAGCCGTGTGTGACACATGGCCATGCGACACGATCGTGTGTCCCCGGTAGATTTTAAGAGTTGTTTTTTGAGAGTTGCACGACCTAGCACATAAGCATGTGGTTTGGCCATGTGACCTAACCTAAAGAGTTATACGGGCTTGGACACAGGCTGGGACACGGTTGTGTGTCCTTATTTCGAATGTTACACAGCCTGAGGCACGGGCGTGTGTCTTAGCCGTGTGAGCCACACGGGCGTGTGACCCCTACAATTTTAATTTCTCTAAGTTTTTCCTTAAGGTTTCATAAATTTCTGATTTAGTCCCAAATCATTTTTTTAAAGTGTTTCTAAGGCTTCTAGGGCTCGAATAAGGGACGATATGCATGTGTTTGAATGAATTATGGTATGATTTATGGAGTGATTAAAATGTGACCATTTTTAAGTTATGCTTTTATGGTAATGTTCTATAACCCTATTCCAACAAGGAATACAGGTTAAGGGTATTACAATTCCAGCATAAGATTTTCATTTCTCCCAATCGGCTTGCTGATTTGCAGTCACCGATCCTTGTTGAAAAGAAACATC
Source organism: Gossypium hirsutum (assembly GCF_007990345.1). Lineage (NCBI taxonomy): Eukaryota > Viridiplantae > Streptophyta > Magnoliopsida > Malvales > Malvaceae > Gossypium > Gossypium hirsutum. The sequence continues at coordinate 104,246,322 of NC_053426.1, forward strand.
AATCTGCTCCCACGAATCTAACTCTATTTCCAAAACCCCAAGAACATCAGGATTTTCTTCCATAATTCTTAATTTTTTATTATTTCCCCTTCAAAGTTTGCTGTCCTATCTCTTCAATGTCCGTTATTCCCACCTTTTGCTTTCCCATGCCACTTGGTCCTTGAAACTTTCCTTTTTTAGTCTAGTGACACATTTCTAACTAGCAGTTTTTGTTTTATGACAAAATTTTGCATCTAGATTAGTGGGCCCCAACTTTGATTGCATCTTATCCCATTCCCCTTGCATATCATCCTTAATTAACTACTGAAACAACTCCCCTCTCAACGTATCTTCCAAAATTTAAGGAGTGAAAGAGGCACCAAATCCCCTAAATTCTAGTAATTAACAACAGTTTCCAAAATTCAAGGATTCTCTGCTGTAGCAGTTCGCTCTATCTCCGATGAGACCTTTGCCATCTTCTGTTTAGAAAACTCTCCAGTTTGCCCCATTTCCTGAGTCATGTCATTCTTCCTCCCCATATAGTTACACTGCTGCAGCATTTGTTTCGAAGAGGGCCCAAAATGTAAAAATTCCTTTCCTACGAGCAATTGAAAATTCATCAACTCCATTCTCTTTATCTTTGGTTAAAATTTTGTCACAATCCTTTACTCCATGCCCCATTTTGCCATAGCTAAAACAAAATATTTGTAGGTTTTCAGATTTGAAAGCCACCCAAACTTTTTTCCCTACTTCCGTTGAAATGAAAATGCCTCTCCTCAAAGGGTTCTGTGCATCAAATTGTGTCTTTAGGCAACATAAATCTCCTTGTATTTCGGATCGTATTACCCCCCGAAAGTCAACCCAATAGCATGCATAAGGTCTTTTTTATCACATTCTAGTGGGTAAGGACTAATCTTAAGCCAAAAAGGAGACCAAACCAAGCAAATCTGATCTTTATTAACAAGTTTCATTAAGCTATCAAAAATAATAAGTTGACGCTGAAAAAACCATAGTCTACCTTCCATTATTCTATTCAAATTCTCTTCACTATCAAATGAAATCAAGAAGAGATTTTGACCTACTATTTTAATTTCAAAATTCCTCGTCATCTTCTAAATGCTTTTTAATTGTGCCTTGAAACTATCAGGATTAGAAGACTTTTTTGTCCAAATAGAACATATTAACTTTAGATTTTCAATCGGAACCATTGACAAACTCTTCACTGATAGTTGAACAAGTTCTTCCTCAAGAAGGGAAATCTCGTCCTTCATCATACTCCCTTATCAAAGTCACCACTCACCCTCAACCTAGCCACAATTACAAATTATTTCTCTGAATCACCAAAAAGAGCACTCTTGACTTCTTAGGTTTACAATCTTGTTATTATTCTAAGATTAATAAAAAAGTAGAATCATTCTCTATTTTTTTTTTATAAACAAAAAATCATTCTCTTCCTACTCGCATCTGCATCTTTTCTAAACCTGTATATATCATATGTTTTATGTTCTGTTGGTTACAATTGTTTGGTTTGTTTAATGATAAAGCAGTTGGCATATTTTATGTACTGACCCCTAACCTTCAGCTTGTAGGTAATGACTTAAATTTGATAATGAGAAGCAATAATTGGCGTAGCGTAGGATGTGGTAGAAGAGTGGGTCAGTAATCAGGCTGCATTTCTCAAGTCATACGCGTGATTTTGCATATTTGGTTCGTCCAACTATATTTTAATTGGAAAACAAATCATTTAATAAAAGGTAATTTGATCAGGTGGAAGAAAATATAGCAGAAAACAAAGAAACCGGTGAGTTAGATCGCTTTCCATGATAACTAACTTCACATGCTTAGCTGACAGGTGTTCTTTCAAGAGTGGAGGGAACCATCAACAAAATCAGCCCTAGCCAAGTAGCCATGCCCATGAAGAGTGTCAAATTTGATGGGAGTTTTGAGAGACACAGATTCATCCGAAACAAATCTGAATAAGAAGGTGGCCGAAATAGGAATATTGGAAAGAAAATACAAAATTCCTAGACTTAGTCCCCAAGCAACACGGTTTTTTGACCAAAAACGCCGTTTTGCTGCCTAGCTTTTTTTTTTCTCGTTTTCTTTAGCTGGTCGTCGTGTTTTTAAGTTTCTAAATTAATAATCAAACGGGATTTGAATAGACTTTGAAAATTCGACACTGTTTTTCTTTATTGGGAAACAAATACACATTGAAAGCAATCGAGAAAAAAAAAACAGTTATTGGTCACAAATTAAGAGTGGATCATCAACTATCCTTGTTTGATTCCCAAATCCCAATACCGGTGTTAGTACAATTAACTGACATCAAAATGACAAACTTTGCTTGTTAGTCCAGATTTTGACATCAAAATGATTCAAAACACTTTCCTTGACATTATTAACGAATTCTGTTCTAAATTATACATTTTGACACCTAATTTTAACTTAGTAATAGAAAAGGTATGAGAAGAAGATTAATATATGTAAGGAAAGAAATGGTATACGTAGCAATGGAATGAAAGCAAATCTAAGCTTTTTTGCTCTGTAAAAAAGAAAGAAAGAAAGAATTATTGTGTCTTATTATGTCAATTCTATCGTAATCGCAGTCGTTATTATTCATTAAAAAAAAGGGGTATTGACTTTTGGCCTCCTACATGGTTTTATTATGATTCTAAGATGCCCCATTTGATCATCTGAATTAAAAAATAATAATAATTAAAGAATCGTAAAAAAAGGGTAGGGTCGTGTTGTAACGAAGAAGTCAAAGAAAGAGCAAATTCCTGGCTACAACATATGTTGGTCACTTGATTTTTAATTGTTCATTCCTCAATGCCAAGTTTAAAACAAGAAATAATATACTCAGACAAACAAAAACAGAGAGGAGGAGGAGGAGGAGGAGGAGGAGGAGGAGGGGAGTTTTGTTTTGGAATTGGAAACTGAATCTATCTATTTTCGAGGCTGAAGAAAAATGAAGACCTCTTTAAGAAGATTGCGAGGATTGGCACATCACAAGCACGGTGGGGAAGCCAAGCAGCGGCCAGATGTTCTAGCTTTGCCTCAACTTGACGAGCTCGCTCAAGCTTCTCAGGTCTCTCTTCCCTTCTTTGCTTCTTACTATTTCCATGGTCACTGCGGTTTCTAGTTCCACTTCCTTTCCTAGATTTCATTCTTCAAATTTTCAGTTAGGGTTTTCTCTCTGATTAGGGAGGACTGAGGAGATCCTTTTATTAATTCAGAGGAATTTCTTTTTCTTTCTTTTTAGGAATGATTAATACAGTATCACTATCTATTCTCTCTCTCTTTTTTCTCTTTCCGCTGAAAATAATTGAAGTATACTGATTATATAAGTGGTTATCTATGGACTTGTATGATTTGCAGGATATGCAGGATATGAGAGATTGCTACGAAGGCTTACTTTATGCAGCTGCTGCAACTACGAATTGTGCTTACGGTATCTCATTGACATTTTTCTAGCGTTTTTCAAATTTTATTTCTTTTTCATTGAAATTACTTTTTTTTTTCTGATTGAAGTTTGTGCTATGTTTAGAAACATGGATTTGAAAATTTGGGTGTGGATTTCATTTGCTATGTGAATTGTGAGAATGTGACATATTATATATAAATTAGTTAAGATTCGACATGGTTCTTATTTTAAAGCATATAAACATGAATTGCGAATTCTTAAATATTTATAGGTATTTCAAGTTCATTACTAAGGCACCAACAAATCTGAGAATTTAGGAAACAACCATGCGTGCTACACTTACATGCCATTATTACACAATTTACATTATTTTTTAATTCAAGTCCATTTTTTGAAATCCAAATTACCAAAGACAACCTGAAGCATGTTCTGGTTCTTCATCATTCATGTTATGCATTTAGAGGGTTTCTTGCTCTCCTTATATATATATTTAAATTATTTCAAGCTCTTTTACAATGACATGTTTCGTTCTTTTCATGGTAATGAATACATTGAGTTCATCTAGCAGTATTATCATGTAAAGTTCTGAAATGCTTGTTTCTGCATGATGCAAATGCCATTGTTGAATCAAGTTTTCTTTTCAAGTTCAAGCCTTGGAGTGACATTATTATATACTCTGCAATGCCAATATTTAGATCTCTCATGTGGTCCTGCTATTGTCAGAATTCTCAGACTCATTGCGGGAAATGGGTACTTGTCTTCTTGCAAAAACTGCATTAAATGATGATGAAGAAAGTGGTAAGTAAATATGTTTTGTCATACCTTTGATCTCAATATTGCCAATTAATATGAACAAATAACAGATGACATTCAGTGTAAGACTTTACAATTGAACTCATTAACTTGCCAGTGAATTAGTTTTTCCTCCATAAACTACCAGTTTTGAAGTTCTTCTTGTGTTTTAGTTGAATACAGTACAAGTCTTAGCTTATTCACATATAGCATATCCGAATTTGGAATGCATCTTTTCGGTTGTTACCTTCAATCTCTCATGTTTTAGGAAGATGATTTTTTTCCTTCTCTAAATCTGATAGCATAGGACCTATTTTACCCACTTTGGCACATCCAGATAGTATGCATTATATTTCTTCTTGAACAGAATACATGGTCTGTTATATATAGCCGCAAACAATTTCAGAAATGGATGGCTGAAAATATGCTGCATTTGTTCCTGGGCAGGTAAAGTATTACTAATGCTAGGAAAAGTACAGTTCAAACTCCAGAAACTTCTTGACAGCTATGTGAGTCCTCTTTTCTTTTCTTCTTCTGTTTTCATTTTTTTTTATTTTTTATTTTTATTTTTTAAGTTATGGTCTGAAATTTCTAATTAAATCTTACATCTTACTTCTTTCCTCTGCTACTGGATATTTATTTTGCATCCTTCAGCGGTCTCATATATCGCAGACAATCACAATCCCATCAGAGTCTCTTCTTAATGAACTTCGAACAGTTGAGGTTTGTTCTTAAGGAATTCATCGAATTATTGGCACATTTGTTTTGGTCTTTTGCTGCAAATTTTGCTATTTTAATCATCTGAAGCTCTGTCACTTCTGGTTTGGCTTTTGACTCTTGTCAACGTAGTGGTCAATTATTTGATCATAATAGTATTTGTTTTAAATGTCCTTTACTTTCTAATTTTTGGACATGTACATGTATCATCGTTTTCTTAGGTATTATATGAATATTATCAACAAAAGCTTAAATTTTTATTGGTGAATCACATTGTTTTAGTTACAAAAAAAAATTGCATTATGTACTATAGAGCCTGTTGCATTTTTAAATGATATAATATTGAATTCCCCCGTCTGTTGATGCAGGAGATGAAGAGGCAATGTGAAGAAAAAAGGTCCAAGTTTATTTATTTGTTTTTTTAACAAATAGACATGCACAAAGTTCATCTTTCAAAGATAATAGCTTCTGATCTTTGGTCTGTCTCCTACAGAAATGTGTACGAGCACATGGCAATGAGATACAAAGAAAAAGGAAGGTCAAAAGGTCGGAAAGGGGATAACTTTTCCATGCAGCAATTACAAGTAGCACATGATGAATATGATGATGAGGCGACTTTATTTGTTTTCCGATTGAAGTCTCTAAAGCAAGGACAATCAAGAAGCCTTCTTACACAAGCAGCACGACACCATGCTGCTCAGGTTTCTTTTCCTCCTGCTTTGTTGAACTTTCTAATTCTTTCTATTGTTGATTATTGATCTATTTCCTTTTGCTTGAAAGCAGCTGAACTTTTTTAGGAAGGCTCTTAAGTCTCTTGAAGAAATAGAGCCACACGTGCAGAAGGTCACTGAACAGCAGCACATTGATTATCGCTTCAGTGGACTTGAAGATGATGATGGGGACAATGGTGATGATAATGAAAATTATGATGACAAGGATGATGGTGAGCTGAGCTTTGACTATGGATTGGATGATCAAGATCAGAACATGGTTCCTACTTCACGGCACTCAATGGAGGTGATTATTTAACATGTTATTTGTGGATAAGAAAAGCTAACCAACTTCCCTGCTGAAGTGCAATTGTTATTTTTCTTTTGTGTTTGTGTGTAGAATGGATTCCATTCTCCTGATTGTTATAAAGACTTCTCTATGGACCTCACACAGGAACAAGAAAATATGATTTAATTCTATTTGTGCCTCTAAATGAATTAATTGTAGAACTGATTCCATGTGAGTTCTGTTTGGGCAATAATTTTTCTTGTGATTTTGCAGTTGGATCAAGTAGGCCTTACATTTCCCCAAGTTGCAATCTTGGAGGCTTCGAAGGTAAAAAAGTCATGTTACCTACATATTGCAAATTTGATTATGTAAATGTGCATACAGAGCAATCAAGTAACCCCCTCCCGATAATTATTGATTCCATTTATTGCATTCCATATTATAGGTCTTTGATCTGTGTTGGAAAATGATATTGGTTTTTAAGCTATGTGATGTTTTTTTTTCTTGCCCCTTCCATCTTTAGGATTTTACCATCAAATCTTTTTGTTAAGCATCCTGCCTACAACTAATTGGCTGTAGATAGAGAGTTCCAACTTTAATACAACACCACAATAAACCCAATACTCAACTCATGTGAGATAACTCCACTTAAGAATCCCCTCAACGTAGAGCCTCCATAGGTGGGCAACCTCACTTGGGTAGGCAGGAAGAACAACATAATAGAACTTGGGCTTTATGTTAAAGCATCCAACCTAAAATCAATTGGCTAGACGGAGAGGCCCAACTTTAATATAAGACCATAAGAAACCACTCAAAAGATGTAGGATAATACCACTTAACAAAACCATTCATCCTATTACATATCAATTTTCACTGGACTTTAGCTGAAAATTTATGACATGCTTCCACGTAAGCAACATTATAACCTCATTTGCATTTTATCTTGTTCCCCCCATTTGCAGCTGACATGTACTTTATTGCTAGTATATTTACTGCTCCTTTTGTTACAGGAAAATCTAGAAAGAAGCAATCGTCATTCGTTTTCATTTAGAGGGGAAATAAGGAATAGCAGCCAATCAGCCCCACTTTTTGTTGAGAATAAATCTGAGTCTTCTGAGAAAATTCAACCATTACCGTCACGAAAATCCAGCTCATATGTATTACCTACACCAGTTGCTACAAAAGGTTCTATTGGATTGGGTAAACCTGCTCGTCAATCTTACAAGACAAGTAGTTATTCATCTCCACTTGAACTTCATAAATATCAGAGGCTTTTGAGAGATATAAAAATTTCTGGATCTGCTGTTATAAATGCTCAGGCAGTACTGAGAGAGAGCAATAAGCCTGCTTCATCAACTCAACTACCCCCTCCTTTGGCTGATAAGGTTTTACTTTCACGAGTTAGTCCAGCTGCTGCTTCTGATTCCAAGAAAATTAAAAGACAAGCCTTTTCTGGTCCATTGACAAGTAAACAGTGGCCTAGCAAACCAGTTTCGGTTGAACATCCCCAATTGTTCTCTGGGCCAATTTTGAGAAATCCAATGTCTCAACTGCAAGCAGCATCTCCAAAAGTATCACCAAATGCTTCCCCTCCATTTGTTTCCTCTCCTAAAATTAGTGAGCTTCATGAACTTCCTAGACCCCCAGCCACTTCAGCCTCCAAGTCTTCAAGACCTTTAGGCTTGGTTGGTTATTCAGGCCCCTTGATGCCTAGAGGGCAAGTGCTCTCTGCTACAAATAAATCAGCAGTGTCGAGAGCTGCCTCTCCACTGCCACAACCTCCAGATGTTGTGACTCGCAGTTTCTCCATACCCTCAAGAGACCGTAGAGTGATGTCATTACCTGTGTTCAAGCCTCTGGAAACTGCTATCGTTTCAGGGATGTCTCAAGATGTTGCCTCACCTCCTTTGACACCAATATCTTTAGCTCAAATCCAGCCATCATCAACTAGTTCGAAGTCTGTTAATAGGTAATCAAAACACAATCCTTTTGTTTCCTTTTATCCATTTAGAAGAACTTGTACAGAAATGATTGAAGTTCCAGTGAGTGGATTGGTACTATCCAGGGAAACAATTGATGAGATGACTTTACCAGTTCATCTATCCTTGAGCAATTTTCATTCTCAATATATACTTTTTATAACTTTTCAAATACTAGATAAAAAGTTAAAACTGAATATGCCTCAAAATATTAAAACTTGAGCCATTTTTTCACTATGAAAATTGTGAATAAAGAGAGTGCATCCCAATATTCTACTGTGCTGGGAGTGGGTCGGTCTGATAGTTTGTTCATGACACCTATGCAGCTAATAACATATTTCTGTAGTGTATATTTAGAAGTCGAATATATGCTTTAAATTCTGTAAATTCGCAATGAACTTTGGTGTCTTGCCTGTCCAGCCCTCATCTGCACTGATGTTGAATTTTCCAAGTTTATTGAGATGCATAGATCTTTGATGTTTAGAAGGAGTTTTTGAATTTTCATGTCATGCAGACATCTTTATTTTGTTGTTTCCAGTAATTTTTTTTTAACTAGCAGCAGCTTTAGAGACTTTTGATGGTCTTCTTTGGTATTATCCCTGGCATGCATGGTCTATGGTTCAATAGCATGAACAATTGTATATCATACATTCTGGTGAACCTTCTATTTATTTTCTTTTTTCTCTATTTCTGACTGTTGGCCTGTGATTGATGCAGGAACTGATTGTTTATATCTAATTCTAGTACTGATTTCATTCCTAACCCACGGGGGCTACGGTCGTCTTTATCGTGACATACTGGTGCAGATATGTGCGTATATTACTGTTTGTTTTTTCTTTCTATACCATTGTTACATCTTTAGCCACTTGTCTATATTTTGATGAACCTTGGCATGAATCAGTCAAATACTTGCCATGCGTTCCATCGTTTTTGAGGAATTTTGTATTTTAGCCAAGGTATTAGTAGACAATTCAATTCTTTTACCCTATGCAAATTACCTAGTAATATTTGGCAGTATAGGCAGATTTTTTTGTCTTATGGTTTCGTTTTTTCGTAAGTATATGAGTACATTACTTGGAAGTTTTATTGTTCTTGAAATACCCATGTTTGAAGAATGCAACAAACATGGGTATTACAAACATGGGTATTGAGTTGTAACTTTTGAGAAAGTGAACATGCTAATATCTAGGGCTCATGGCCGAGTCTGAGTTCCATAGAGTATGAGTCACATTCCTGTGTCTAGGCCTGGACCCTCCAAATCCATAACCCAACCACGAAAGATAGGGTCAGCATTTCCTGTAATCTAAAATAAGTTTAATGTGCTGCTCATGCATTATGAATATGGTTGAGACGGGTTTTATGGTGTATCAAATTAACAAAGGTAAGTTTTGTCAATGGGGATTTTACCTAAATGGACAATCATTTATAATGCAATGGGAAAAACAGGAACGGTCTTTCACAGACGTGTGCTGTATTTTTTCTGCCAACTTGAAAACTTTGAGTGGAAGGTGGAAAACTGTGTTTCTTGTCTTTTGGTTAATGATTAACTACGGACAAATCTGGTTGGCTTTGAAGATATGATTCTTAAAATCCATACCTAAAACCCTTAAAAAGTAAAAGTTGCTGCACAGTCTCAGTGACAGGTTTTGCCACTTAGCAATCAAATCTTCTATAGAACTTGGAGATGAATTCAAGACATAACCTCTACTCTACTCGCATACAGATCTTGTACCCTATCTATTACCTGAAGGCTCCTTTAGACAAAAGCTTAACTGAAGCCCCAAATCCCAAGTCATCTTTAAAATCCTTTCGCCTGCCTCTCGCTTATTTCGGTTTTTCACAGTGCCATCGGATATTTAAGTCTTCGCATGTTCATGTTCAAATCTGCAAAATATTGAAAGCAAAGCCAGAGAAAAACTTGATATGCAAACCTTATTCCATGAAACAAGAGCAAAATTTGGAAGGCAACTATATTGGCAAAGCAAATACCATTGTTCTGTTATTGAGTAAAAACCAAAGCGTTAGACAAAATTTTTGAAGCTTAGCTTATGCTTGAGCATATATACAAGTTGCTTGAACCGTTTACTGCTTAAATCAACTCTATTACTTTGAATCCGAAGATAAAAGGGGAGAGAAGTAAACCAAGTCATGACCTTGAGTTCGGTGCCAACATCGAATTTTGAGCCCCATAATATGCTTTAGACGACTTCACCGCATCGAGACGAGCCACAAGCCGAACATCCTCTGTCCCGGCCTCCGCTTTACCATGGTTCAGAATACCCTATCTGTTGGTACAACTTTGAATATGATGGGAACCAGAAACTTGAAATGCTAAATTACATTTACTGTAAAGGAACATACGAATTATTATACAACAGTCAAGTACATCTTTAACCATCAGGAGAATCGGTAGCCTTCACAAATCGACCTTTCACTCGCGTCCTACTATCTGCTTTTGCCTTCCTCGATTCATACCGTATGTGTTTATCATACCTGTTCATGGCACACCTCCAATTTCAATAATAGAAGGCATTTTGATAAAACCAATTTATTAGGTAGATGATAACATGAAAAGAACCAAACGAAAAAAAGAAAAAACAACCTTCGTGTTTTCTTCTTCTCTTTGTACCGTTGCATGGCATTGCCTCTGTTGTGGGCCAGCAACTCAAGATCAGCCTTGCTAGCTGCAGCTGGCCTTCCTTGGTCGCTCCCCACAAGGAAAGCTTGTTCCATGAACACAAGATCACTGCAACTGCTGGAGCCACGGGTTCCTCCAAAAGCTGAACTTGTTGACGGCCTTGCCATCGGTAGGTTGTTGCTCTCGGATGTGGCAGCCCCCTGACTTGTACCTGGATTACTTGAGTTCATCTGCATTTTCAAATACAAAAGTGATTGTTGAGTCGTGTGTCAGAATAAAACTAAACACAGCATGGTGCAGATAGGCCCATCAAACAGTAGACTTAATCAATTAATTGGAGTTTATTAAGTATCTGAAACCCTAAAACAAGAAAAGAGTATTAATCTTTCCCTTGTTAGGAACTGCTCTTCCTTAATCATGGGAAATAAAGAAAAAGCAAGCTACATGTGCTAGATAACAATTTAAAAAACGTGGGTATATAACATATACGCGGGCAAGTAAAAAAAGTGTCTAATGCTAACCACCAGTGCGTCCTGTCAGATTAAAATATAATCATGCTGCTACTACAACAGTTATTACACTTTTCTTCACCATATATTATATTACATAGTACAAAAAGTAGTATCTGAAGCATGAAATTTATAAGAAGAGCGAAGAGAGTGAAATGGTGAGGATTGAGGGACGTACATTGATTGAATCCATATAATCTTGTGGATGGTAGTTAAAGTGGCACGTATCTCCCAGTAATTTTGCACTCAAAGTCTCTCTCACAAGTTGATTGAAATTCTTAATCATGAAAACACCATCACTTCCCTCATTCCCAACTTCTTCAAATTGGGCTTCGCCTAACTTAAAATCCCATATCTGTAACAGTTTATAATCGATTTGCCCTTGTTACCATTTAAGCTATACTCTGCTCTGATTAAGAAAAAAAAAAAACTCAAAAGAATATTCCTAGTACCTGAGGAGTTTGACCATTTAGATTATCATTCCACAACACCTCTCCTCCATCGACAATGCGATTGCTCTCAGGCGTTTGCCTTTGCTCTTGCGGCTGCATATCTTGTTGTTGAGCCAAGAAGTTGGCGTTTGGTTCCGCGTTCTGCACTAGATCATTCTCCCCACCTCCTCCTCCTCCATCGTCATAGTCGTCGACAACGTCGCCCATCCAATTTCGTTTCATTAATTCCGCAAGCTGGTTATAGAGAACCTGCTTGTACTTTCCTCCACTCCCGTGATTCTGCTTCTTCAACGTCTTCCCGTTGCATAAACTGTCGTAAGGTTCCATTAAGTCTTGGACGCTCATACCGTAGAAGCATGGTTCGGCGATGGGCATCATCAAGTGTTGGTGACAGCTGTTCCAGCTCTGATCCGACGGTTTGGTGTCATGGAGATGGAAGCCGAAAGCCGCAGCCAGATCCAGAGCGGAGGGACAACCAGAAAAACCTTCGACAGGGGTGCGATCGTGAGCGGCGGAGACAGAGCAAGTACCGTGGGTGTCCCAATCACAGTCTTGACAAAGCATCAAATTATGAGTAGCACGCCGAACGGAAACCGGTTGGGCGCTGCAGTTATGGCAGATCTGAGAGCGAAGGTGCTTGCGGGAGAGGAGGTTGGCAGAATGGACGTGGTGGTCGCACAACAAACAGAGCTTGGCGGAGTCAGCTCGGCAGTAGAGAAGGGCAATTCGGTGATTGCAGAAGTCGCAGGGCACCGTTTCGTTTGGGGTAACCATAGTTTTGGGTTAGTAAAATAATGAAGGAATGTAGCGTGAGAGAGAGTTGCAGATGATAACTGATAAATAGGAGAGGGAGGGAGGGGACATCATCATAATAATAACTGAACTTTTAGATGAATAATTAATTCCTATTTTTGGGAGGAATAATCAATTCAGCACATGTCTCTCTCAACAATGTATGGGAGAAGAAGTTGCTTCCAGTTTTTGCTGCGACTGACTCAGTACCGTCTTCAATTATTATTAGGTAAGTCACTGCTTGTCCTCCACCAATCAAAATTAAATTTTACGAATTTATAAATTAAAATTTAAATAATTTTTTTATTTTGATAGTAAGCATTAAATTAATTTAAATTTAAAGTGTATATTTTTATTTGTCAATAGATACTTATTATCGAATCATCAATAATTTAATAATAACTTTTTTTAGTTAAATAATCAAAACTAAAATATTCTCATAATTTAGTCACTACTTACTGTTAATTATTATGAATTAAATAATTATGTGTATATAAAGGGCAAAGAAATCAAAGAAAAGCAGCAAAAGAGAGGAAGAGGGTACTTTGTAATTACTTTAGTTGTAAAGGTGGTGGTGATGCTAGTTAAGCATTTTGCTTAAGGCTTGGCTTACTAATGCTATTCTGACTCTTACTCCCTTTAATTCGTTTTAATTAATTTTATTTCACTTCTATTTTCCCTCTTACCCCTTTTAATAGACACATTTTACTTTTATTTTCTTATTTTAATTTTTACTTAACATTTAAAATATAGATTTTTATATAATGTTTTTTTGTCAAATTTACATAATTTATCATTCATTCACTCGGATGATATGTTGCTTGATTCTTAATTAATTATTAGAAAATTTTCTATCATCTTAAATGCTTAATTATTAAATTTTAATTTTTACTTAGATTTTTCATGGTATAGGTTAAAGAATGAGAGTAAATGAGTTTTTTTTAGATGAATGATGAAATTTATTAATCCAAGAATACAATTAAATTGCTACAAAAGAACAAAAAAATATTGTATAGTAACTTTAAGCTATACAAACAAATTAACCAATGATACCTCAAGAAGCACAAAGTGAAGCATTAACAGGATTAGTTCTATTGATTGATCTTTCTCCTAAGCGAGCCCGCACAATCTCTTTAATCTGCACCAAGACAACATCTTCAGTTAAGAAAGATACACCAAAATACCTCTTATTCATCTGTCTCCATATCACATACAAATATGCACTCCAAGCAAGCTTGAGTATAGCAACAAGCAATGATTTTCCTTTAAGTTTCAATATCGCCCAAGCTAACTCTTGCCTCCAAGTTTCCACAGCCCTATAATTGGAGCAAAGGCGCAAAACTGACTTGCACACATTCCTAAAAAAATTGCACTTAAAGAAAATGTGATCACGTCTCTCTGCAGCATCCATACAGAAAAAGCAACAAGTATCAATTGAAATCCCAAAAGCAAGCAAACGATTCTGTGTTGGGAGTCTAATAAGAATGACTATTCAAGTAATAAGAGAATGCTTGGGAATATGTAAAGGGAACCATAACAAATGGTGTCATTCCACCTTCATACCACGAGTTCTAATTGCCTTCCACAATCAAGAAGTACTCACTTTAGCATTAGCAAACTGTTGAGAAGTGACAGCAACCAAAGACTTCAACTTAAGCATCCTTCATCAATTCCAGCTACTTATTGAAGTAGGAGCCACATCTAAAAAATTCTTACCTTTTAATACATATTCACTAACCCAAGCAATCCAAAGAAACCCTTATCATACAGCAAGGCACGAATATACTGCAAAATACAAGCTTGAATCCATTCTACCATATTTTTTAGTCCTAATCCCCTTTTAGATTTAGGCAAACAAATCGTCTTCTAATAAACACGAGCACTTCGACCTGAGCTAACCTTCTCTTTTCCAAAAGAAGCTAAGACAACATCGATAAACCTTTTTAAGAACGCTTTTAGGAATTAGAAATTGATGACTCCAATAGGCTTGAACACTAAAGATCACAGCCTTAATGAGTTGTAGTCTACCAACATAACTCAAATTCTTAGTAGACCACCATTGAATCCTGTCCAGAATCCTATTGGTTAAAGCAACATAGTTAGACCGAGACAACTTTCGAGAAACAAAAGGAACACCAAGGTATCTCACTAGTAGCCTACCAACTTTACACCCTGTGCAAGTAGTCATGAGAGCCAACTCCTCTTGAGGCACCCTAGCAACAAATAATTCACTTTTGGAGGCATTGAGATGCAACCCAGAAAGTAAGTAAAACTATTGAAGAACACAATAAACACCCGCCACCAAATCAGTAGTACCCTTAGAAAAAAATAAAAAGATCATCGACAAACATTAGATAAGTCAACTGTACTTGAAGACACTTAAGATGATACTTGAAGAGAGCATTTATGGTAGCAACATCCAATAACTTGGATAACACATCCATTGCAAGCACAAAAAGGTAAGGAGAGAGAGGATCTCCCTGCCTAATACCTTTCCTCCCTCGAAAGAACCCCTCAAGGCTTCTATTAAGGGAGACAGAATCGAGGAGTAGTTAAACAAACTTCAATCCACTTCAAAAACTTTTCAGGGAACTCTTGAGCTCTAAGTACTGAAAGTAAAAAGCCCTAGTGCAAAGAATCAAACGCCTTTTGAAGATCAACCTTCAAGGCACATCTAGGAGAAATATGTCTTCTACCATACTCTCGCATTAGCTCATGAGCCAACATGGTGTTATCAGTGATACTACACCCTCTAACAAAGACACTCTGACTATTGGAAATCAAAGTAAACAAAAAAAGAGTCATTCTATTAACCGAAACCTTTGTTATGCACTTATCAATTGTACTGCAACAAGAAATAGGTAAAAAAATCCTTTACATAGCTAGGATTATCACACTTAGGAACCAAGGAAATTGAAGTAGCATTAAAGGCAGCCAAGAGAGTGGAGGATGTAAAAAAAAATACTGAACAGTATTAAGAAAACCAGGCCCACTATACCCCATGCATATTTGAAGAAGAAAGTTGTGAAACCGTTAAGACTAGGGGCTTTCTCATTCTGCTGCCCAAAAATAGCTGCCTTTATCTCCTCATTGATAATAAGGCTAGTTAACACATGATGAGTATCGTTAGAAAATTTAGGTAGTAACTCCTGAAGCAAAGAATCTAGGCACTCAACAATATTGGAATCAATTGCGCCAAGAAGATTTTGATAAAACCACAAAATTTCTGCAGAAATTTGATCAAAAGATTCCATCCGATTACCAGCTGCATCAAAAAGAGAAGTAACAGTGTGCTTATTCCTCTTAATTGCAACAATACTATGAAAAAAATTAGTGCTTTGATCCTCCTCCCTAATCTACTGCACCCTAGCTTCTTGCCGATAAAAATATGTTTTGACCTCTTGCAAATCCAAAAGATCAACTTTCACCTGATCAATATGACCATTTCTAGCTAGACCACCCTGCAACAAAGAAAGTTGCAAGCTCTCTAACTCCTCAGTGTTAACCTTAACTCGAGCAGAAATGTTACCAAAAGCCTCAGTGTTGAGCATTTTCAAGACAAGTTTAAGTCTCTTAAGCTTGGTAAATAACTTCAACATAAGATCACCTACCACAGTAGGTTGCTAAGATTTAGCAACACCTATCATGCTTAGCCAAAAATTTAAAGAACCGAAAAGGCTTTGGCAAGGATTGTATATGTTGCTCCAAGCACACACTAGAAGGACAATGATTTGAACAACCAGGAACAGTAAACTTAAACTATGAATGAGGTAAAAATCGTAACTAAGTTGCATTAACAAGAACTTTGTCAAGCTTCTTTGCAATCGACCTATCCAATTGATGATTAGACTAAGTGAAAACATGACTAAAGTAAGCATGATCAAAGACTTCAATCTCCCTAACCAAAGCTTGAAAATCCTTCATATCAACAGTAAAAGATTAAGAAATATCAAAAGAAGAACTCTCCTCAGGCGAAAGTGTGACATTAAAGTCACCACCTAATAACCATGGAGCATCACCAACCTGAGCACTCATAGAACACAAGTGAGACCATAACTCTCGACAAGAAACACCATCATTACAAGTATAAACAGCTGAAAAGAAGACTTTTTGATGTTGCACCTGCACACTACATGTAATACATTGTCCAAAGACATACAACACATCCACAATACAAGCACTCTTCCAAATGAGCCAAATTATACCATTAACAGCATGATCATAATTGCAAACAAAGTTTCACCCCAAAAAATACTTTCCCAAAATAACTGAAACATTATTACACTTAACTCTAGTTTCCAACAAACAAAAAACATCAATATTCAATCTAACTAACCTATCAACTACAAGTTTTTGCTTTAGAGGATTATTAATCCCCCTAATATTCTAAAAGAGAATAATCACGAAACACGATGAGATTGTGTACCTCCCTTACTACCTCATTTTCCTTGCCCTTTAACAAGAGAAATATTCATTTTTTTCTTACATTTGTCAAGGTTCTCTTACTTTGTAGCCATCAGAGATCTCACAAGAGGAGCTACTACCAGCGAGGCCAACCTAGGCTTCTGAGGAGAAAACTCCAACTGTTCAGTTCCATTAACATCATCAACAACATCTTGCTCATCATCAATATCATTAGCAACAACATCATTAAAATCCTTAAGCTGAACATTCAAAACATCAAATTTATTACTATATCCCGTAAGAAAAACATGTTTTAGTTTAAGAATAGGGGAAAGATCTACAACCATGGCTTTATCCTTAGAGAAGACTTCAAAAGTTGAAATCAAAGCTACACCACTATTAAGAGCACTCTCATTTCGAATCGCAGCAGATTTTTTAGGAACAGAAATTTGAGTAGTGCCTGCACCATCTTGCTTAACGCTCCAAACTTTCACCACATTCTTCATAGAACAATGTTTACTAGAATGACTAAAAGATAGACACTGTAAACAACATATCGGGAGCCATAGTACTTCAACTCTAATAGAAACAAAGGAAAAATCACACAATTCAACATTAATAAAATGAGGGAGTTCAAAATCAACAGAAATCTCAACACACACCTTCGCATAAGCAGGATGTTGTTGCAAAGCTGTGATATTATCCATATAAAGGGGAGTACAAAATATACTTACAATGTAGCTAAACCACTTTTGAGTAAAAAACTCTAAAGAGACTCGACTTAACTAAACCCGAATCAGCATATTGTTCTGGATTTGTCAAGGGTCATGATCCAGAACCCAATCTCGAGTAACAAAACAAGAAAATTGAAAAAAAAATAGATTTTCACCTACTATTTTGACTTCAACAACCCCTTTATTTACTCCAAAGCATATTAACCAACTTCTGTAGAGAACCAAAATTAGGAGGCTGCCTAAGAAATTGAGCCACCAGCGAGTGCTGCCACCTCCAAATACCTCCATCAAACACTTCAGCCGGACGTTTGACAGCAATAGAACCACCATGGACTTTCGGTGGAAAAAACTCCAAAGCTTCATCCAATCCAGAGCTTGTGAAGAGGACATAACACAAAATCAAAGCCAGTAAGCAACAAATAACAAAAAAATCAACAAGAAAATGAAGAAAATCAAACAGCAAGGAACCAAGAGAACTCTCGCATACCAAAAGCCAACTAATGTCCACCGAGAGGATTCTCTTAACGTTTCCCTAGCTCTAAACACTAAGAAGAAGCTTTGTTTCTACTCTATTGGGAATTTTATCGAACATCTTTGAGGCACCTTTGGCTTAGAGAAAAAAGAGAGAACAAGTGAAAAAGAGTTGTGAAAAAAATATATAGTGAAATAGGAGTAAATGAGTTTAAATATGAATATTGGCAAGATTTTGGTATTTCAACTTATTTAAAGATTTCAGCTTGATCCTATTTCACAATATATTCACAACATTTCGAGTATATAATTTCATTTTAGTCCCATAATATATAATTAAAAAGAGAATCAAAAGATTTAATAAGGTAATTTCAAATTTAAGAGCCTAAAAACATCGAGAAGATGTCAAAAAATAACCACAAAAGTTAGCGATAGAAAATTACCATAAAACATAAAAAAATTATTTTACTTTATGATTTTTTTTGCCTTTATGTGAGTTTGCTAACTATTTTTCTTGTAAAAAAAAATAGTAAGTTTTGATTCTTCAAGTTTGTGAAATCTAATTTATTATTATTTTATTCTTTGGTATAATATTTCCTATTTTAATTATAAATATTTAGGTTTATTGAATATAGAACTCGTATTTGATAGCTTACAATATTTGCTTTTTCAATCAAATTTTTTAAACTAATAATGTGTAATTAATATAATACTTGTGATTGATGGTCGCTAAACTAACTAATAATTCAACTAAGGCAAGCGCACCTATCGAACAGTAGTATAGTTATGGTGAGACCGGAAATATTGTATCCATAAAGACTAAAAGTACTAGTAATTACTACCTTTTTATTATCTAGCCTAAGAATTAAAGGGAAGTTTTTAAACTAAGATTAACTATCTAATTAACTAAGAACACGACAGAGATTAAAGTTGGAAAATACTTTTGGAAAACCGATGGAAAAGACAATACCCAAGGAAGAATCCACCTAGACTTCACTTATTACTTCTGAATTAGACGATTTATTCACTTGACTTAATCCGTCAGAATTTCTAGCTTATGTTAATATCTCTCTCGAGATTAAAAACAACTGACTCTAGGTTGATTAATCGAAATCTCTTCCTAATTAAAACCCCTATTGTCACATTAACTCGATCTATGGACTCCCTTATTAGATTTGACTCTAATCCGGCAGATTTATATCATCCTATCTCTAGGATTGCATGCAACTCCGCTTAATTATGGAAGATCTACTCTTAAACAGGGACTTTTGCTCCACTGAATAAGCACATCAAAACCTAAATAATATCCTGGAATATTAAAGCAAGGATTAAAACTCATAATTAAGAATAAGAACAAGTATTTATCATATGATTCAAATAGTAATAAGATCTGTCTTAGGTTTCATCTCCCTTAGATATTTAGGGAGTTTAGTTCATAACAATTAGAAAAAACATCTCAAAATTGGAAAAACAACAAAACATAGAGAAACCCAAAGAACTTCTAAGGAAAGTAAATGGAGATCTTCAGGCTTGAAGTAGATCCTGCTTCCGAGCTGATTCCGTTGGCTGTCTTCGAGTATTCTCTACCTTCTACTCTCGGTGTCCTCTTTGATCCTCTTCTCTTCTGCTTAAATAGACTTTGGAATGCCCAAAATAGCCCAAAATTAGCCTTTTTCGAGTAGAATTAAAATAGGTCTCGATAAGGACACAGCCATGTAGCATGCCCGTGTGGTGGTGCTCAAGCCGTGTGCAATTCTGATATGGGTTTAAGTCGACACGGCTATTACACACGGGCGTGTGGTCTACCCGTGTGTCTCACATGGACATGTAGATTATCCTTGTGGAAGTGTTTGGGCCGTGTGCAGCACTGAAATAAACCTATTTTGTCTATTTTTGACCATTTTCTCGCACTTTTCGCTTTCCTATGCTCATCTGGATATAAAACATGAAATTAAAGGATTAGGAGCATCAAATTCACTAAATCTTATGATAAATCATCTAAAAATATGCCAAGCATGGGATTAAAAATATGTTACTTTTGAGATTTATCAAATATCCCCACACATTTGTTTGTCCTCAAGCAAAATCCTCATCTCACAATTAAAATAAATTTTTCTCAACTTATAATTCTCATAAAAAATGTTACAAAGTAATCTACAAGTAA
Source organism: Gossypium hirsutum (assembly GCF_007990345.1). Classification (NCBI taxonomy): domain Eukaryota; kingdom Viridiplantae; phylum Streptophyta; class Magnoliopsida; order Malvales; family Malvaceae; genus Gossypium; species Gossypium hirsutum. The sequence continues at coordinate 104,266,376 of NC_053426.1, forward strand.
TCATACATTGAGAGTTCAACTGAAAGAACATTAAAGTTTCAAACGATCCAAGTTGAGCATTTTAATCATAAGATCATAGGTATCCCCCTTTATCTAAGTGATTACCTTTAATTCCAAATCGACAAGGGTTGACATTTTCATAGAGGATTCACTCAAATCCCTCAAAGTGTTTAAGGTTCAATAATTAAGCACTCAATAGTCAATCATGAAAAGTTATTACCATAGGCTTGCTTGAAAATTAAATCTCCACCACTATAAATGAGATGATACACAAATCAAGAGGTCTTTAATAGGGTTGTAATAAGGCTTGGGTTAAAGGTGTGGATAAAGGCTGAAAAAGAGGGTTAAAATTGAGATTAATTTAATAATTTACTAAACTTAGAAAAATAAAGCTAATTACTGAATTACAAACAAGTGCCAGAGTTAAAACTATCCAGGACTAATGAAGTGAGCTTTTTCTCAAAATAATAACTTTAACTTATCCAAACTTTTTATAACAATATGTAATTATGAATATAATATACGGTTTTTTTTAAGAATCAGAACATAACGGAAAGTACATAATAAGGAATAATTCAGCAACTGAAATGGACTAACATAGTTAGGTAATTAATCAAATCAAATCAAATCTCGATAAAAAGGGAGTCAATAAAAAGGGAGAACTTCTTAACGAGTCAAAAAAGGTTAAGTTGTGGGTTATCATTAAGGGGAAAATAAAGAAACAATGGTTAAGGCTCAAAGGGGTTCACTAAGGGTCAATTATGTGGGTAGGCTTTTTATGGGGTAAGTGGGTTAAAACCTAAATGCCTTTATCATCTCAGTATATCAAATCAAAGGTATGGTCTCGACATGTATAATCGATGCAAGTTCTAGAATAACAAATCAACATTGGCTCACTCATAACCATCAGAAAAGGTGAGCAAGAAAGATATATGCTCTAAACGACTCAAAATCTCATAAAATTATAGAGTTTTGATGCCAATCCTGTAAATTCAAAACTTTAATATATTACCTAGATTTAGGGAAACAACCTAGCAATTTTAATTCTCAAAATTTCAACTTATCATGCTTGATACTCTATTGTCCTTAAGTTTAAATAATCAATGCATAATTACCTATATTTTAATTCAAAACATATCAATAAGAATCATAAATCAATCAAAATTTGAGAACAAGATATAATTTAGGGATTTTGGGATTTTCTGATAATCATAATATCATAACCTCCCCACACTTAAGATGTACATTGTCCTCAATGTACAAAGATAGATAATAACAATATAAGCACAATATCATGAAAGAGGGGGAGAAGCGAAACTGCCTTGAATTTGATGTAGTCCTTGGAATAGTGAAAGCGGGTTTATAGACATTGGAACTGATGTGCATGTGGAACTAGGTAAAGGTGAAGGTGGTGGCAGAGGTTGGGTTCTACAATCACAACGCTAAGCGAAAAGGTTATCGTGGTGGCTATGGTCGTGGTCGAGCAGGACATGGCAGTCGTGGATTATCTTTCCCCATAGAATTGTTTGTATATTTCTGAGTAACACCAATCGACTGAACCCTTTGAAACTGTGATATCACCAGTAATGTTTTAGGGAGTTATATCGAAGGGTTGGTATGGTTACTCATAAAGAAATAACCATATAAAATGGAATTAAAAATATACTAATATAAGTCTTTTATAACATGAAATTAAAATAAATAAATAAATAAAAACAAAAGGAAAAGAAAAAGAAAAGCAAAGTAAAATAAATGGATTCAAAAGTCCTCATCGGCATCTGGATAGTAAGGTGGTGGTGCTAGAGGCGAAATGTGGAAATACTAGCAAATCTGTTGCAGAGTCGCCTCTATACTGTCGAATCGATGAGTGCAATATTGCTTTAATCTAGTCAGGTGGTCAAAAATATCTTTCAATGAAGTAGCCGCATGAACTGGTCTGTGACTTGACGATGGCTGAGAAGGTGGGTCATCATAAAATGAAGGGATATCGTCAGGAATATCCTCGGGGTCATCCTCATCGGTGGCTCATGCTAGTCGGTATTGAGGAGGATCGAAATCCTCATGTGGAGCATACTTGAAATGCCCTGTGGGGACATCTGGCCGATGAGTGTGAGCGATGAGGACTGTGCCGATGTGTTCAGGAGCCCAAAGTGTCGAGCAAGATGAGTCACGTAAGGGCTGATGCTAATGACTCCCTTTTGGTGTCATTCGGTCTGATGGTGAAAGCCGAGGGTGATGAAGTAGGCAAGATCGAAAACATGCCATTGCCTTATGCTCCATAAAAAGTATGCGTCGTGAGTGTTAACGATGCCAATGCTCTCTCGTCTCCCTGTTAAGGTGTGAGCTAAAAGGGCGTAGAGATATCGTAATGCTGGAGATAGAACCGATGCCTTGGAGCGGCTAGGGTCATAGATGCCCGTAGCAGGAATGAGGGCTGCCCAAAATGAGGAAGGTGCGTAATGAATGTGACGGTGGAGATAGGGAAATTGTCTGCCTCCATAAATCCGTCCGTATAAAGTGCTAAGGCAACTCCGAATTCTGGGACACTCATTTGATGCACTAGACCGCTAAGACGAAATTAGACTGTGCTTGGGTCTTTGAACTCTATCATAACCGTTTGTAACTGAAATGTCGAACAAAGTTCCAAAGTGAACTCTAGGTACGTCGACTCAATAATGTCGAAGAAGTGGTCCCAAAGAGCGGTAGCGAGGAGGGCCCAAACTAAGTCAGCTAGATGAACTTGTTCCAATGCATCCCAGTCGATGCACTGACCCACACCAAGGGGTCGGGCATGTAGAATTTGAAACAACTCCTCCTGAGGTCCTGGTGGAAATTGGAGGAAGGGGTGACATATCTCAGTGGTCGCACTTGAGGACGTCCTCCTGGGCCCTTCCACTTTTTCGAAGCGGGGACGGCAGTTTTCTTGCCTCTTATGTTTGTCATAATGTCCTGTGAAAGTAATCACATAATTTAATTGGACAAATCAACATAATAGTCAAACAAATAAGAAACAAGCATCCAAGTGCAGCTTAATTAGGCAGACGAAATAAGTAGAATCTTAATACCTAGTAGAAAACTAAATAATTGCTTACTAAATAAATATATATAAATAAATGAGCAAGCAAAATACGAATTAAATCAATAAAACAAATGACCCTAAAATATATGTAGAATATTGCGAATGTCCAAAACTAACTTAAGTATAAAATTAGCAAGAAAAAAATGTAACTGAGTAAGAACCAACAATATCAGTAAAACAATAGTAATAATAACAATAAATCAATCTAATAGAAATAAGATAGAATAGTAATAAAGAAATAAGAGTAATAATAATAATAATAACAATAGTAATAATAAAATAATTAAAATAATGTAAAGGAATTAGAGGTGCAAAAGAGGAAACCAATAGTGGTGATCGGTGGTGGTCGCGAAGGTTTATGGTTGCTGAACGGTGGGAATCTTTGTTGAGGGGATGGGTGGTTGTGTGAGCAAGGGAGGAGAGGGGGTCCTGGGCTGTGGGGGTGAGCAAAGAGGGAGAAAGAAAAAGGAAGAAAGAAAGAAGGGGGAAAGGGGAGTGGGGGTGTCGGTTGCCGGCGGCTCGTCGAAAGATGGTGGCCGGAGTAGGAAGGATTAATAGTGAAAGGGGGTGTGATGGGTGAATAGTGGGGTTTAAATAGGAATGGGGGGAAATTAGGGTTAGGACTTCAAAAAAAGGGGGCCACGGTCGTGCAGGCCCCTTTTTAGACCACACGGCCGTGGTCCACGCCCGTGTGTCTCGCTCCTAGCCCGTGTTTTTCGTGAAACTTTAAGTCAGTATCGTCCACGGCCTGTGGACATGCCCGTGTGTCCAGGCCGTTTGGCACACATGGCTGTATTGCACAACGGTGTGCTCTCTCGTTTGCTTCTCTCACCCCTATGTGTCTTTCACCACGCTCGTGTTCTATAGTCACGATTTCCCACAGCTTTTGAGCATGGCCGTGGGATATGCCTGTTTTCCATTTTGACTTAAAAATTTCAAAGTGTGTGCTTAAGTTCCCACACGGCCTCAGGCACGCCCGTGTTTCATGATTGTGTGGGTTACACGGCCACATCATACAACCGTGGTAATTTATCGTATTTCGTGTCTCTACCAATTTTTGGGAAATTGAAGTGCAGTTTCACCACGGTCTGAGACATGCCCATGTCTCATGATACGACCGTGGCTAGTTATCGAAGCCTGTGTGTCATCCTGTCTCGGGAAAATATTTGTCTTGTTTTAACACGGCCATGGACACGCCTGTGTGTCCAGGCCATGTTCGCCACTGTCGAATGCCAATACTAAGGTTGTAATAGTTTACACGGCTCAAAGCATGCCCATGTTTCCTACCCGTGGTGAGCACACGGCCGGGGACACACTCGTGTGTCAGGCCGTGTGTGTCAAAAATACCTGCATTTAAACTATGAAAAATGAATGAAAGAAAAATAAACTTATTTAGTGGGGTTAGTGCTCAGGTTGCCTCCTGATGAGCGCTTATTTAAAGTCTAAGCTCGACTTTACCTTGTGGTATATTTAGGCAGGTTCGCGGAGCCATAGCTAATTTCCATTATCTTTAAAATCCTCACTGCTATAAGGTTTAAGACGATGTCCGTTTATTTTGAAAGCACCTTGGGTTGGATGACTTACCTCTACTATGCCATATGAAAAAATGGTTTGGACTACGAAAAGACTGGACCATCGTGATTTTAGCTTCCCAGGAAACAATTTTAGCCTTGAGTTGTATAGCAAGACAAAATCTCTAGCTTCAAATTGCTTGAGTTGCTTTAAACGAGCATCATGGCTGCACTTCGTTACTTCCTTATATAATCACGAGTTCTCATACGCATTAGCTCGCCGTTCATCTAACTCGTTTAGCTGTATCAATCTCTTCTCACTTGCGAGTTTGGGATCAAAGTTTAGGAATTTTAAAGCCCAAAATGTTTTATGTTCTAGTTAAAATGGTAAATGAGAACTTTTCCCATAAACAAGTCTGTAAGGAGATATTCCTATGGGGGTCTTAAAAGCAGTTCTGTAGGCCTATCTACTTTCATTGCCCAATCTTTTCTATTTAACTCTACAGTCTTTTCTAGGATACGTTTAAGCTCTTGGTTTGCGACTTCGACTTGTCCACTAGTTTGAGGATGGTAAGGGGTAGCTGTTCTATGGTAAATTCCATATTTCTTAAGGGTTTTATCAAATTGAGCATTACAAAAATGAGTACCCCTATCACTGATAATTGCTCTAGGTGTTCCAGATCAAGAGAAAAGTTTCTTGAGGAACCTGACCACCACTCTAGCATCATTAGTAGGTAAAGCTTGGGCTTCCACCCATTTGGACATATAATCAACGGCTACTAAGATGTATTTATTCCCAAATGAGCTAGGGAATGGACCCATAAAATCAATACCCCATACATCAAATATTTCACGTGAAAGTATATATGTTTGAGGCATTTCGTCATGTTTGGAGATATTACCTGTTCGTTAGCATTTATCACAAGAAGTAACATACCTGTTGGCATCTCTGAATAGTTTGGGCCAATAAAAACCTGATTCGAGCGCTTTATGTGCGGTCCTAGTCCTACTGTAATATCCTCCAGTCGGTCCTGAGTGGCAATGTTCCAAGATTTTAATTGCTTCTGACTTTGTAACGCATCTTCTGATGACTTGATCTACACATATACAGAAAAGAAAAGGATCCCCCAAAAAGTAGTTTTTAACATTAGTAAAGAATCGCTTCTTTTGCTGATGTGTCAACCCTTTTGGCGTAACGTTAGTAGCTAAATAATTCGCAATGTCTGCAAACCAAGGCACCTCAGAGTGAGATATAGAAAAAAGTTGTTCTTCAGGGAACGAGTCGTTTATCTTATGCTCATCAAGCTCCTTAAGATGTTTGTTTTGTAATCTGGAAAGATGGTCTGCTGCAAGATTTTCTGCTCCCTTTTTATCTTGAATTTCTAAATCGAATTCCTGCAACAATAGTATCCATTTTATTAGTCGAGGTTTTGCATATGATTTAGAAATGAGATATCGAAGAGCTGAATAATTAATGTCTACGACAACTTTAGATAATATTAAATGTGGTCTAAACTTATCGAATGCGAAAACCACAGCCAATAATTCTTTCTCAGTCATCGTATAGTTCTCTTGTGCAGCTGTCAATGTCTTGCTAGCATAATAGATTGGTTAAAAATGCTTGTCTCTTCGCTGTCCAAGAACCACACCTACTGCAAAATCACTCGTATCACACATTAGTTCAAAGGGTAAATTCTAATCAGGTGCAACTACAATTGGAGCATTAATTAATTTATCCTTAAAAGTATTAAATGCTTCTAAACATTCCTGATTGAAATTGAAAGGCACATCTTTTTCTAGTAAATTCGTTAAAGGTTTAGCTATTTTAGAAAAATCCTTAATAAATCTTTTATAAAATCCAGCATGACCTAAAAAACTTGGAATAGCCTTAACTGAACTAGGGGGAGGAAATTTCTCAATAGTTTCAACTTTTGCTTTGTCAACCTCGATCCCCTTACTAGAAATTTTGTGGCCTAACACAATCCCTTCATGAACCATGAAGTGACATTTTTCCCAATTTAGTACAAGGTTCATTTCCTCACATCTTATTAGAACTCGTTTTAAATTTTTAAGGCAAATATGGAAGGAGTTACCGAATACCGAGAAGTTATCCATAAATACCTCATAATGTATTCTATGAGTTCATCAAAAATGGCCAACATGCATCGTTAAAAAGTGGTAGGGTATTACATAATCTAAAAGGCATTCATTGATAAGTAAGCCTATCGTATGGACATGTAAATGTAGTTTTCTCGTAGTCCTCAGGAGCTATTGGGATTTGGAAGTAACTAGAGAGTCTATCTAGAAAGCAATAATACATATGCCCAGATAATCTTTCCAACATCTGATCAATGAATGGTAAGGGAAAGTGATCTTTTCTTGTGGCATCGTTTAATTTCCTACAGCCAATGCAAACTCTTCATCCTGTGACTATTCGTGTTAGGATCAATTCATTCTTCTCATTAGCCACAACAGTCATGCCTCCTTTCTTCGGGACAACCTGCACAGGACTCACCCAAGAACTGTCAGAAATAGGATAAATAATTCCTGCATCTAGAAGTTTAATTACCTCAGCTTTTATGACTTCTTTCATGTTAGGATTCAGTCATCTTTGAGTTTGCACACAAGGTTTATATTCATCTTCAATTAAAATTTTATGTGTGCAGAAAGAATGACTGATCCCTTTTATGTCAGAAATCTTCCAAGCTATAGCTCTTTTATACTCCTTCAACACTTGAAGAAACTGATCCTTTTCGATTGGCTGTAAATCTGAAGCAATAATTACTCGTAATGTGGAGTTATTTCCAAGAAACGCATATTCTAGGTGATTTGGTAATTACTTCAATTCCAATTTAGGAGGTTCTTCAACAGAGGGTTTTAATTTTAATTTCTTGTTTACCTCGATACCCTCATAGCTCTTCTATTTCAGTGAAGACTCATTAGAATTTAATTCAGCTTTTGCCTTACCTAACGCAGAATCATCATCATTTACCTCCTCTCCTTAAGTAAGACACAGTTCCAACGTGTCCTTATGAATGATTTCCTGTAAAGAATCTTGAGTAGTATGATCAATAGAATCAATAAAATAACAAGAGTCATCTTGTTCTCTAGAAATTCTCATGGCATCATAAATTTTAAAAATAATCTCTTCGTCACCTACCCTAAGCACAAGTGTAATATCCTGATTTTGGGCCTAGTTGGAATAGTGGTTTCGTGACTACAAAATCCGAGATAGAAATAATTATTTTATGATTATTTTAAGGTCTATGATATGATTGCATGATTGTGTGAAAATTTCGTGAAGAAATTTTATGCATAAAGTGCTTAAATTGAAATTAAGGACTAAATCGAATAATTTGCAAAACTTGCATTCTAGAAGTTTCTAGTATGAAATTGTTTTGAAATATTAATGAGGAGGTCTTAAATAGCAATTTTACCAATTTTAAGTTCATGGACAAAATTAGGACATGGAAGGAATTTTTGGAAAGTTTAGTAGTAAGGGCATTTTGGTCATTTAGGGGTAAAATGAATTAAAATACAAAATTAAAAGCCAATTTTGCTCATCTTCAACCCCATGGCCGAATATAGCAAGGAGAAACCATGGCTAGGGTTTTTCAAGCTTCCAAGCTCGATTGTAAGTCCGTTCTAGCCTCGTTTTTAATGATTTTTACGTTTTTGGAGTCCCGGTAGCTCGATTAAGCTTATGTTAGCAATAATTCAACCTAGGGTTCATATTTGGAAAAATACCCATAGGTGAAATTTGTGTATTTTGGTGTTTTATGATAGAATATGAGGTTTTAAATTATGTTAGACAACTTGTGCTACTCGGTTTTAAGTGAAAACGAGCAAAAGGGCTTAATCGGTAAAAATACCTAATAGTCATAAGTACATGTTAGAGTGAGAATTTGACGTTGCCATAGAAGGGAAAAATGATCATCATGTTATAAAACATAAGAATAAGGAATAAAGTTTAATTCCCGAGCCTAGGGGCAAAAGTGTAAATATGCAAAAGTTTAGGGGCAAAATTGTAAATTTTCCAAAATATGATTTTGGGTCAATTTGAATAATGTGAGTCCTAATTAGACTATATTTTAAATGATAGAGCAAGGAAAACTGAAACTCGGGCTAAAATGGGGAAAATACCAAGTTGTGGACGAAATGGTAAAAATAGCCATTTTCGCATACGAGGTAAGTTCATGTGTAAATAATGTAGCATAAATGTTATTTTTAAGTTATTAATGTTAATTATATGATATGCTGATTTTTATCATGAAATATATGCTTTGTGGTTATTTTCGAATAAAATGCAAATTATGTGAATTATTTGTTAAATATAAAGTGCTACCGAGTATTGGTTTCGGTATTTTACGGAAGATGGCATGGAGATGTGTTCGAGGAAAATCCCGTTTGAACCTTAGGAATAGATTAGGATACAAGTGACATGTCACTAGGATTGTTGAGCATCCGAACTCGTTGAGTTGAGTTCGAGTTCACTTATGGATGCAAATGTCCGAACTCGTTGAGTTGAGTCCGAGTTCGAGAGATGTAACTAGGCATCCGAACTCGTTGAGTTGAGTCCGAGTTCACCTATGGATGCGAACGCCCGAGCTCGTTGAGTTGAGTCCGAGTTCTCTTATGGGCGGGTTACATGGTAGCTTGGCTACATATGTGGCACTTATGTGCAAACTTTCCATGTATCCGAATTATATTCCGATGTGTTCAACGGGTAAAATTCTACTCAAGCGGAGGAATACTCGAGATGAAAGGGACGTATTGGTAAGTGTTGTGAAATGGACACTTTAGACAGGTATGTTCTTAACCCTCGGGTTGGAAATAGATACAACAACGGTAAGATCGTAAGATGATGAATGATATCTAGAAAATGTGATATGAATGTCTCGGTGATGATTATGTAAATGATGTTTTATGTTTGCTTATATAGTTATGTTACTTGCTATTTGCATGTGAACTTACTAAGCATTTATGCTTACTCCCTCCTTTTCATTTCTTGTAGTTTTGACAAGCCAGCTCGGAAATCGGGAACGGTCGGAGGCCCACTCACACTATCCGTATACCATCTTGGCATAATGGCTTGTATATTTTGAGTATGGCATGTATAGCATTATAATCATTTTGTATATATGGTCTTATGATATGGTTATTGAGTGGTATGGAAATGCTTGGTAATGATTAGCCATTGGAATGGCTAATCATGATCATATTTGGTGTTATGTATGTCAAATTTGCTAGCTAATCCATGGAAACCATGAAATAGGTAAAATTTACCATAAAATGGATTTAGACAGCAATAGTGACGTGAATTTGAAAAATCACTAAAAATAGTAGAAATGGAATTAAATAATGAATAAGTTATGGAATTGAAGCTTGATGAGTCTATTTTCATATGGAAGAAGCGAAATAGGTATATGAGTTATATTTTATGAGATGTTTAAATTTTTGTGAAATAGGGCCAGAGCGATTTCTGGATCCCCTGTTCTGACTTTGGAAATTCACCATAAATTTTACAAAGATAATTAGAAGTCATGATTTATATGTACAGATTCCTTATTGAGTCTAGTTTTATTAGAGACAAACGGCATAGTCATTGAAGCTCTGTAGAGGGAGATATCTGATTCGTAATACACAGAGGTCAGAGTAGTCGAACCCTGAAACAGGGGAGACTTTAACTAATAAACTGTACTAATTGGCCTGACCAAAAATTCTATAAAAAAATTAGTAGATAGATATATGAGTCTAGTTTCATAAAAAATTTACGGAATTGGATTTCTAGTTTCGTAACTCGATATATGATTTTTAAAGCGACTGTGATGCAGTTAGCCAGCTTGTCTGGAAATTTTAAAATGAATTGTATGAGCTGTTTAATTAATGAATTAAGTCCGTTAACACCTCGTGTTCGACTCCGGAAACGGTATCGGGTTCGGGGTGTTACATTTAGTGGTATCAGAGCAGGTTTAGTCTGTTCTCGGACTAACCGAGCATGTGTAAAAGTTTAGCTATACATGCCACTGATTTGTGATAGTGTGATGTCTTCCGACGCGTATGAGTACCGTCTTATTAAGACAGGGTACTCTCCAACCGAGCTGTGCTGACCATGTTCAATGTTATGTGAAGGTATTTGAGTAAAATTATGATTATGATAAGTCTCGGTTCAGAAAAGTATGAATAAAGGTTTATGATACATATGTGATAAATATTCATATTTGCTTAATGCTCATATGATGTAGTGTATGTGGCTTACTTGATAAGATGAACGGAATAAATAGAAAGTAGTAGAGGTATGAATAAAGGTCATAATATTATGATACGAGTGAAAATGTCCTTGTCTTGATTTGGACGTCGTATGTTGATAAATGTTAATAATATATAATTTTTATGAGATAAAGGATTATAATGAAATGAACTTATCTATGTTAAATTGTTGGACTGAATTATATGATTGTAATGATATGTACATGATGATGCACGAAATGAAAGTTGTGATTTTGATGCAAATATCTATGTTTGTTTGGCCTTATATAATGTCATGAGCATGAATTAATTAAATTAAATGAATGGATAAGTAAAGCTGTCTAGGAAACATAGAATGTATGCATAAGTATATTGTCTAAATGGGACAATAGGAAAATTGGTGTAAGCCAACATGAATGAATGACATGATTTTGATGATGTTACTATGATGATGGAAGTTGTGTCATATGTGTATGTATAAGAAAGTCGAGTCAGAGGTCCTACAACCCCTCCCCCTTACCAAAGTGGTACTTATAATGGAATTTCATGAGATTTGTATTGAATAAGTTTCCGGTTGAGAACCCAAAGAGTTCAGTGATAGAATAATTATAAGTATGATCAGAGATTGAAAATGAGCTGATAAGTAAAGTCAGAGCCAGTAAAGTATCGGATTGATATAAAGATTATTGGAATTATGCACTGTCCCAGTTAGAGAAGGAATTCTCTTTGGTAAATCGAATTACTCAGGTGCAAGGTCGAGAAAAGCGTGAATCGAAATTTATTCAGAACTGACATTCTTTAGTGAATAATTTAATATGAAATTTGTGATGGCAGGACTAGTTGGGGAAATGATATTTGAAATGTGAATTATCTGAGTGTGACAGTTATGACCGGACAGATTTAGCAGTCTCTTTTGAGATGTTCTATGTGTTCACCCGTTCTCAGAAATATTTCTATGGCTATTGATCTTCTAAAGAAATTCTTGTTATATGGGAATGTCTTCTAATTCTGGTGTTGGATGAAAGCATTGGTAGTCTGACTGGTTTATAATTTATATTGCTCTATTTCATCGGGTATTCTATTTCATTTCGTCTGATAAGAATTGATGAGAGAATACATAAGATATTATGATTCTGTTTCTTCTACTTGATGCTTCATCTAATATATATGTATTGGAAGATATATTGATCTTGTTATATTTGATTTCAGTGGGATTAAATGATGTTTTCTTCTGGACTTTCTTTCTTTGAAGAATTATCGGGGTATTCTGTATTTTCTCTATAAGTTTGGTTTTCGATTCTCCGGCATAGTATCGTATATTGGGTTTCTTTATCCTGGATCTCTTTATTCTGGATTTCTTTATTCTAGGTTTCTCTATCTTGGATTTCTTTATTCGGTTTTCTTCTTATCTTTGCTCCATAATTTGTCAATTACGACTCATGTTCGAAGTACGTTCTTCAGCTTGTGATAATCATGTAAAATATGATTATACTTCTAATTTGATCTTAGTAATGTGGTGATTTTAGTATTGGGATTTTTTCTAATTTCTGTGTAAGGATTTGATATCAGTAAAGGCATAGGTGATAAAAGCGCGAGTTTCAGTCGGTATGGTAAATTATTTATTTGAAAGATTTCATGTGACAATTATGTCAGGATTATTTTTCCCAAGTCTGATAATAGAATTTCATTTTGTACGGATAAAAGAGTAAATAGTTTGAACGAGAAGTGTATAGTTATTAGAAAAGAGTTGGATATTAGTTTAAGTCACTACGAATGATAAGGTTTCCATCTTGTGAAAGCTGAAAAGTTTATTACATGTTGACAGAGTTCGGATAGATGAGAATATTGGTAACCGAAGCGTCTGAACTAGACTAGTCTACATTGAGCAAAGACTTCCTGACTTTCAGTAATGTACTGTTGTATGAATTGTGATGTGTTTCAAGACAGTGAGGTAATGTGATAGTTTAGAGCATTCGATGTTACATAAAATCGGAGTTGTTAAAGGGGTTAAAGCCGAGTATTGGAATCTATCAAAATTATCCTTGACAGTGTTGATATTAGGATGGAAATGAGAAGGATTATTCTTGAGGCCATATCAGAATCATTTCTATGGCGGAAAGAGGAAAATGTGATGTATCCTATTGTTAAATGTTTAGGGAGATCTATAAATCATATCTGTATTGAATGAATTCCTACTCATCAGATTCATGGAATTTCAGGTCTCTTTGATTGTTGGATTTCTTGGAATTCTGGTCTCCATTAAATCAAGTTGAGATTCGGGTTTTATGTCATGATATCATGGGAAACTGAGAAGGGTTGAAAGTTTAAGAACAGTTGAGAGTTGAGACTGTAAGCTTTTAGATCATATGAGAAATTGAAGAGATGTATTGGAGGTATAGTTTAAGTGCAAGTTCTTCGGCACCGAATATGAGATTAAAAGTGAAGACCACTTTTCTGGTAAGATTTTCGGGGACGAAAATCCCTGAAGGGGGGGAGAGTTGTAATATCCTGATTTTGGGCCTAGTCGGAATAGTGGTTTCGTGACCACAAAATCCGAGATAGAAATAATTATTTTATGATTATTTTAAGGTCTATGATATGATTGCATGATTGTGTGAAAATTTCGTGAAGAAATTTTATGCATAAAGTGCTTAAATTGAAATTAAGGACTAAATCGAATAATTTGCAAAACTTGCATTCTAGAAGTTTCTAGTATGAAATTGTTTTGAAATATTAATGAGGAGGTCTTAAATAGCAATTTTACCAATTTTAAGTTCATGGACAAAATTAGGACATGGAAGGAATTTTTGGAAAGTTTAGTAGTAAGGGCATTTTGGTCATTTAGGGGTAAAATGAATTAAAATACAAAATTAAAAGCCAATTTTGCTCATCTTCAACCCCATGGCCGAATATAGCAAGGAGAAACCATGGCTAGGGTTTTTCAAGCTTCCAAGCTCGATTGTAAGTCCGTTCTAGCCTCGTTTTTAATGATTTTTACGTTTTTGGAGTCCCGGTAGCTCGATTAAACTTATGTTAGCAATAATTCAACCTAGGGTTCATATTTGGAAAAATACCCATAGGTGAAATTTGTGTATTTTGGTGTTTTATGATAGAATATGAGGTTTTAAATTATGTTAGACAACTTGTGCTACTCGGTTTTAAGTGAAAACGAGCAAAAGGGCTTAATCGGTAAAAATACCTAATAGTCATAAGTACATGTTAGAGTGAGAATTTGATGTTGCCATAGAAGGGAAAAATGATCATCATGTTATAAAACATAAGAATAAGGAATAAAGTTTAATTCCCGAGCCTAGGGGCAAAAGTGTAAATATGCAAAAGTTTAGGGGCAAAATTGTAAATTTTCCAAAATATGATTTTGGGTCAATTTGAATAATGTGAGTCCTAATTAGACTATATTTTAAATGATAGAGCAAGGAAAACTGAAACTCGGGCTAAAATGGGGAAAATACCAAGTTGTGGACGAAATGGTAAAAATAGCCATTTTCGCATACGAGGTAAGTTCATGTGTAAATAATGTAGCATAAATGTTATTTTTAAGTTATTAATGTTAATTATATGATATGCTGATTTTTATCATGAAATATATGCTTTGTGGTTATTTTCGAATAAAATGCAAATTATGTGAATTATTTGTTAAATATAAAGTGCTACCGAGTATTGGTTTCGGTATTTTACGGAAGATGGCATGGAGATGTGTTCGAGGAAAATCCCGTTTGAACCTTAGGAATAGATTAGGATACAAGTGACATGTCACTAGGATTGTTGAGCATCCGAACTCGTTGAGTTGAGTCCGAGTTCACTTATGGATGCAAATGTCCGAACTCGTTGAGTTGAGTCCGAGTTCGAGAGATGTAACTAGGCATCCGAACTCGTTGAGTTGAGTCCAAGTTCACCTATGGATGCGAACGCCCGAGCTCGTTGAGTTGAGTCCGAGTTCGCTTATGGGCGGGTTACATGGTAGCTTGGCTACATATGTGGCACTTATGTGCAAACTTTCCATGTATCCGAATTATATTCCGATGTGTTCAACGGGTAAAATTCTACTCAAGCGGAGGAATACTCGAGATGAAAGGGACGTATTGGTAAGTGTTGTGAAATGGACACTTTAGACAGGTATGTTCTTAACCCTCGGGTTGGAAATAGATACAACAACGGTAAGATCGTAAGATGATGAATGATATCTAGAAAATGTGATATGAATGTCTCGGTGATGATTATGTAAATGATGTTTTATGTTTGCTTATATAGTTATGTTACTTGCTATTTGCATGTGAACTTACTAAGCATTTATGCTTACTCCCTCCTTTTCATTTCTTGTAGTTTTGACAAGCCAGCTCGGAAATCGGGAACGGTCGGAGGCCCACTCACACTATCCGTATACCATCTTGGCATAATGGCTTGTATATTTTGAGTATGGCATGTATAGCATTATAATCATTTTGTATATATGGTCTTATGATATGGTTATTGAGTGGTATGGAAATGTTTGGTAATGATTAGCCATTGGAATGGCTAATCATGATCATATTTGGTGTTATGTATGTCAAATTTGCTAGCTAATCCATGGAAACCATGAAATAGGTAAAATTTACCATAAAATGGATTTAGACAGCAATAGTGACGTGAATTTGAAAAATCACTAAAAATAGTAGAAATGGAATTAAATAATGAATAAGTTATGGAATTGAAGCTTGATGAGTCTATTTTCATATGGAAGAAGCGAAACAGGTATATGAGTTATATTTTATGAGATGTTTAAATTTTTGTGAAACAGGGCCAGAGCGATTTCTGGATCCCCTGTTCTGACTTTGGAAATTCACCATAAATTTTACAAAGATAATTAGAAGTCATGATTTATATGTACAGATTCCTTATTGAGTCTAGTTTTATTAGAGACAAACGGCATAGTCATTGAAGCTCTGTAGAGGGAGATATCTGATTCGTAATACACAGAGGTCAGAGTAGTCGAACCCTGAAACAGGGGAGACTTTAACTAATAAACTGTACTAATTGGCCCGACCAAAAATTCTAGAAAAAAATTAGTAGATAGATATATGAGTCTAGTTTCATAAAAAATTTACGGAATTGGATTTCGAGTTTCGTAACTCGAGATATGATTTTTAAAGCGACTGTGATGCAGTTAGCCAGCTTGTCTGGAAATTTTAAAATGAATTGTATGAGCTGTTTAATTAATGAATTAAGTCCGTTAACACCTCGTGTTCGACTCCGGCAACGGTATCGGGTTCGGGGTGTTACAACAAGTTTACCGTCACCCACATCAATAACAGCCCTAGCAGTGGCAAAAAATGGGCGACCTAAAATTAAAGGCAACTCAATATCCTCATCCATGTCAAACACAACAAAATCAACAAGGAATATGAAATTATCTAATTTTATGAGTACATCCTCAATAATTCCCCAAGGAAATTTAACAGATCTATTAGCTAGTTGAATACTCATCCTAGTAGGATTTGGTTCCCCAAGGCCAAGTTGCTTGAACATTTTGTAAGGCATCAAATTAATGCTAGCCCTAAATCAACTAGTGCCTTTTCAACATTTAAACTACCAACTAAGCAGGGACTAGTAAAATTTCTGGATCTTTCAGTTTGGTTGGTAGTTTATTTTGGAGTATGGTCGAGTACTCCTTATTGAGTTGTCTATCAAACTTCCTTTTATTTGTTAGAAGCTCCTTAAAAATTTTTGCATATATAGGCATCTGCGAGATAGCTTCAACAAAAGGTAAGTTAATATGCAACTGTTTAAAAAGTTTACAAAATTTACCGAATTGTGCATCCATGCGGTCTTTCTTCAACTTTGCTGGATACGGGATTGGTGGTTTATATTCCCTGAGCACCGATTTTTTACTGTTTTCGAGTTTTGCCTCATCATCCTCTTTTCTATCAGCTTCTTGTGGCAGCTTCCTTTCAAATTCAGTTAACACTTTCCCACTCCTTAGGGTAACTGCTTTCACATGCTCTTTTAGGTTGGGTTCGGTGTTACTAGGCAGACTCCCTGGTGGTCTTTCTGAAATCATGTTAACCAGCTATCCTATTTGATTCTAGAGCCCTTGAATCAACGCTTGTTGATTTTTAAGTCCAGTTTCAGTGTTCTGAAAACGTGTTTCTGCCACTGAAATAAGCTTTATCATCATCTCTTCAAGGTTTGACTTTTTATCTTGCTGGTAAGGCTGTTGTTGGAAGCCTGGAGGGGGTGGTGGTCTTTGATTCCCTTGGCCTCCCCAAGAGAAATTTGGGTGGTTTCTCCATTCTGCATTGTAAGTGTTACTGTAAGGATTACTTTGAGGTCAAGGATTACTACCCATATAATTTATTTGCTCGTTCTCCATGTTGGGGCCGTAGGGTAGGTATTCTGAATTGCTCGTTCCACCTCCACTTGCATTGCACTGCATTACCGGATGTACTTGCGTAGAAACAAATAAATCATCAATCTTTCTATTCAAAAGTTCCACCTGATTTGAAAGCATAGTAACTGAGTCGACGTTAAAAACGCCGACTACTTTTTTCGGCTTTGTCCTGATGACTTGCCGCTAATAATTGTTCAGTGACATCTCTTCTATGAACCCATAAGCCTCTTCAGGTGTCTTATTATTGATGGTTCCACCAGCAGCTGCGTCGATCATTTGTCTAGTTGAGGGATTCAAACCGTTGTGGAAAGTTTGAACCTATAGCTAAAGAGGTAACCCATGGTGAGGGCACCTTCTTAATAAATCCTTGTATCTCTCCCATGCATCATAAACTGTTTCTAAATCCATCTACACAAAAGAAGAAATATCATTCCTCAACTTTGCCGTTTTAGCCGACAGAAAATATTTAAGCAAAAATTTTTTGGTCATTTGTTCCCAAGAAGTGATTGACCCTCGTGGTAACGAGTTCAACCTCTGTTTAGTCTTATTCCGTAATGAAAAGGGAAATAATCGAAGGCGAATGGCATCGTTAGAAACGCCATTGATCTTAAAGGTGTTGCAGAATTCCAGAAAATTTGCTAAATGAGTGTTTGGATCCTCGTCCTGCAAACCGTCAAACTAAACAAACTGTTGTATCATTCGAATCATGTTAGGTTTTAGTTCAAAATTATTTGCAGCAATAGTAGGTCTAACCATACTCGATTCAGCTCCTATTCAATTGGGCTTAGCATAGTTGT
The DNA here is from genome assembly GCF_007990345.1 of Gossypium hirsutum. Taxonomy (NCBI): domain Eukaryota; kingdom Viridiplantae; phylum Streptophyta; class Magnoliopsida; order Malvales; family Malvaceae; genus Gossypium; species Gossypium hirsutum. The sequence continues at coordinate 104,284,397 of NC_053426.1, forward strand.
ACATAGTACGAGGAGCAGGATTCTGATTCACTGGATTTGTGGCAACCACAGGAGGCAGCGGATTATTTTGATTTTTAGCTATCTCCTCAGTATTATTGGTATCGTCATCGTATTCTTTCTCTATATACCGTAGACTTCGCCTTATCTCTCTACGATTTTTACGAGCTATGCTTTCAATTTCACTATCAAAAAGTAGAGGTCCTGACTGGTTTCTTCTAGTGATAAACTATAAAAACCTGCCAAAAGCAAATAAAAGAAAAATTAGTAATTAAAATTAAAACAAAATTAAATTGCAATAAAAATAAAAATGGCTAAAGTAATAAAAATTAAGTGTTCTTAATATCTTAGTTCTCGACAATGGCGCCAAAAACTTGATAGTCGCTAAACTAACTAAAAATTCGACTAAGGCAAGCGCACCTATCGAACAGTAGTATAGTTATGATGAGACCAGAAATATTGTATCCACAAGGACTAAAAGTACTAGTAATTACTATCTTTTTATTATCTAGCCTAAGAATTAAAGGGAAGTTTTTAAACTAAGATTAACTATCTAATTAATTAAGAACAGGACAGAGATTAAAGTTGGAAAATACTTTTGGAAAATCGATGGAGAAGACAATACCCAAGGAAGAATCCACCTTGACTTCACTGATTACTTCTGAATTAGACGATTTATTCACTTGACTTAATCCGTAGGAATCCCTAGCTTATGTTAATATCTCTCTCGAGACTAAAAACAACTGACTCTAGGTTGATTAATCGAAATCTCTTCCTAATTAAAACCCCTATTGTCACATTAACTCGATCTATGGACTCCCTTATTAGATTTGTCTCTAATCCGGTAGATTTATGTCATCCTATCTCTCGGATTGCATGCAACTCTACTTAATTATGGAAGATCTACTCTTAAACATGGACTTTTGCTCCACTGAATAAGCATATCAAAACCTGAATTAATATCCTAGAATATTAAAACAAGGATTAAAACTCATAATTAAGAATAAAAACAAGTATTTATCATATGAATCAAATAGTAATAAGATCTGTCTTAGGTTTCATCTCCCTCAGGTATTTAGGGAGTTTAGTTCATAACAATTAGGAAAAACATCTCAAAATTGGGAAAACAGCAAAACATAAAGAAACCCAAAGAACTTCTAAGGAAATTGAATGGAGATCTTAAGGCTTGAAGTAGATCCTACTTCCGAGCTGATTCCGTTGGCTGTCTTCGAGTATTCTCTGCCTCTTTGATCCTCTTCTCTTCTACTTAAATAAACTTTGGAATGCCCAAAATAGCCCAAAATTAGCCTTTTCCGAGTAGAATTAAAATAGGTCTCGACAGGGACACGGCTGTGTAGCACGCCTGTGTGGTGGTGCTCAAACCGTGTGCAATTTTGATATGGTTTTAATTCGACACGAGCATTAAACACGGACGTGTGAATTACCCGTGTGGAAATGTCTGGGCTGTGTGCAGCACTGAAATAAACATATTTTGTCCATTTTTGGCCCTTTTCTCACACTTTTCACTTTCCTATGCTCATCTGTATATAAAACATGAAATTAAAGGATTATGAGCATTAAATTCACTAAATCTTATGATAAATCATCCGAAAATATTCCAAGCATGGGATTAAAAATATGTTACTTTTGAGGTTTATCAGTGATAAATAGCATGATTTGGTATAAGCTACATATGTAATTTCTGTTGTATGGATATGTAATATAGTTTGAAAGAACCACGTTTGTATGGATATGTAAGCTAGTCTAAATAAACCTTGTAAATTTTAATGTTATTAATAAATTAAATCTTAGGATTATTTGTTAATAAGGGTTGTTGCAGCCAATTTTAAACAAAAAATTGCTTGACGAATTTGAGAAAACATGATAATTTATGTTTCTAAAGCATGAAGTTTATATTTAAAAAACAAGAGTTGCAATCGATCTTTTTGACTACGTGCGATCAATAACCAATGAAATTAACTTTGTAACACTTTAAGCTCGACTTGATTGTCAGGTCTGAGCTACAGTATGTCACATTCGTTACTGAAACAACTACGATTAATTCACAATTAAATAACACAATTTGTATGATAATTATCAATCAAATATACATTCCTTAATCATACTAGAGTAAATCTATATTTTATTTATATATGCACTTAAGAACATACAACAAATCCACCATCTATTATAGTCATATAATCATTTCAATTAAGGCACCATCACATCTCACACGTTTATCAAACTATGAGAACTATAATTTCCATATACTTGATACGTATACATATCAACCATATATATATTAGTACTAGAATATAAGATATAACATTTAATTATAACATCATTCAACTACCACAAAACCTAACTTATTAAGTACATGCCAAATATAAGTAATGTTGGAAACCAACAAACATTTCTAAGAGTAGGATTGTAGATTGGATGCTGAGGTTGAAGCTCAAAAATCTTGAATTAAATCTAACCTGCGCGTAGAGAAAACAAATCGTTTGCTGAACAAAGTACTTGTGGTATTTTTATAAGTTAAGTAGGTAATGTAACACCCCTAACCCGTATCTGTCACCGGAATAGGGTTACGAGGCATTACCAAACAATACACATCGTTCATATACATAACATATACATTTATGCATTCATATATAAAATCCATTCAAATCATTCACATTGTCCCTTATAAGGCTCTACGAGACCTTAAAACATGCTTAGAAGTGGTTCAGGACTAAACTGACAACATTTGCAAAGTTTGAGAAACTTAGAAAAGTTTTCAACATTACCAAAACACATGTCCACATATCTCAAGCCTGTACATGCCATATAACCAAGTCACAAATGTATAAATGCCGAAATCAAAAACCGAATAATACGATGTGATCTCCGCCGACTTCCAACCCAAGCGAATGTCCGAATCACTAAAAAAATATGGAAAAGAAAACAAAGAAAGCTATAAAGCTTAGTAAGCTTGTATGGTAATAAACTCATATTATTAAATAACCGCATTTTAAACAATTACTCAAAACATGATATAATTCATATGATTTCACCATTCTATCTCGAATTCATGCACATAGTTAATCAAGATTTTCATGAGTTTATTCATTCACATTTTCATCTGCATAAGCAATTATATATAAAAACTATATTCAATTCAATATTCATCACCTTTTCTTTATCCAAGTGAATTATGTGAAATGTCATCAAATAACGATGTTTCGCACACTATGTGCTATACTTATATTTAGTCAAAACAACTATAACTCATATCTCACATATCATTCAATTCATACCTCATTATAGCCAAATAAACACATTTGGGCATGAAACATACTTATACATAAATCTTTCTCATTTTATATACGTGATACACTAAGAACTTTGCAAATTACCTTCGTTTGATTCTCATATAGGTTCTGTACATACCTGTATCACTTAATTCAATTGTGTTTTCATTCTCATCTTGAATTTGCCCGTTGAACCATTCGGAATCGTAAAGGATACTCAGAAATCACAATAGCTTGTACAATGCAATATCCCGTATATGGTCTTACATGTTATCACATATCGATGCCACTGTCCTAGACAGGGTCTTATACGAAATCATATAACGATGCCAATGTCCTAGACATGGTCTTACATGTAATCATAGTACAATGCCAATTTCTCAGACATGGTTTTACACGTAATCTCATCTCGGTAATCCTAATGTCATGACATTTGTATCCTATACTATTCCTAGGTTCATATGGGACTTTCTGATGTCATAATTCTGTCGATTCTTGCTCTTAATCAGGACCAGTCATCATTCAATTCAATTCAATTATAAATAAGAAATTATAACACAGTTTAAGTACGCTTATTTGTATACGAACTTACCTCGTTCGCTGTAACGACGAATTAGGTCGATTAATCCGATATTTGGTTTTCTACCGTTCTAGATCCGAATCTCATTTTTCTTAATAATTGAAACATACATGAACCGAATGCTCAAAGATCTCAAAATCATCTTTTTCTTTTTATGTTCGGTTATGGAGAAAGATGATAGCATAAAAATGGTTTTTGTTTAATTTAATTAAACATTATTTAACATTTTACTAATTTGCCATTAAAATAAATTCATACTTACACAAATGTCAAACCAAATATCATCCACTAACTCAAAATTGGGCTAATTATCACATAAGTACTTCACATTTAATCAACCATAGCAATTAAACACATTTAACATATAAAATGCCACTTTTGCATTTTATGCGATTTAGTCCTTTTTCTCAAATTGAGCTTTAAACGATAAAATTACCTCACGAAATTTTCACACATATATACAATCATGCTGCAAACACATAAAATAATATTAAAATAATTTTTTTACATCGAATTTGTGATTACGAAACTACTGTTTCAATTTATCTAAAATCGGGCTGTTATAGGTAATATTAGCATTAACAATTCTACCCTAATTAAACATGTATATCTGTATGCACATATCTACCATTTACTTATAACTTGAAGTTACCAACCTTTACATTATCAATATAAACATGTTATGTATACAAAACTAACACCAATTCATCTCACTTCAATACAATCCATATAAACCATTCATTATACTCATAATAATAACATTTTAAACATATCAAGTTTGAAACCATTTACAATTCATGTCTCTTTAGCCATATTTAAATACCAACATATTTAAGCTAAGGAGTGTAACTACAAGGCTATACCAAAATGACACAGCCTAAGTACATGTCATATTTAAATCGAAACAAAAACACAAACGTTGCTAAGTTAGGAATCGGCCTCTGAATGTGAAAATCAATCATTTAAATAATCATACATTAATTAAATGCAATCATTTTACATTAATCAAACTTTTTCGAGACTTACACAAGCTTACAAAAGCTCAATTGCTAAATCAAACATGAAATAGGACTAAATTGTAAAGTTTCCAATATAGGTATTGATACCCCTAAAAAGGTACGATACCATTTTTAACTTCGATATTTAGAAAAATAAATCATACGCTATAGGTATCGATACCTAAATTATAGTATTGATACTTCTCACATAGAGTATTGATACTTTTTCAGTACCAATACCATTTTGCAATTCTACTCCTTTTTGCAAAACTAAACATATAATAATGTATCAATACCTTTGTAAAGTATCAATATCTTGAGTAGAGTATGGACACTTTGATCGGGTATATATACAATTTTGACATTCTATTTGTTGTAATTGTTGGGAAATGTGCCCATATTATAATAAATAGACTACAGTAAAACATGTTTTTAGTGGTGTTTTTTAGGCCTATAGCGGCACTTATAAGCAGTGCTAAAATAACTTTCGGCGTTTTGATAAGTGCCGCAAAAAATGTCGCTAAATTTTTCGATATTTATGTGGAAAAAGGCCACTATAGAACATGGCCTGTAGCAGTGCTTTTCCCACAAACGCCGCTAAAGAACATGACCTTTAGCGACGCTTTTCCCACAAATGCCGCTAAAGAACATGACATTTAATGGTGTTTTCTCTACAAACGCCGCTAAAGGTCATGTTACTAAAAACGCCACTTAAAGTCATGTTCTTTGGTGGCACTTTTGGAAAAAGGCCACTAACTTTAGCAGATTTTTAACAACGCATTTTCATATAGAACCTGAATTGTCAACATAATTTCCTGTAACATCAAATCCAATCAAAAACTACAAATCTAAATGATACTTCAAATCCAACGAAAGAAATATGTATATGATCTAAATTAACAAATGAAATAACAAAATTTATTATATTCAAAAGTTATATTGTTAAAATATTCTCACAAAAAGAAAACAAATGTCTAAGATGGCGAATTCTGCTACTGCTGAAACATCTTCATCATATTCTAAAGATGTAGCTGGAGTTCCTCATATTTTCTACTTGCCTCTGCTTCCCTCTCTGCTGCCTCCACTTTAAGTTGTAGCTGGAGTTTTTCATATTTTCTTTTAGCCTCTGCTTCTCTTGATGCCGCCTCTACTTTAAGTTGAGCAATTTGCTCAACTGTGCTCACTTGCATCTAAGCCATCTAGTCTCTTAACCTTTGAACTTCAGCTTGAGCCTGATTCCCAGAAGGCATGTATTATTGCGAGCTAAATCCAAAATATCGAGTTGGGTTAACAAAATATCCTTGAAATCGAACCTGACCATACCTTTCAGGACCCAAAACTTCAATAATAATTTGGTTGTCAATGTTGCCAAGATTAAAAGAACTATCACTCGAAGTGGTCGCTTCATACTCTGCCCTTTTATCCTTTAGTTTCTCCTAATAAATCAATCAAAAAGTTAGAAACGAAATATATAATCAAAACAAATGCAACATAACTTAAAATTATTTGCATTACAAACGACGAATTAAACCATTATAATTAAACATGATAAATATTTAAAATAATTCAAATTTTATTAAGTAAATATACCATAATTTCTACGGCTTCAGTAGTCATAGGAGATCCATCTTTCTTTCTATGTATAATGTCAAAAAGCTGAAGGTGTCCAACTTTTTTACTAGACGACAGTTCCTACAATATAGTAGGAAAAATATTATTTAGTAGAAAGTAATTAATATTTAACACAATTAATAACTTCAAAATACCTAGTCATCAGCTACACAAGCAAAACTTTTCAACCTAGCTATGTGTGTGAATTTTTGTTTTTGCCTACTTATAGTTCCAACTTGCTCACAATCCTACATTATGAAATTATTATTATGTATATAATAAATACTATAAACTGAAATAATTATAAGAGTTTGGAAGTACGTAATACCTCTCATTTCTTTGAATTCCAAAATCTAGCTACATCTTCCCATTGGTACCTCAACATTCCTGGTGGGACATTTCGCAATTTCTTTTCGAGGCTTATATTTTTTTTAAAATATTCATTCTTTAAAGCTCTTTTATGGTCTCTCTATTTTTTTCCTAATGCCTTCTTCAGATAATTATCCGAGACCACTAAAGCAAATCTCTCCTGCAAATAATACAAGTTTAGAAAGTAAATATAAATGAAACTTAAACCAAAGTATTATAAATTACATTCACGTTATTACCTTAGTATTATCGAGAGCTTGATTTTTGTTACTATCAGGCATATGATGCCATGACTCGTAGTTGATAGGCAACAAATTGGCATTTTATGCTATAATGCCCAAGTAGCCTGCTAAAAGTCGAGCTTCTGATCCAATAGGCTGACCAAGCCTGTTTCTAGCTACTTTGACACGCTCGATAGAATTTAACTTGTATAAATCTTTTAATAGTGTACGTCCTTGATTTTTGCACGTCCCACCACTTTCAACTGAAAAAATGGTATATTATAATATAAGAATTTGAAACAGAAATCAATAATAAAAGTCAACATGCATGAAAATTAAAGTTAACATTAGTTTGAATTTTTGTAGGTTTATTAGTTGTATTCGGAACATTTGAAGATCCAATAGCAGTCTGTTGTTCACTATTTGTTTCTTCTGAAACTGGAGGATTTTGAATAATACTAAGATCTCGCAATCTTACTACATTATGATTCGTAAATATCTTCATCCACATCTTGGCGAACCCATTGAAATTGTGTACTAGTATTAAGGATAGTTTCATTTAAGTTTTATTCTAGAAAATGCAAAGTTTCTGATCTTTCGTCGATGTCATTTCTACTTCCATTACCCATGTCAAACAAATCTCTAGGGGTGTTAAGGAGTACAATGTACCAACCCCCATCAGTTAGATCTTTCGAGTAAAAAACTTATTTAACTTGAGAAGAAAATACATACGGCTCGTCTATCAAATGTTGTCCAGTATGAATTAATCAAGAGAAGTTCACCACTGTAAAACCAAATTGATCTTTTTTTAATTCCACGAGCAGTATTAATGATAAACCGTAATTTATACATATTTTTAGCCCATGTTTAACGCATTTTATGGATGATTTCCCATTAGAATTGGTGAATTCGATGCTCTTAATGCTTTAATTTCATGTTTTATACCTAGGAGAGCATAGGAAAGCGAAAGGAACGAGAAACGGGCCAAAAACGGAGAAAATGAGCCAAAGTACGCAATCAACACGGCCTAGACCTCCTCACACACGGTCGTGTCAATTTGGCAGGCTCGAGTACAACCTGAAGTAATCGCACACAGGCGTGTCACACGGGCGTGTCCCTGCTGAGTCCAAATTGAGTCCAATTCGGAAAAGGCTAATTTTGAGGGCTCTTAGACATTCCAAAGCCTATAAATACACCTTGGAGGAGGAAGAAAAGGGACACAAAGAATAGGGGGTAAGGAATTACCCCAAGAAAGCTGATTGATCCATCTCAAAAGCTGGATTCATCATCAAGACTGAAGATCTCTCCTCAATTTCCCTTCAGGAGTTTTGGATTTTCTTTATGTTTTGTATTCTTTATTATTCTGAGATGTTTTCTTATTTATTTATGAACTAATCCCTTAAATACCTAAGGGGAATGAAACCTAAGACGAATCTTGTTATTATTTTTTGAATCGTATGATAAATATTTAACTTATTCTTAATTATGTGTTCTTAATTCTTGTTTCGATATCCCAGGATACTGATTCAAGATAAGCTCTTATTCAGAGGAGGAATAGACCCTATCTAAGAGTACATTTATCATAATTAAGGGGAGTTGAGTGCGCGTCTAGACATAGGGTGACAAGATTTTGCCGGATTAAGGTGAAACCTAATAAGGGGATCCATAGATCAAGCTAATGCAACCCTAGAGTGTTATTAGAGAAAAGTCTCGGTTATTAAATCTAGGAATTAGACATTATTAGTCTTGAATAGGGATAATAACATAACTTAGGGATTTCTACGGAACAAGTTAAATAAATAAATCATCCGATTCGGAGCCAGAATAACAAGTACAGTCTAGGTGGATTTTTCCTTAGGTATTGCCTTCATTCAATCAATTTTCCCAAAAGAAATTTCCCAATTCTATTATCTGTGAGTTCTTAGTTTAGGTAATTAGTTAGTTAAAACAAAAACCTCTTTATTCTTAGGCTAGATAATAAAAAGACAGTCATTACTAGTACTTGTAGTTCCTTTGCGCTCGATAATCCAGTCTTGCTAAAACTATACTACTGTTCGATAGGTACACTTGCCTACATCGCGATAATAGTCAGTTTCAAGAATGAGTAATTATAAATATTTAAAACCTATCACGAAATCTCGCGATCAAGTTTTTTGCGCCGTTGCCGAGGAACTAAGATATTAGGAACACTCAATTTTTATTACTTTAGCCATTTATTTTTCTTGCAATTTAATTTATTATTATTATTTATTAATTTACTTTTTCTTTCTCTTGGCAGGTTTTTATAGTTTATGACTAGAAGAAACCCGTCAGGACCACTACTTTTTGACGAAGAAATCGATCGCATAGTATGCAAAAACCAAAGAGAAATAAGGCGAAGCTTAAGATACACAAAGAACGAGCAAGAAGACGATACTCAAACCCCAACCAAAGAGATGGCTGAAAACCAAGACAATTAACTACCTCCTGCAATTGCGGCTAATCAAAACCCTGCTCCACGCACTATGTATGATTATGCTAAACTTTCTCTAACAGGAACTGAATCTAGCATAGTTAGACCTGCTGTAGCTGCAAATACTTTTGAACTGAAACCTAACACAATTCAAATGATACAACAATTTGTTCAGTTTGACGGTTTGCAGGATGAAAATCTCAACGTTCACTTAGCAAACTTTCTGGAATTTTGCGATACATTTAAAATCAATGGCATTTCTGATGATGTCATACGTCATCGGTTGTTTCCCTTTTCATTGAGTAATTAAGCTAAGCAGTGGTTGAACTCGTTACCACGAGAGTCAATTACTACTTGGGAACAAATAACCGAAAATTTTTTACTCAAATACTTTCCGCCGGCTAAAACGGCTAAATTACGTAATGATATCTCTTCGTTTGTGCAGATGGACTGAGAAACACTTTACGATGCATGGGAGATATACAAAGACTTACTGAGAAGGTGCCCTCACCATGGGTTACCGCTTTGGCTTCAGGTTCAAACATTCCATAATGGCCTGAATCCTTCGACTTGACAAATGGTTAACGTAGCTGCTAGCGGAACCATCAACAATAAAACACCTGAAGTTGCCTATGAGTTTATAGAGGAGATGTCACTAAATAACTATCAGTGGCAAGTCATGAGGACTAAGCCAACTAAAGCAGCAGGCGTTTATAACGTCGATTCGGTTACTATGCTGTCAAACCAGGTAAAACTTCTAAATAAAAAGATTGATGGTTTTCTTAGTTCTTCACAGGTTCACCCAGTAATGCAGTGCGAAGCAAGTGGAGGTGGAACAAGCCATTCGGAATACCAACCTTATGGCCACAACATGGATAACGAGCAATTAAATTACATGGGTAATAATCCTCGACCTTAGAACAATCCATATAGTAACACTTACAATGCAGGTTGGGGGAACCACCCAATTTCTCGTGGGACGGTCAAGGAAATCAAAGACCACAACATCCTCCGGGTTTTCAACAACCACCCTATCAACAGGAAAAGAAGCCGAACCTTGAAGAGATGCTCTCAAAGTTTATATCGGTGCCAAAACTTATTTTCAGAATACTGAGGCAGCACTTAAAAATCAACAAGTGTCAATCCAAGGGCTCGAAAGAAACTAAAATAGGCCAGCTTTCCAATCTGATCTCAAAAACACCACTAGGAAGTTTACCTAGTAACACCAAATCAAAAGAGCATGTGAAAGCAGTTATGCTAAGAAGTGGGAAAGTGTTAGAAAAAACTAAAAAGAAGCTAACATAAGAAGCCGTGGTAAGTGAAAGGGGGAAAGAAAAACCCGAAAATAGTGACAAACTAGTGCCGAAGGAATATAAACCTCTAGTTCCATACCCAGCAAAATTGAAAAAAGACCGCATTGATGCACAATTTGGTAAGTTTCTTGAACTTTTTAAACAATTACATATCAACTTACCTTTTGTTGAAGCCATCTCGCAGATGCCTACATACGCAAAATTTTTAAAGGAGCTTCTAACCAATAAAAGGAAATTCGAGGACTTATCTACAGTAGAACTCAACGATGAGTGCTCAGCCATACTCTAAAACAAGCTGCCTACCAAACTGAAAGATCCAGGGAGTTTTACTATTCCTTGCTTAATTGGTAGTCTGGATGTTAAGAAAGCACTAGCTGATTTAGGCGCTAGCGTTAATTTGATGCCATATAAAATGTTTAAACAACTTGGTCTTAGGGAACCTAAACCTCCTAGGATGAGTATTCAATTAGTCGATAGATCTGTTAAATATCCTAGGGGAATTATAGAAGACGTACTTGTGAAAGTAGATAAATTCATATTTCCTATTGACTTTGTTGTGCTTGACATGGATGAAGATATGGAAGTGCCTTTAATTTTAGAGCGCCCATTTTTAGCCACTGCTTGGACTGTAATCGATGCGGTGACGGTAAATTGGTAATTAGAGTAGGTGACGAGGAGATTACCTTTAAAATTTATGATGCTATGAAGTTTTCTGGGGACCAGGATGACTCATGTTATTTTATTGACTCCATTGATCATACTACTCAAGACTCTTTTCAGGAAATTTTACAGAAAGACACGACAGAACTGTATCTAGCTTAAGAAGAGAAGACAGATGATGAACCTAATGAGCATTCTTCAAGACGAGTAGCATATGAAGGAATTAAGATGAACGATGAACTTAAGCAAAAACCCTCTATTGAAGAGCCCCCTAAACTGGAACTTAAACAATTATCAAACCACTTGGAATACACATTCCTTGGAAATAATTCTACATTACCAGTTATCATTGCTTCTAACTTGCAACCCACAGGGGCGTGTGCACCGGTCGTGTCATTTGAGAAATTAAAATAATTCTTTTATTTTATTTTTCTTTCATTAAGCTTTTAAGATTCATTTGTTTTCCATTTAAACACGGCTTATCTTTGTGACTACTATGAAGATTATTCCCTTCACTCTCTTTTTATCATTCAGAATCATGCTTGACATCCAGATTTATTTCCATTACTCAATCTCACCAATCCAAGAATATCATCTATTCTTAATACAGGAAGTTTCACTTCTCCCTCTAACTTATTTTTATACTCTAATATCTATCTTTGTACATTTAGGGCAATGTACGTCTTAAGTGTGGGGGGATATCTATTTCATTATCAGAAAAATCCCTAAATGACTACCTTGTTCTCTTGAAAAGCTCTCATATTATATTTAGGATAAATTTTGATTGATTTATGATTTTTGTTGATATATCTTGAATTAAAACATAGGCATTTATGCATTGATTATTTAAACTTCAAGACATTAGAGAATCAAGCATGATAAGTTGATTTTTAAGAATTTAAAATCTTAGGTTGTTTCCCCAAAGTTTAGGTATTACTTTGAGTTGGAATTCACAAGTTTTAAACATCAAAAAACCATAATTTTTGTGAGATTTTTGAGCCTTTTGATCATCTATTGATTTTTTCATGCTCACTTTTGTTATTGCTTCGAGTGCGTCAATATTGAACTGTTATTCTAGAACTTGCTTGATTATGCATGTCGAGACCACACCATTTGATTTGATATGTCAAAATGATTAAGGCACTTAGGATTAACCCACTCATGCCATGAAAAGCCTACCTCCATGATTAACCCCTAGTAAACCCCCTTGAACCTAACAAGCCATTTCTTGTATTACCCTTAATATTAACCCTTAACCCATTATTGTTGAAATCCCCTAAATTAATCCCTATTTTTGTCGAGATTTGAGTTGAACAAATTGTTTAGCTATGTCTTGTTCTTAATAGTTAGTCTATGTTATTTAACTTGTTCTTAAAAAAAATTATGTATACACATTATTAATTCCATATTCTAAAAAAAAACTCTATTGTACGCAAGTGATGATTAACTCTTTTTCTAGTTAGGAAATTTTCCAATTCAATCTCGATTCCAACCCTTTCTTTCAGCTTGTGACCACACCCCCTAACCAAGCCTCATTACAACCCTCTAAAGACCTTTTGATTGATGTATCATCTTAAATTATAATGGTAGAAATTTGATTCTCATGCAAGCCTATGGTAATGACCTTTCATTACTGACTATTGAGTGCTTCATTTATTGTCCTTAAACACCTCGAGTGATTTAAGTGATTCTTTAGTGAGGATGTGGAACTCTATGATATTCTGAATCGAAGATAATTACTTAGATGATGGGAGACACCTAAGTTTTCAGAATAAAATGCTCAACTTCGAATGTTTGAAACTTTTATGTTCTTTTAGTTGAATTCTCAGTGTATGATTACCTATGGATTAATTTGAGATATTATCGATAGAAATTATAAGTTGAGAAGAATTTATTTTGATTATGAGTTGAGAATTTTGCTTGAGGACAAGCAAATGCTTAAGTGTGGGGGTATTTGATAAACCGTAATTTATACATATTTTTACCCCATGTTTAACGCATTTTATGGATGATTTCCCATTAGAATTGGTGAATTTGATGCTCCTAATGCTTTAATTTCATGTTTTATACCTAGGAGAGCAAAGGAAAGCGAAAGGAATGAGAAACGGGCCAAAAACGGAGAAAATGGGCCAAAGTACGAAATCAACACTGCCTGAACCTCCTCACACGGGCGAACCACACGGCCGTATCGATTTGGCAGGCTCGAGCACGACCTGAAGTAATCGCACACGGGCGTGTCCCTGTCGAGCCCAAATTGAGTCCAATTCAGAAAAGGCTAATTTTGAGGGCTTTTAGTCATTCCAAAGCCTATAAATACACCTAGAGTAGGAAGAAAAGGGACAGAGAATAAGGGGAAAGGAATTATCCCAAGAAAGTCGATTGATCTATCTCAAAAGTCGGATTCATCATCAAGACTGAAGATCTCTCCTCAATTTCCCTTCAAGAGTTTTGGGTTTTCTTTATGTTTTGTATTCTTTATTATTCTGAGATGTTTTCTTATTTAGTTATGAACTAAATCCCCTAAATACCTAAGGGGAATGAAACCTAAGACGAATCTTGTTATTATTTTCTGAATCGTATGATAAATATTTAACTTGTTCTTAATTATGTGTTCTTAATTCTTGTTTTGATATCCCAGGATACTGATTCAAGATAAGCTCTTATTCAGAGGAGGAATAGACCCTGTCTAAGAGTACATTTGTCATAATTAAGCAGAGTTGATTGCGCCCCCAGACATAGGGTGACAAGATTTTGCCAGATTAAGGTGAAACCTAATAAGGGGATCCATAGATCGAGTTAATGCAACCCTAGAGTGTTAATTAGAGAAAAGTCTCGGTTATTCAATCTAGCGATTAGACGTTATTAGTCTTGAATAGGGATAATAACATAACTTAAGGATTTCTATGGAATACGTTAAATGAATAAATCGTCCGATTCGGAGCCAGAATAACAAGTACAGTCTAGGTGGATTTTACCTTAGGTATTGCCTTCATACAATCGATTTTCCCAAAAGCAATTTCTCAATTCTATTCTCTGTGAGTTCTTAGTTTAGGTAATTAGTTCGTTAAAACAAAAGCCTCTTTATTCTTAGGCTAGATAATAAAAAGACAGTCATTACTAGTACTTTTAGTTCCTTTGGGTTCGACAATTCGGTCTTGCTAAAACTATACTACTGTTCAATAGGTGCACTTGCCTACATCGCGATAATAGTAGGTTTCAAGAATGAGTAATTATAAATATTTAAAACCTATCACGAAATCTCGCGATCAATTAACATCACCCCAATCACATCGAAATAAGACAACCTTTCGTTTGCCATAGTAATACAACTCAATAAATTCAGTAAGAAGTTCGTAATACTCCACATTTTTGTCAACAGGATTACTATCCCTAGCACTAGCATAGCTTGTAATTGAAGAATTAACAACTATTCTATAATTTTGAAAATTATTGGAGTTAAATTTGACCAATTAAAATAATACATAAACTAAAATTGATCAAATTTAGTACAGGAGTACTGGCAAAATATTTATAAAATTAAAAATATGTTATAAAAGCTTATCAAATTAAAATTATTGTTTAAAAATATGATTATAAATTTAACAGAAATATTTTAGTAAACATATTAACAAGGGAGAGTAAAATTTTACCTAAACTTCCCCAAATCCAACCTTAAAATTTTCAATGAAAAAAGCAACCCAACCCATCCCTAAATTTGATTTTTTTTCAAAAAAAGCCTATAAAGTCAAAGCAAGCTTGAAATTAGTCAATTTCGAATACACTTATTTTTAGTCATAAGTCAAGAAACAGGCAACGCAATGGAAGTTAAGAGAAAAAAATAAAATAAAATAGAAATAAGAGAATGAAAACATGACATACAAACCAAAAAGATCACTGATTTAACACTACCTCCTGAAACATTCCTCTTTCAAACAAAAACTAATTTTTAGCCATAGGAAAGCATTTATTTAATTTCTCAAGGTTGCCCGCGATCCTTCCAACAACCTGATCGAGATTTCATTGTCCGTTTGATGTAATTTTTCGACCACTGATACACAGGGATATGATTTTAGTTTATATAACATATGAAAGAATGTTGATTATATGAAATATAAACAAAACAGGATGATACATGATATAAATAAGCTTTTCCTCTTTCAATTTTAAAACTTGCATTTAACTTACTTTCTAATCTTTGTCTCCAAACTTATATTACCTGTATTTTACGTGAGAATTTGCAAATTTGTTTCATATTGAATCATTGATTTAAGAAAAGTAGTGATCTAATCAATGGTATCAAAATCAACTCTTGACTAACTTCACCATACTTATATAATTTTTTTAATTTCCAAATCTCCAAATTTTTATATTTTCCAAGTTAAAAGCAAAATTTTTATATTTTCCAAGTTAAATGCAAGTACCAAAATGAAAGAAAAAAATGACAAATACCCAAGTGAACTTCAGGGCCAAATATTTAATATACATAAACATTTTAAATCATAAGAATGTGTTTTTTTTTAATCAGTTTGTTCTTTAATTTTATTTTTAAAAAAATATACCCTAAGAAGCATATCATTGTGCAGATCACATGGAAAAACTAAACTCCCTTAACAGTGGATCAAAAAAATCTTTTTTTATTTTTTTAATCCACTTCCAAATCATTTATGAAGAAATAAGACAATGGCACGAAACAGTTTCAAAATTGTAATCCTTCTAGTTGATTCTATTATTGATTTTAAAAAAAAAAGTAAGCACCTACAAAGCCGGAAAATTGTTTCTTGCCAAATTAAAGAAGATAAATAAGTGTTTTTTGCTCAGATACTTTAAATAACAGATAACATCTACTTTTTCTTGTTCCTTTAATAGATAACATTTACTCAATTTAAAAGTAAATTATTGTCATCAGAGAACATGCAATTTTAGGGCTAAGCATCCATTAAATCTTGTAGCTTAATAACAATAATCACAAACAAACGGAAAAAAACTTACACGGTGATGCGGCAGAAGAGTGTGACAGTGATGCAGCAGAGGGAGAAATCGACAATGATGTAGCAGATGGTCAAGGAAAATCAAAGGGATTTCGGGATCTTGATTTAGGGATTTTGAGATTTTAATTTTGGGAAAAATTAATGGATTTGGGGATTCTGATTTTTACGGGGAAAATAAGGGATTTCGGGGTTTAAGGACAAAATAAAGGATTTCGAGGCTATGGTTTATAAGAAAAATAAGGGATTTTTAGCAAAACAAAACGGCGTTGTTTTGTTTAAAATAAAATGTTTTTTTGCGGCATTTTTTATATTGCTTACCCTTTGCGGTGTTTTTCTCATAAAGGCCGCTACTGCTTTACCTATTGCGGCGTTTTTCTGTTAACTCCACTAGTGTATAATATTTGTGGCGTTTTCCATCCAAACGCCACTAAAAACACCGCTAAATCCTTAATTTCCTGTAGTGATATGTACTTGTTTTCTATTTATTTGAATGATGAATAAATAAAGTTAATTTCACATTTCACTGTTATGTCTTTTGTATTTCTATCTTTCATATTTTGCATGCATAGTGAAATTGTGACAAGCAAATATTAGCTCATTGATTATCTAAGTTCAAATTGATGATAAGTGGCATTGTAAGAACGTTTACATTGCAAGAAAGATAACTTACTTCAGCAGATAATCTAAACGAGTCTGTAATCCCATAAAAGAATCAAAGTGGGCATTTGATTCAAATACTTAAAAGGATTATTATGTAGTCTACAATTCCAATTGAGGAGATGGCTAGCCTTGGCTATCAAAGCAGTTGATTCCACCGGTAGAGACATAGATGTATTCATTGAAAGAATGGTACATTGGACTGGACCCAAGATGAATTAATTTTGAATCCGTTTGTAAATTAATTCACTTGTGATGTTCATGATGTGATTCACCTAAATCCTAAGTTAGTCACTGACCATGCATATGTAACTCATGTGCTTTAAAATAAACGAAGGCTTATGCTCTAAAGATGATCGAGCCCATAGCCGGTATGTTGGGTACATGACTTGTGTATAACATGGCTTTTCTAGTAGCGTTGTAATTCATAGTTCAATTAAAGAGTTAATGATATCCTCTCATTGGCATTGTGTGGATTGATAAACATGGAACGTGACCATGGGTCGCTTGTTCTCGAACAATCAATTTATCACAGTCACTTGTTGACGGCGACCATATTAATCACTAAGAAGACACAATGGTGACAATGAGATAAAATAGGATTGTATTGAGTGAACGGATTTAACTTAAAGGAATCAAGGATATCTTATAAGGGTAACACACACATGACGAGGTCATTAGACAAAGTAGTTTGATGAATTACTTTCATAAAGAGTATACAATAAGGAGTTTTCAATCATGGTACTTCTTCTGGACTGACTCCATGATTAAGTAATTTTGAATTATCGAAATGATGCTTTTGGACATAATTGCAATTACTAGAGCCTAATTGTATATGTCCGATTGGTCCCTCCGCTAGCTCAACAAAAGCTCAATCGGACTGCATTTGAATCAAAAGAAAATTCTACGACTTTGGAAATAATTTAATTGAGTCAATTTATTCGATGTGGAATTAAATTGGGCGGTTGTAAGAATTGTTCAACTAGAGAATTTGATTAAAAAATTTTCTTAAAAAATTAATTTTCAAAATCTAGGTGAATTTTGGGAAAATTAATTTTGATCAAGTAAAATTAAATTAATCAAATTAATCAAATTAATTAAAATTAATATGATATTTTCAAAAATTAATTTTCAAATCAGACAATTAGCCCAATGGGTAATTGAACTTGAAAATTAGGCCTGGATCAAAAATTGGGTTCGAAAGCCCAAAATCGAGACCAAGACCCAAAAAAAGGTCAAACCGGGCTTGGTATGTGAAATAGGACAGACAGTCCAACCAGTGGCTAGATCGGATTGGTCGAGCCATCACTAGCTCAGACCGAACCTACAGAAACTGAACTAGCTCGGGTGCTAACGATTGCGACGACGACATTCCAGTGGCCTACAAATGGTCGATGGCGGTGAGTCTTTGGTGGTTGAACAGTGGAAGAATTACACTCCTACTGGAACTCCACCAAAGAATTTGATTTTAGATTAACTATTTCAAAAATAATATTATTTTAATAGATTTAATATTAAATTTAATTTAATACTTATCTTATTAATATTTTATTAATTTAATATTAAAGTGATTATCTTAATATTAAATTTAATTTATTGTGATTATCTTAATATTAAATTTAATTTATTGTTTATCTTGTAGATAAATATTTTATTAATTTAATAAGATTTAATATTAAATTTAATTTAATATTTATCTTGATTAGTATTAAATTAATTTAATATTAAGGTGATTAAGATTAATCATAGTTGAACTTTCTAAACTCTACCTATATAAAGAGAGCATTGGGTCATTATTTGACAGAATTCAAGAGAAAATTGTAGAGAGAAAATTCTCTGAAGAAATTATTTCAGAAAATTTCTAGAGATATTTTTCTTATTTATAACTTGGCCCAAATGTAACACCTCTAACCCATATCCGTTTCCGGAATAGGGTTTCGGAGTATTACTGGACTTATTATCTCATACATTTTTCATATCCAAACAAAAAGTCATTCACAATCAATCATATTGTCCCTAATACGAGCCCTCGATGCTTCAAACAAACATTAGAAGTGGTTCGGGACTAAACCGAAGGAAAATTTTAGAAAAACATAGAAAATTTTCAAAGTACATGGGACACACGCCTATGTGGCCCAGCCGTGTGTCTTGCATGGCCAAAGACACGCCCGTGTCACAGGCTGTGTGGACATTCAAAATGGGATCACATGGCCGTGTCCAAGCCCGTGTCCAACCCCGTGTAACTCACTGACTTGGGTCACATGTCCAACCACATGCCCATGTGACTAGCCCGTGTACCCTTCGAAATGGTCTCACACGCCCGTGTGCCAGGCCATGTGAAAATTGAAGGGTATACTGACTTGTGCCACACGGCCAAGTCACACGCCAGTGTGCTGGGCCATGTGGAGCTACTGACTTGGTTTCTAAATAAGTACCAGGGAACACACGACCATGTCTCCTTGCCGTATGTCACACATGGCTGAAACACACGCCCATGCCTCTGCCCGTGTGGACAAAAATAGGCTATGTTTCAAGCCAAATTTCTCACCCAAAATGTTGTCAACCTAGGTTCAACAATGCACAAACAACCAATGAATAAATAGGCACTTATAACCAACCAATTTCAAGCCAAAATCATATACTACCAATACCAACAACCAAAATGCTCATAAGCATCCCAACTAGCCATTCAAATTCATACCAATTTCACATCCAAGAATCACCTAAATGATCAAACTCATCTATTAAACTTTGTGCCTAAATCAACATGCATACTACATTCTCAAATTCCATCATTTTGCACTTAAAATACCAATTCACAACAAGACATTCACATAACAATTATAAACCATTTATCAAAGGCCATTTACACATATATATATATACATAACCAAGTTTATCAAAATGAGCCAATTCACATGGCTAAACACATAACCAAAAACATATATCGTTTACAAGCCAAATCAAATGGCTAACAACATTACAAACATATAGACCATATTAACTACAACTCTTATACATGCCATATAACCAAGTACACAAGTTCAAAAGTACTGAAACAATAGCTGGATAGTGTGATGAGATATTCAACGACTCCCAATCCGAGTAAGTTTCGAAGTAAACAGAGTAAGCTATTTAGCTTAGTAAGCTCGTACGGCTAATAAGTATAACTTACCATTCATTCACAATTTAAGTAATATAAATACAATATATTACAATTCAACTTAATCACAAGGCTAACATATATTCATCCACATAGTAAATCTTGAAACTCACAAATTTCATGGATTCAATGCTTATATAGTTTATGTACATACCTGCACGGATACGTATCAATCTATTACCCTTTCATGTCATCAATATACCAGTTCAACCATTTGGAATAATATTGGATACTCGGGAATCTCACAACCTATGTGCCCATACATGGTCGAAACCATCTCAATATCATATCTCATATGTAAATGTTCATCTCGAACTATCACTGGGTCTGCTCACACAAGCTTACGGTCAAGAAATAGCTACACGATGTTGCTCACACAAGTTGATGAGTAACCGCAACACATGTCGAAAAACTCAGCCACCGGTAGAATGTACCGACTAGCACCCAAAACACAATAACCCCTAATGACATGTCATTTGTATCCTATCTATTCCTAAGGTTCAACCGGGATTTCACACGTCGCCAAATCTTCGTCGAACATTTCCATAAAGTCATATTCATCAATAATGTAATTATAAAGCATTTAAAACATAATTACATTAATGCTTATTAACATACGAACTTACCTCAATCACAAAAACGACGGAATAGGATCGACTAATCCAATACTTTATTTTTCCCCCAATCTAGATCCGTACATTGCTTTTCTTGATCTATAATCAAATTTAACTCATTCAAAATACATTCTATTCAATTTAATCCAAAATTCATATTATGGAAATTTTACACCTTTACCACTTATATTTTAACATCTTTACAAATTAGTCCATTGCTCATAAAAATCCAAATTCATGCAATTGAGCCCACACTCATGCTAGCCAAATTTCATCTCTGCTAATAGAAGCCCACATATTTAATTATTTCACACATTTACCACAATTTATCACATTTCTCAATTTAATCCTTAATTTGCAATTTCAACCAAAATCACTTAACAAATGTTGTTTATCTAACAACAACCATCCAATTTCTATCATCAAACATCAAACCACATATACATTCCTCAATGGTAAAACCCTAAAATTTTAACAGTTTTACAAATTAGTCCCTGGGCTAGCTAGATTAAGCTACAACAATTCTGAAAACATAAAAATAATTAAAAATGGGACAAAAAACACTTACCAATTAAGCCTCAAAATGACAGAACCCTTGTTGATAAAAAATGGCTTCCTTCCCTTGGATATTCGGTTGAAAATGATGATAAAAAAAAGATGATACTTAGTTTTGTTTCATTTATTTAATCTTTATTAATTAATTTACTTTTATAACCTTTTAAAATATTACAAATTTCAAATAAACCAATCTCATAAATGTCCACTAACACACTAATGGTCTAACTACCATTTAAGGCCACTCATATTCAAAATTCATAGAAATTTGACAAATTTTTCTTATAAAACTCTAATTTTGCACTTTATTTGATTTAGTCCTTTTTATTGAATTGAGTATTCAAACGATTTAATTTCTTAACAAAACTTTCATTTAACTCAATTAACATGCTGTAGACACTAAAATAATAATAAAATAAATATTTTTGACCTAGGATTTGTGGTCCTGAAACCACTGTTCTGATTTTACCGAAAATGAGTTCTTACACCAAAAGTTTATAAAAATTGCAAAATTACCCCACTGATAATTTCTGTGAAAAATTTTTTGATTTGAAGTGAGCCCACACTCGAAAAACGTGAGCTTGAGGATAGTGGTCGAAGCATTCATCCCAGACAAATAAAAAGGTATAATTTTGATTAAGTGTTTATTACTTTAGATATCACAACAAAGTTCTAATTTTGGGAAAAAAATTAAAACTCTGGCCTTTCCCTAAATTTATTTTCTGTTGTGTTTCCCAAACCTGATTTTTCAATAGTAATATGGTTTGAAAAATGGTAAGTATCGATACCAATACCAGGGTATCACTACCTTAGGGCCAAATAGGTCAAAAACTCTCATTTTAGTCTCTCTTCATGCCTAAACAAAAATTGACTCAATTGGTTCCATTAGATACTCTTTAACGCACATAAAACCATCTCAAAATCATGCCTAAACCATTCAATTCAACAATACTCAATCAGTCAACCATTACACATACAAAATCATCCATTTTTATATCACTCATCGCAATTTATATTAACTCACTTTTAAACCATTTCATATCATCTATTTCCATATCATATCAAACTTAAACATGCAAATATAAGTACTATTCATATTTGTATAATCATTCCAAAAATAATCAATTCAATAAGGCACAAATTAGCATTAACCATACTACTTCAATCTATTTACTCAATTATTCATTCAACCTATCATCAATTCATACCACAATCACTCACCTTACCTTTGCATACTTATTTAAGCTACTTAATTAATTCATTTCATTTTATCACATAAAACATGTCTAAATCATACACCAATAACCATATGCACTCTACCTATCAACTTGAACATTCCATCCTACAATAATAAATGTAATAGTTTAACCAACTACTAAGTGGTCTCATACCAATTCACTTATCATATTACCAATTCACCTATATAAGCATTCCAACATGGTCAAAACATACCTATACCAACAAGACACTAATCATTTATGCCACATTTCCATTCCAAACTAATATAATTCTAGCATATCATCTACCAACATTAAAACATATAATCAAATTATACCAACTTCCATTTATCAATTTTATAAAACATAATTATAAGTATTATTAGCTTCTAACTCAAACATCCCAAACTTAGCAAAAACACAAGGGATTCCACCAAGTACATGCTCTATTATATACTATTTGTTACACCCCATATCTAGTCCGACCGTCAAACCCGAGTTACAAGATGCTACAACAGTTAATAGGTTCATTCATATACATTTAACATCAATAACATTCAAAAAATCACAAATATAAGTCATGATTTATGATTATTATGAATTACAACCAAACCTGAGTCTTAATCGAGCTTACGAAAACTACTAAATTACAAAGTTTTAAATAATTAGGGAAAAATTATAAAACAGTGTCACATGGCCGTGTGGTCAGGCCGTCTAGATTTAGATAACATGGTCGTGTAATCAAATCATGTCACAAACTAAAACCATGTATAAAAGGATCACACGGTCGTGTTACCAGGTCGTGTAACAAACTGAGACCGTGTGGACCTAAATGTACAATCTTGCAAACATTCATACGGCCATATAGCCAGGTCATGTGAAAGACTGAGACTGTGTTTTCTAGAGTCACATAGTCATGTATTCAGATCGTGTAACTCACTAAGGCCATGTATACAAATCACTTCCTAATTCATAAAGACCACACAGTTGTGCCACATGCCCATGTGTGGCACATCACTGTGTAGCCAGGCCATGTATACCATAAGTATCTTTCAAAGCAAGCTATAAAACCATATATTCACTTATGCCACAAACATTCATTATACTAATCACTAGGCATATTCAATGCAACAAAAACATACCTGAATACAACTTAAAACATCTCCCTATGTGCCTAACCAATATGTTGCAATTGGCACCTCAATTCAACAATTCACAATCAATCATTCACACCAAGCATTTCCTAAGATCCATTTCATACTTTCATCACCAAACTATCATTTTCAAATGCCAAATTCAACAAGCAAAATGCACCATAAGTATGAAAGCATACTTATACCATCACATGCCACAACCAACCAAAACAATCATTAAAGCTTACAACAAAACATATAGTGTAATGACCCAAAGTTTACGGGTATCGAAAAAGTGTAATTTCGAGTCACTTTTTTCGTAAAAATTGAGTATAGGGTAAAAATTAAATTATAGAATCAAGAACAGTTGAAGGACTAAATTAGCAAATAAACCATAAGGGATATAAGTGACAAATGTATGAAAAATATTATTCCATGTGTATGTATAATATACATATATTTATACTTAATACTTAAGTATAATATAATAATATAATAATACATAAAGTAAATCAAAGAAAGTAAAAGAATTAAAAAGAAAGAAAGAACAGATAAGTGAAGCGAAAAAGAGAGAAAAAAAAAAGGAAAGAAAATGAAAGGGGAAATTAGGGGCTAAGGATTCAAAATTAATTTGATAAGTCAATTTAGATGTGGGGGTCTTGTAATTTTGATGTTTTTAGAATCCTAAAACAAAATATTACTTGATTTATGTGGAAATTTTGAAAGTTAGATGATTTTTAGATGTGGTTTATATTGAATTATTGAAGAATTAGGTTTGAATTGATAGAATTTTAAGTTAGAATTGAGAAAAAATTAAATTGCAAAACAAATCATAAGTTTTATGTAGTAGGGACTAAATTGAAAGAATTTTGAAATTAGGGTTTTATGGTGAAATTAGGGAGTTGAAATTAGATTATAGTGGAAATTGAATTGAGATATGGAATCAGTTTTGTAAGAAAATAGTTAGTTTGATTTAAGGACTAAATTGGAATTAAAGCAAAAGTTGTATATAAATTGAAATATTCAATGTTAAATTGTAGTGTATTGATAAATTTTAATTGTTTCGATTTTCGTAGCTAACGTTGACTCAGAGACATCGGTTAAGAAAGGAAAGGAAAAAGTCAACAAAGATTAGCTCAGAAAATACGGTTTATATTTCTATAATTCGAATTTAATAATAATTTAATGTATTTATTGATGATATGTATGATAAGTGAAAATTGAGGTAAGTGTTGATATTATGGTATTGAATTGGATTGTGAATATGTATGGATTATTGAATTGAAATGTGTATTGATTGAAAATTGAAAGTGAATTGAATACCCTATTAACAATGTCGGGCTAAGTCGGATATAGTTGGCATGCCATAGGATTGGAAGTGTTCAGGGTACTTCAACTTTGAATCGATGAGACACTATGTGTCTTATTATTATTGCTTTGGATAAATCCGATAAGGTACTGAGTACAATATTGTTTTACGTCGGTATGGCCGATCAGGCACTGAGTACCGTACTGGTATGTTTGGGTTGGATCTGCGTATCCGTCAGAGTCCGAGTTCTGTTAATAGGGATATATGAATGAATTGATCAAATGATTGACATTGAAAAATATTGAATACGAAATGAATATTGATACTGAAATTGAAAATTGAGAAATTTATTGTGAAATGCTATTGAATAGCAATTGTGAGATTGAAATAGAAGATATGATGAGTTTATGAAATTGATTCTTTATTGAACGATTTTTATTATGTATGATTATGCATTTGAACATTATAAATTTTTTCTTAATAAGTATTTGGATTATAGAAATACCACTGAGTTATACTTAGCGTATGGTTTGTTTCCATGCGCAGGTCAGGTAAAGTTCGATCATTGAATCAGCATCCAAAGTCGATCCCGAACTCAAGCACGTGGTGAAGTATTTTCTCTTTTGAGAATGGCATGTACCTAGGTTATCTTTTGATGACATTTTAAGATGTGAATATTAATGGTGTATAAGGTGATATTAGTTTATCTATATATATAAACATATGTCTTATAATATAGCCATTTATATGGTTTTAGTTTGAATTGTTGAATGGTATTTAAATGAATTTATTAGATAATTTATGTTAGATATATATGAACATGCATGAGTTAGATCTTTATATTGATAGTTCTGACATGTTTTAGATGTACTTAAACATGTTTTAGACTGGTTGAAAGATTGGATTTTGAATTACTTGATGTTCAAGGTTTGTAGGGTTGGTAAACTTGTTGTATAAGGCTCATTTTGAGTCCACACGGCTTGGCACACGGGCGTGTGACCAGACCGTGTGAGATACACGTCTTACACATGGGCATGTGGTTAGGCCATGTGTCCTCTTCAATTTAAAATTTTAGAAACAGAATGCTCAGGTTTTGCCACACGGGCAGAGACACGAGCGTATGTCTCAGCCATGTGAGGTACACGGCCTAGTACACGGGCATGTGCCCGGCCGTGTGAAAACTGCACCTTAAATTCAAAAAATAAATTGACCACATGGCCTAGCACATGGGCATGTGGCTTGACCGTGTGAGGCAAGTCAGAGAGTTACATGGGGTAGGACACGGCATGTCATAGGGTCACATGGGCGTGAGAACCCTGGGCCTCGGAAAAATTTTGAAATTTCTCGTAAAATCCTCTAAGTTTCCAATTAAGTTCTGATTAGTTTTTAATACATGTATTAGGCCTCAAAGGCCCATAAAAGAGACAATATGATTAATTTATGATGTGTTTGCTATTTAACTTGTTTATTGTTCATCATTGATCTAAATAATTCGGCACTGCCCGTAACCCTGTTCTGACGATGGATAAGGGTTAGGGGATGTTACATATAGTTCACATCAAAATGGCACAAGACATAATTCAACCACTTATATATACATAGCCATTATTACCTATTTACATGCCACTTATAACCGAGCCAAAATGAACAAAAGTCTACCAAAAGATTTGCTGGATAGTGTGAACTTCGGAGACAATCCAATCAACAACATATTTTTCAGCAATCTACAAGGAAGAAAACTGAAATGAAGGTAAGCTTACTTAAAGCTTACTTAAAGCTTAGTAAGTTCGTATGAAATTAACACAATGTACTCGACAATTAATAATTTTAACTAATGAAAATATCATATAAACATAATATTCCATTGTCACCTTACACATTTTATAACATAGCCAATTTGGTTAGTTCATCAGTCGATACATATACATAACATAATATGCATTACAACCACATTCAATTCATAGCTAACATTTCTATTCAAATACATCTTTTGTTTCAATTCAATTTCATACTTAGTTTTTTCCAAGGAACTATAGTAAATTAACTTCAGATACTCGGGATAACTTTGCTCACATGAGCTGTAAATAGGGAAACTAACCATTACTTGATGCTGCTCACATGAGCTGTGGAGAATCCGTAACAAATGTTGGATCTCAACCATCAGTATGGTATCCACCACTGATACATAATACTTGATAAATATAGACACTGGCACATAGTGCTTGATATAACATGAACACCGATACAAAGTACTTGATAATATAGTCACCAATATATAGTACCTGATAAAATATAAACATCAGCACATAGTGCCTGATACATTAATGTAACAGTCCGTTTTCAATGAAATCGGAATAGTGGTTTTGGGACTACAATTTTGAGTCCAGAAGAAAAATTATTTTAATATTATTGCATGGTCTGCATAATGATAGAAATTTTGGACAGAAATTTTGTTAAGAAAATTTTATCGATTTCAAATTTAATTTGATGAAAATGACCAAATTTCATAAAGTGCAAAAGTTGGATTCTAATAGCTAAAGGGATCAAATAGCCGTGAAATTCAAAATTGGAGGTCCTTATATGGAAAATAGACTATTTATAGGAGTTAGTAGATAAGTATGCTTAGTCATCTGTGGAAAATTAACTAAAGAAAAGGACTAAATTGGAAAGAGAAAAGATAAAAGATGATAAATAATAAAATAATTGAAAATATCATAATTTTATCATCTTTCCTAAAATTAAAGACATGGAAACCTTAGTTATGGGTGGAGAGTTCAAGAAAACTATTTTGGCTTGATTAGGTATGAATTCTTGTCCTGTTTTTAGTAATTTTCATATTTCTGATATCGTAATAGCTTAATTTAGCTATCTCGGGGATTAATTTGTAAAGTTATCAAAGTACTAGGGTTTTTCCATGGATAATTATGCATGAATTATGAAGTTTTATGGTAGAGATTGAAAGGTTGTTGATACATAAACAACTTTTGTAAAGGGAATTTTGATCAAATTGTGATTTAAGGACTAAGTTAAAAAGATGTAAAATTCATGAAAAAATTTTGAATTTTGTGAAATACATGTGCTACTATTGTCACATATAAAAATCGGTTAGGCACGAAATAAGGATTAAATTGCATGAATTTTATTTTTCGAGCTTAGGGACGAAATTGGAATTAATTAAAAGTATAAGGGCAAAATGGTAATTTTGCCTAAGATGTGAATTGGATTAAATTGAATATGAATTGTATTAAATTGATGTTAAATGTATTCGTATAGATCCAGATGGACCAAATACAAAGTTAGAACAAGGAAAAGAAAAAGTATCGAATTAGTATATTACAAATCCATGAACACTTGTTGAGGTAAGTTCGTGTAACTATATTGTATGTTTATATTTTTGAATTGAATGTTGTGTATGTAAATTATATAAATTGTCATGTATGAAAATTAATCACAAATCCAACAATGTTCGACAAGTATAAAATCTCAATTGTACAAATGAAAATTTGATAAATACAGTACTCCCGAATTGGTTGTGATCCTGCATGTGTTGCGGACACACCATAGCTCGAAAGAGCGTCCCATTATTAGCTCTCATGAGCATCCTAATATTTGGCTCTCACGAGCTTATTGTTATTTGGTTCAATGAGCTTCCCATTAATAGCTCTTCGGAGCATTCCGATCGGTTGTGATCCTGCATATCTTGTGGACACATCGTAGCTCTTATGAGCGTCCCGATATATGGCTCTTCAGAGTTTCCTGTTTAAAGGCACTTCATGAGTATCTCGGTTAATGGCTCTCCGGAGCTTCTTGATATTGCTCGCTTGAACTTCCCGTTGCATGGCTCACATGAGCTTCCCGTAATATGGCTCGAAAAAGCTTCCTGTTTACCTACTTTCATGAGCATTCATGTATATGAATCGACGGATTATAGTTTTGTACACCTTGTGTGTACTACCCGTGTATCTATCGATATTTTCAAAAATTCAACGGGCAAAATCCTGGCATGAGAAAATATGAGTTCAAAATGAATTGTTACTCGTATATTCCAAAAATACATTAAAGTGATTAGAGGTGTGCATAGGCCGGGCCGGGCCGGGTTCGAACTGAGCCCATAAAAAATTTTCTGCCCATTTTCAAGGCCCGGGCCCAGCCTGGCCCGAAATATGGGCCTAGAAATTTGTTCAAGCCTGGCCCGAGAAAAAAAGTAGGCCCAAGCCCGGCTCGGCCCGACCATATTAATTTTTTTTTACTTTTTTATTAAATAAAAAATTTAAAATATAATAAATCAAATACATTTAAAAACATAAAAACAAATATTAAAACAAAAAACAAATAAAAAATGAGACTAAAATAATTCTTAAAATAATATATAAATTAAAAATATAATAAAAAGTAATTATATTAAAATTGAAAAGTTGAAACAAATTAGAACTAAATTAAGAACCAAATTATATTAATAACAAAAGTTTTACAATATCAAAATAACATTAAAAACAACAAAAAGAGTAAAGTCAAAGTACTAAAGTTACTTAAAATTAAAAATAAAAAAAATTAAAAATAATTTAATATTAACCAAATGTTAGCATGTAATGTTTTGGTTGTAACTAGCCATTGGAATGGCTTGTGATGGGTATGGTTTTGATGTGTATATAAGAGGTTATATCGTGTTTGATGTTGGTGTTAGGTATAGTTGATTGATAGTAATTTCATTGGTTGTTGGATTTATGAAGTGATATTACATGCATAAGACTTCGTTTTAGCTTGATTTGAATGTTTTGTTTTGGCTTGTGAATGTGACAAAGTGTTGATGTAGGTTGAAAGCAAAAATGGGTGAGAAATGGGGATTGGAAAATGGCCATTTTCGTCCACACGAGCGTGTATCTCAGTCGTGTGTGACACATGACCTAGCACATAGGCGTGTGATATGGTCGTGTGTCACCTGCATCTTAAAATTTAGAAACAGAATGCTAAAAATTATCCACACGACCTAGCACACGGGCGTCTGGCTTGGCCGTGTGACCCCTGCACCTTATTAATGCAACCGTGTGCTAAGTCATGTGACCCAAGTTAGAGAGTTACATGAGTATGGACATGGGCTGGGACACGGCCATGTGTCCCTATTTTGAATACCCACACGGCCTAAGACACGGATGTGTCTCTTGGCCGTGTCTGGGCGTGTGTCCCCTGCATCTAGGAAAATTTTTGAAATTTTGCGAAAAATTCTCTAAGTACCCAGATTAGTCCCGACTTACTTCTATTACATATTTTGGGCCTTGAGGGCTCATATAAGGGATAATATGATTGATTATGATTGATTTTTTATATGAATGAGAAATTATATAAAATGTTTGTACTTGATTTGTGAACTCTGGTAATGCTCCGTAACCCTGTTCCTGCGACGGGTATGAGTTAAAGGTGTTACAATTAAACCCTAATGACATGTCATTTGTATCTTATGCATTCACTAAGTCCATACGAACCTAATTCAATTCCCGTGTTCTTTCCATCATTATAGAATAATCTCATATAACAAAATGCACCAATTGACATTCCATGTCATCTCTCAATTCATTACAATCTCTCAATTCATTCCAACAATTTTCCCTTTCCGCGTTTATCGACCAATTGATCCTTTTCCTGATCCATATAATAATTTAACTCAATTAACAAATTCCAAATACCTTATAATGTCTAAACATATGCATATGATCCTTTAATAACATTTTACAATATTTTTCAAAACTTTTATGTTTTATTCAATTTAGTCCCTAAAACTGAAACTTACATATCTTTTATAATTGAGCTCCGTTTTTCATTCCATTATTAATTTCATCCTTTAATAAATATCTAGAATAAAAAATTACCGAATTTTATATTAATTTTGGCCTTATTTCATTTTAGTCCCTAAACTTAAAACTATTAAAAATCACTTTACAAAATAGTCAAATTCCATAAAAAAGTTTTAAACTTTAACATTTAACATCCAAAAAGCTTCAAAAACAACAATGGTATCTTTTAAAATATTTTACAGTTTTACAATTTAGCACCTGGGTTAGCTAGATTAAGCTAAAATGATCTCAAAAACATAAAATTTACAAAAAACGAGCTTAGTTTACATACCATGAAAGAAGAATAAAGCTTGTTCGATTATTTCCTACCCTAAAAATGGTGTTTTTTGTTCAAGGAAGAAAAATGAGGAAGATTGTGGCTTGTTTTTTTTTTTTATGTTTAATATTTACTAAATTACCCTTTAATTAAACATATATTATAACTAAAATGCATATACATAACTGTCCACTAAATAACTATGGCATAATTGTCTTTTAAAACCATTCAATAATGCCTTTATACTCATTTAACACCTTTAAATTAATAGCGATTAAGTTTTATGATTTTTATGATTTAGTCCTTGTACCATAATTAACTATTCAAACATCAAAATTTTTGGACCAAACTTGAATATGACACTCTAATGACCTCATAAATATTAAATAAATAATATTTACAGACTCACTTATCAAAATTGTGGTCCCAAAACCACTGTTTCTGACAACACTGAAAATAGGTTGTTATATTATCACTATTCATATTCAATTTCATGTATTAACTAATTCATACAACTTTCTATACTATTCAATTCATTCCCTATCTCTATATTCACTTCCACCCTTAGAATTTTCAACTCAATATCTATTAATAGCTTACCTTAATGTTATATAATTCAATATATTATGAATATGCTTTAACTAAAATTAGTTTCGAATCATAGAAATACAAATCGAAAGCTCGTGTCACTCGTCGTCGACTCTCGCCTTTCCTTTTCCTTTCGACGATCCTATGTCATTTTTAACTACAAATAATAATTCAGTAATGGTATAATATCAAATTCTAATCAAATCACATTTAATTACAAGGTCACACATATTTTGCAAATTATTCAATTTAATCATCTATTTCGATAATCAATCAAATTCATACCAATACTATTCAATTAGTCATAATCAAATATCAATTCATTAAATATATAAAATTTTGATTCATCATATTCTATTCAATCAATTTATCATTTCTTTACGATTTAGTCCATATCACACATTTTTGTACCAAATTGTAAACAATTCAAATTACAATCACAAAAAAATAATTTCATAATTCAAGAATATATTAAAAATACATATAATTATACCATATGAACTTACTTGGTTAAATCAATAAACAATTTGAAACTTTAAGAACTATTCAACAATTTTGTATTTTCCTCGATTATTTCTAATTTGGTCCAATTTTTTATCTCTACAATTATTTCATTCAATTTATCAATTCCAACATCTTATATCATCCTATTATGTGCATGTATCAGTTCAATTTCATTATTTGAATACCCCTAATTTTTTTCATTTTATTCAATTTAGTCCCTAAAATTAAATTTGCCATAACTTTCAAATTTGAGCTTCGATTTCGAAACTGATCTCAATTACATCCTTCTACAACTCTCTATTATCCGTAATTATATAAATTTAACATTAATTTTGAAATTTATACAGTTTAGTCCCTATGTTCAAAAACTAGTAATCAAACTTTACAAACTAGTCTTTTTTCACCTTTAAGCTTACAATCTAACAAATTAACACTAAAAGCTTCAAGCATTCGTCAATGTAAATTTCTAAAAACTTGAACAAATTTGAAAAATGATGCTCGGATTAGCTAAATTAAGCTTTCATCATCTCAAAAATGTAAAATTTATGAAAAACAAACTTTTAATTCCTTACCATGCAAAGGCCGATTGTATTGAAGCATGAGAGAAGAAAACAGAGATGCACCATCACATGCAAGACATTTGGCTTCATTTTCATGCATGAAAATGTTACGTGGTGCTCTACCTTCATGCCAAAATAACATTACAATCATATCTGCATGGAATGCTTAAGATCACATGGCATTAACATGTCTCATTCCCAAGGGAAATCATGAGTTTAGAACAAAAACATGTTAAAGCAAATTGAGTTTCAACAATTCAAAATCATTTAATATTAAAGCATCAAGAAAAGGCAAGGAGAATACAAGATTTAATGTGCTAAAGCTTCAATCCAAACATATAAGACTTCTTAAACCATTAATATATAGATTTGTACTTCACAAATTTTCTCCTATTCGCCTCTAATTTTTTTTTATCATTTTGGTCCCTAAGTTTGACCTCTGTTACATAATTGGTTTTTACACTAACAAAGTTTTTTTTCTTTTAAAAATTTGTTGATGTGGACAAACATAGAGCTGACACATGGAGAAATAACGGAACGACATGTGAATTCATTTTTAACCATTCTTAAAAAAAAACCCTAATTTTTTTTAAAAAGTTAAAATTTATTAAAAATATATATAAGAAATACATAAATCATAAAACTTTAAATATATATAAATTGAAAATAATAACAAAAAAGAATATATAAATTGAAAATAAAAATAAAAAATTTAGTTAAAATTTCAAAAAAATTAAAAAATAAATTTGGTTAAATTTTTATAAAATTACAAGAAATTGTAAAATTTAAAATATTTTAAAATATTTTAAACATTAAAAAATAAAAATTGACCGGTTGACATTGGTCTACTCCCTGTTAGCGTTGGTCAATGCTGGTCAAGCTCGGTTAACTTCACAACTAATAATTTTCCAAATTAAATAATTTGAAACCTTTTAAGGATAATGTTTAACATTTACAACACTATATTTTTAAATAGGCAAGATAGAATCAATTCCTCAAAACCTTATGTATATTCTCACAAGTTTAGAAATGGAATTGAAATAAGGAATACTTCTCAAAGGTTGATTTACAATGATTCAAGCTCACTCAAACAAATTACAACACTTGAAAAAATGAAAGAAAATAAAACCCCAAGTGTATACGAGTGTAAAATAAGAATAACAAAGAAAGGTTTGGATTTTTGTACAAATAGCTTTGTAAACTTTTTTTTTTGTCTTCATTTTGGTGTCCTTGAACTCTATTTATACTCCCTCATTGATTTCTAACTATTTTGAATAGTTGGAGGGAATTAAGAGCCGTTACAACCATTAATTCAAACAGTAAATGCAATTGTAGAGCCTTATATTCTAATACTTAATCATTGAGTGTCAATATCCTACTTTAAAATATATGATCGTTAGACTCTTGTGTATTGGACCCTAAAACCATGTTCTGATACCTCAAGATTGGGGTCCGATACATTTGGTTGCCCAAAAATGCTCATTGACTTTGTATTGGACCATTGGGGGATAAGTTTTGTGATAACATGAAATGCTAACTTGATGATGTAAAAGCATTTTGGTATCTGATATCATCAAATATTTAAAAAGAAAATATAGATATTTTAAATAAATGAAATATCGGGCTGTCAGTAAAATATTTTAAATGAAAAAACATAACTAAAATAAAAAAAAAATACAAACACATTATAAAATAGCATAAAAGGTAGTATAGAGCCAAATTGCAATAATGACACACTAGAAATGCAATAATATCTGTACCATAAAAAATGAGTTCATCAATTCTTAATGGACTTATAAAATCAGTTTTTCAAACAAAAATATTTTGGATTTTGCGAATTGTTTTGTTTGAGTGAAAACAATAGAAATAACATTTCTTGGTCGTTTCACATTCATCAAGAAAATAAGTAATCTTAATAAAATTTTCTCCAATTTTTTACACAACAGAAGCTCCAAATCCGATGAACTGCTATTGTAGTCTCTACCACAAAAGGATCTCTCATGCATCGATCAAGTTGCATGCAAGAGATCATAACTTCCGCATTGGAGTTCCCGATGATGATGGGAGGGGGGACTAAGATAATTAAATATTCAAAAAATATATATTATAAAAATCTCCAACACGCATTAAAAATAAAAATATATATATATGAAAAAAATAATCCAACTGAGATGAAGAAATTTAAAAAAAATACAAAAGAATCATGTATACAAAATTCGAATATATGTGTGTGTGTAAAATTTGGAAACAAAAATTGAACGGCGGTACAGTGCATGAATATAGCAAGCTTTTGTAAATTGGCAGAAAATATCATCTCACCATGAAGAGTCTAGCTAATGCCCGTTAAGTTAAGCGATGGAAGGTAGGCATTTGTATTCCAATTCTAGCACTCAACAAAACATGAAATGGAAGTCTAGGCAACATAGACAAAATGAAACCCTAAACCAATTCTTCCAAATGCGTAAATCTGTAAATGAGAGTTGAGCAAGTGGGCCTGGAGATGCTAGCGAAAACTTATGCTTGACACATCCACCTCTTCTCTTCTAATTCCAAGGAGGACTGCAGAGGAAAAGCACATGCAATGCAAGTCAATTATTTGTTTTGATTCCATCTTTGTTGAAGAAGCTTCGATATAAGAGCTTTGACGTTCACTCTTTCATGATTTGAAATCCTCTGAGATCCTCCAAATCAAACAAAGTCAAAAGGAAGAATGATAAAAAGTACTGAAATTCAACTGCGGGCTGTGGTCAAGATTTAAGAATTGACTTATGGCCTTGGGTTGATGCTGGAATCCGAATAACAATACGATGCAAAGGGAAAGCAGGAAAAGGATAGAAGAGGCATTCCAACGTTCATTATGCTTTCCATGGACCAGATAATCAGATATTGCTTTTAAGATTTGGTTCTACGTTGTCGCCCTTCTAGGGGTTAACCCAAAAGTCAAAACAATTATATCCACTAACACTGCGCTAGTGAGAGAACCGGAGAAGCTAGCACAGTATCCTTGATTGGAGATAAATATTTTAAAGCAAAAAGAGCGGAAAGGACACAGAATGGCGTAATCCTCATTTCCAATAAACCTTTGGGAACGGCCAAGAGTCAGAGTGGTGAACATGCAATAATAAACAATAAGGAAATGTGGGCGGTGATTTAAGTGTCTGTATGTACAGTCTAGTAATAGTACGAGTATTTCTTGGAGTTTGAAAATTCGATCATCATCAAAAAGTGAGCAGCTATGACTGAAAAGATGGGTGGCATAGTCTGAGCCATGCAAAAAGCGGAATATATTCCAAGACACGATGATTATGATGATCCGAATCGAATGTCCAGTGCCTCCTCCTCAGCCATTGGTTATAAATAGTTCCCCCCAGCATTGCTTATTAGCATCCCATTGGAGAAATCGAGGAGATTTATTTCACAATTTCACGAGGAAGAGAGGTCCCACATGAGGACTGGAGCTAGTCCCTGTATTGTAGCCAAGGATGACTTGCCTGTGGCCTGGCAAGAGCAAGCAGCAGTTTGAAAACTGAAATGGAATGCGACGGCTCCATCGCTTCCCAACGGGATTTTGATGAAAGGTAAAAGTAAGTCTTTAGTGGCACACAGGCAGTCTCCTTGGCTAACGAAACAGGCTCTTGTCATCTCATGCTGGACTTTCTCTTCTTCCTCACCTGGAAATGGAGACTCTTAGGTCTGAACTGGATATAAGCTACCAAAACGAAATGGTGGTAGAGGTAAATGAAGTTTCCGCATTTATATATACTAGTCACTTTCATCACTACATACGTAAAGGAATTGCTTCATAACGCTTTTAAATAGACAGTCATATTGATGCTACTTCATTTACAAAAAGTAGCACAAAGCCTATAAGAATACCCTTGTCTCATAACAAGGGCGAAGGCTAGGAATCATCTTTAGGCTCAATCTAATATATAAAGCTAAGCAACAATAAACAAAATTAAAATATAATATTATTAAAATTTTCTTACAGGGTATAAAATTAATGGATTTTTTTTTCAGTATAGTTTATAGTGCATAAATATAAAAGATTTAAAAGGCCGAATCGAATAATGCCCTTAAAAAAGGGTAAGTTAATAGGTTTAGAAAAAGTAAGAAATGTTAAAATGCACATTGTGGTGATTACATATTTTTAATTGGTTCTGTTATTAGTTCAAAATGGAAATTATTAATATAAAACGATACGATACTTTCGATAAGATGAATTTAATGGTAGTTAATAAAATAATTAACCATGTTAAAATATAGATTTTAAAAAATTATAATGTGAGGCTTGAAAGTAGTATTAAATAAATCATAATTTATGTATTTTGAAATAAAATTATTATTGTAATAACAAGGATCTCACACAAATCATACTCCCCTATTTCGTGTATGAAATACATTTTGTTATGGAAATTTATAAACATGTTTTTAAATGGAACGACTTTTCTCCAGGTAGCCTACTAATCTAGAATTTGGAAGAATATTACATATGTTTATTATGTTCTAACATATATTGAATAGTTCAAACCCAAGGGGCTATTCGTCAATTATGTTTCTGTTAGACTACAGACGCATCAATTATATTATATTATTTACAAAAAGAGAAAAATATCAATAATATTTCATTCATTTTAGATTGCATGTAGCTTTTTCTGACTTGTAACATTAAATTCAGCTATGGATAGATTATATGTATCCAAAAAAATACACAACAGGCTGTTGCGGCTGGCAACAGAGTCGAGTGGAAAGCTTTTATTCAAAACACGGTTGCTTGTATAGACATCAAATCAGAACTCAGAAGCAAAATGGGTTTTAGTAGACTTGGTTATCATGCAGGCAGTGCAAAACTCTTTTGCATCCACTGGGGCAAATCCACCACCAGACAGGGATCTGATTTCTCAAAATCAGCAATCTGAATCAAAAACAATGGAATGGGTGAAATTACCGAAAGAAAACAATTAAGAGTGGATATCAAAGTAAAACAAGACTCGCCTTCTCATTGCAGTTTGGGCAATAATGATATTTATGCCAAAGACAGTCCATGGAAGGGCAAAGGAAGCAGATTCCAAGCATAAAGGGCATCATGCATCCAACCACTGCTGCCAAACTAGGCTTAGATCTGAATTTCACATTAAATTTTATAGAGTAATATTATCATATTGTATATGTCCAGGCCACGGGCTAACAGAAAAACAAGCCATTTTCATTGCTTGGTCATGTTTATTTAAACAAGCCATTCTTAATTGTACCCACTGCCACAAATAAACTAAAATTAGGAACTACAGAGCATCTACATGTTTTATTATAAAATAAACTACAATTGATTCATTCTATCTATCTATATAATGCTGTTATTGAATTTGACGTTATAAATTAAAAATACAAACTCGCATATAAGAAAAACAAACCACAAATTTCAGAAGTCAGGCAGGACCTAGAGTCGACTCTGGTCATTACAATCCCACACAACTTCCTCAAATAGATGATCGGGAACTAGAGAAAACGGATCTCATATAATAAGGGAATGAAAAAGAAAGAGGAAATACCTGACGAGGGTGAGACCGGAATTACCACAGTAAGGGCAATTGAAAGGAGCGGGAGTATCCCGATACATGGTTTGCTGAATCGGAATTCCCTTTGGATCGCCGTATATGGCGTTGGCTGGTATCCTCCCCTGTTGGTATCCATCCATCCGTGGCCCTGCATAGTATGGGACTCCTAGCACCGGCTGCTCCGTCTTCGACATATTTCTTATCTCTCCGATAATATGATGCTTTGTCAACTAATGCAAGCTATGAATGTAGAATTATATCTGAGTCAGCGAGGGGTATTTTATAATGACTCAAACGAAACGTCTAGAGGCTGCGACCGCTGTTGGTTTAATTCATTGACTTTTATAAAAATTAATTCTTATATTTTCGCGTTATGTTACCGAAATGAAGATACCGGGAAGGTGCGCCAAGTTCTGTTTGTGAATGAAACGCAAAATTCCAAACCACCCTATTCAACCCAATATTTATACCGCTAAACTCCCTAATTTTTATTTAAAATTACATTTCACTTATCTATTTTTTTTAAAATTTACATAATAATCACTATTGTTATCAAATTGTTACATTTTTCTCACCTAGCTGTTAACTTCTGTTAAAAAAATCAGTTTGATATTTTTAATTTATTTTAACAATAATTATAAAAATATATTTAAAATAAATAAAAAATTATTTGTAGTTAAGAAAAACCAAAAATTTTGCAATTAATTTTTTCGCAGCCAATCTTATAAAAAATTAGTCTTAGACCTTTAAAAGAAACATTAAATACACATTCATTTTGATCCTACTCTTTTCTTATTTACTTTGTTGTTTTACACTATCTTCATTTTCATCTCTCTTTGCCTTTTTTTTTTTCTTTTTTCATGCAATTTTGTGTCGAGAAGAAATGAAAGATATGAAGAAGAAGAGTACTCTGAATTATAAATTTAAAAATTCTAAAATTAAAAGTTATTAAAAAACCCAATTAATGGAAGTAGGGTACTTTGTAATAAATTTCCTACCCTGCATAAAACTAAAGTTAGCTGAATGTTGAAACTTTATCAATGGCTTCTCAAGGTTTCATTCTTTCCACTGTGAAGAAGAAAAAAGAAAAATGGATGATGACTCTTAAATTTTAACTTAATATAGTTAGTTTATTAATTAATTAAATTAATCATAATTTATTAACATCAACCTTAATTAACCATTTTGATGGATGATAGTTTTTTATCACCACCGTCCACTATATTTAAAAAGTCAAATTGCTAAATTGATATCTATCACTTAATTACAATTTTATATTGGTTAATTTTTACCACTTTTATAATTTAATTTTTGTACCTTATTTAGTCACTAATTTAGTAAAATCACTTATCCAAAATTCAATTCATCTATATAATCACTCTATAAATATTGAATTAAAAAATTCTCAAAATCAGTTTATGAAAACGAGATCTCAATACATCATTTTCCAAAACTACTTATTTTCAGTACATATCACTTGTACCTTGACTAATTGAATAATTAACAAAAATTATCATATTAAAAATCAATAAAACACTAAAAAAACTCATAAATATTATTAAATAATATTTACTAATTCACCATGGGAATTATAATTCCCAAATCACTCAAAAACAAGTTATTACAATTTTTTTTTTAAATCTGGCTCCCTGTAAGATTAAAATACTAAACTGGAGAATTTCTCAAAATTTTCTTCCTACTTCATCTAATCTACTTTACAGAAGGTTAGTAGAGTCTAGATTATGCCCTAGATGCTCTGGTGAGGTAGAAACTTTGGAGTAAGTTTTCCGAGACTGCCCGCGTACAAAGGTGATATGGGAGCAATTAAATTTCTGTTGGCCAATATCTGCGTTAGAATCAAACTACAGAGAATGGGCGATATTCATATTTGAGCACAATTCTTTGAGGCAATGTCGATTGTTTTCATGTACAATATAGCCGACTTGGATATCGAGAAACAAATTAATCGGTAAAGGAGTGCAAAAATCATCTTATTCCACAGCAAGTTTATCTTGGCGAATTGGAGGTTCTAAATTAGAAGTTACATGTCCAGAAAGGGAAACTGGTATGATGGAAGTCGCTGGAAAGCCCGCTCATCAAAATCAACTTTGATGTTGTGTTCAACAAACATAGGAAATGTTGCGCGGAAGCGTGTGAAAGAGTAAAATTATTGTACTGAAAAATCACCCTAAGTTCAATTCCCAGGAAAGAGAGGTAGATCACGAAGATCACTTAAATACCAAGTCTTTCCTAGCCAGAATATCCCTCTATCGTAATTTAATAGCACAATAAATCACTACAATCACATTCACAAAATATGCAAAACAAATAATAAAGAACACCAGAATTTTAACGAGGTTCAGCAAATTTTGCCTACGTCCTCGGGCACTACCAAATATATTTCACTCCAAAAATTACAAGTGAAATTTACAAATAGAGAGAGAGAATAATGCCTTAAGTAGAGAATGGCAATTATGGGATGAAGAAAGTAAGAAATGGTTAGGCCTATTTATAGTTGAGGTTCAAGGATCAACTTGCAATGTCCCTATACAATTAGGGACCAAAATTGCAATTATCCCATGCCAACTTTTAACCCAACTTGCCAACCAATTTTACTTTCTACTTTCGGTGCCCACCCTTTTTGACTTTTCAAACAATGGGTGGGTTCCAATAATCTCCACCTTGAAGATTTGATTAGGATAATCTTATCTTCACACAATTCTTTCTGCCTTTGACAACAATACTTGATAGTGCCTTCTTCAACTGTTAAACTTGCAGGATATTAATCAAGTTCAAACAATGTTCGAACTTGGTTGCTGTTACCACCTTGGTCATCATATCTGCGGGATTATTTGCAGTCTTGATCTTCTGAAGACAAATTTTCCCCTCTTCAATAATTTCCCGCACAAAATGGAATCGTACGTCGATATGTTTTGTACGTGCATGATAGACTTGATTCTTTGCTAAATGAATAGCACTTTGACTATCACAATACACGTTAATATGCTCCTGAACCAACCCCAAGGTTTTAGCCATACCTTGTAACCAAATAGCCTCCTTTACAGCCTCTGTTACAGCCATGTACTCGGCTTCTGTGGTTGACAATGCAACTGTAGACTGTAGTGTAGACTTCCAACTTATTGGTCCTCCAGCAAGTGTAAACACATAACCGGTGGTTGATCTTCGCTTGTCCAAATCACCGGCATAGTCAGAATCAACGTACCCAATAACATCTTTACCAAGTGTATTATCCTGCTTGAACAGTAATCCAACATCCACGGTCTTCTGAATATACCGTAGAATCCATTTCACAGCTTGCCAATGTCCTTTTCCAGGATTATGCATATACCTGCTCACTATACTAACTGCCTGTGAAATGTCGGGTCTTGTACACACCATTGCATACATCAAGCTACCCACTGCATTAGAATACGGAACTTGCAACATGTATTCTCGTTCCGTATTCGTCGAAGGAGATAGTTGTGCAGAAAGCTTGAAAAGAGAAGCCAACGGGGTACTTACAGGTTTGGTCTGCTCGTTCATGCCAAACTGCTGTAGTACTTTCTTCAAATACTGCTTCTGAGACAAGCTAACTCTGCCATGAGCTCTATCTCTACATATTTCCATGCCAAGAATCTTCTTAGCTTCACCTAGATCTTTCATCTCAAACTCGAGATTGAGTTGAGTCTTCAATCTCTCAATCTCAACTTTGCTCTTAGATGCTATCAGCATATCATCAACATATAAGAGCAAGTATATGAAAGTTCCTTCTTGTAGCTTCTGAAAATATACGCAATGATCAAATTTACTTCTTGTGTACCTTTGCCCTTTCATGAACTGATCAAATCGCTTGTACCACTGCCTCGGAGATTGTTTCAATTCATAAAGCGACTTTGTCAGTTTGCAAACCCAATTTTCTTTATCAGCAACATTGAATCCATCAGGCTGAGTCATATAGATTTCCTCTTCCAAATCACCGTGTAAAAATGCTGTCTTCACATCAAGCTGAACTAGTTCAAGATCGTATTGCGCAACCAAGGCTAGCAAAATTCGAATAGACGAATGCTTCACAACTGGAGAAAACACTTCATTGTAGTCTATTCCTTCTTTCTGAGCGTAACCCTTTGCTACCAATCTAGCCTTGTATCGAATTTCATTTTTACCAGGAAATCCTTCCTTCTTTGCATATACCCATTTGCATCCAATTGCCTTCTTTCCCTTGGGCAGTCTCACCAACTCCCAAGTCCTATTTTTATGAAGAGACTGCATTTCTTCATTCATAGCTTGCTTCCACTTTACACCATCAGAGTTACTTATTGCTTCTGTGTAAGTGGAAGGAACATCATCATCTGCAATTGGAAGTGCATAGGCCACCATATCATCAAAGCGAGCAGGCTTACGAATCTCTCTTCTTGGCCTCCTATATGCAATTGAATCTTGTTGCTGTAGAAGTTCTTGGGTCGAAACTTCTTCATATTTGTTCTTTCAATATTAGCTGGATCATCATTAACCTTTTCAAACTCCACCTGCTGCAAAGTACTACTGGTTTTGTCATCCTTTTGTGAATCCTCGTTCTTCATCATGGTTGATTCATCAAAAGTTACATCTCTACTGAAAACAATCTTCCTTATATCAGGACACCAGAGACGGTATCCTTTTACACCACCAGTTATACCCATGAATAATGCTTTCTTTGCTCTTGGGTCTAACTTAGATTCTTTTACATGATAATATGCAGTGGAACCAAAAACATGTAAAGAATCATAATCAGTAGCAGGTTTACCAGTCCACATCTCCATAGGAGTTTTTCCATTTATTGCAGCTGATGGCAATCGGTTAATTAGATGGCACGCATATGTAACTGCCTCAGCCCAAAATTCCTTGCCCAATCCAGCATTGGACAACATACATCGAACTTTCTCCAGTATAGTCCGATTCATGCGTTCTGCCACCCCATTCTGCTGTGGTGTATCTCGAACAGTGAAGTGTCGCACAATGCCCTCATCTTGACATACTTGTAGAAATAGATCATTTTTGTACTCAGTACCATTATCTGATCGAAGTCGTTTGACCTTTCGACCTGTCTGAGTCTCCACCATCTTCTTCCACTTCAGAAATGCATCCAAAACTTCATTTTTTCTTTTCATTAGATACACCCATACTTTTCTTGAATAATCATCAAGAAAAGTGACAAAATAGTGCATACCTCCCAAAGAAGCCACTTTGGTAGGTCCCCACACATCACTGTGAACATAGTCCAGAATTCCTTTCGTATTGTGAATTGCTGAACCAAATTTTACCCTCGTCTGCTTGCCCAGAACACAATGTTCACAGAATTCCAATTTGCAAGAATTTGCACCTTTCAACAAGCCTTGCTTCGCCAAAGTCTGCAAAGCTTTTTCACCAGCATGTCCCAATCGCTTATGCCATAACCTGGTAGCCTCTGAATCTGCATCTTTCGCAGAAGCTGTTGATGTTGATCCAATAACTGTACTTCCATTTAAATAGTACAAGTTATTTCTTCTAGTGCCTTTCATCACCGTCAATACCCCAGCTACTACCTTTAGTAATCCATCTCTCAAAGTGATTGTGAGCCCTTTAGATTCTAGGGCCCCTAATGAGATGATATTTTTCTTCAAGCTGGGTACATAGCGAACATCTGTCAGAACTTGGATTGAGCC
Organism: Gossypium hirsutum; assembly: GCF_007990345.1. Lineage (NCBI taxonomy): Eukaryota > Viridiplantae > Streptophyta > Magnoliopsida > Malvales > Malvaceae > Gossypium > Gossypium hirsutum. The sequence continues at coordinate 104,328,520 of NC_053426.1, forward strand.
GTCATGGTTCTTCAATTTGATTGTACCTACATCCATTGTCTTACAGGCACTATCATTGCCCATAAAAACAACTCCACCTTCTAGTTCTTCAAGACTAGAAAACCAGTCCTTATTAGGACACATATGGTAAGTACATCCCGAATCCAATATCCACTCATCCGTTTGACATGCCATTGCCATGCCAACCAAGCTAAAGTTTGACTCCTCATCATGCTCCGCTACACATGCATTAGAAATAGACTTGCCCTTTTGTAACTTAGGACAATTCTTTTTCCAATGCCCTTTCTCACGACAAAAGGCACATTCATCTTTGGCGGGTCTCCCTTTGGACTTACCCCTTCTACCAGGTTTGCTGCTGTGTGAACGACCTCTTACTGTTAAGACTTCTGCAGTTGTATCTCTGTGATCTCTTTTATCTTTCTTTCGAGTCTCAGATCTATACAACGCACTACAGACTGCATCAAATGTGATTGAAACTTTCCCATGAAGCAATGTGGTGGTAAGATGATCATATTCATCAGGAAGGGAATTCAACAACAATAATGCCTTGTCTTCATCTTCAAATTTCTCATCCAAATTTAGCAAGTCTGCTAAAATTTTATTGAATGAGTTCACATGGTCATTCATCGACATACCAGGTGCATACGTGAACCGAAAAAGTTTCTTTTTCATATAAAGCCTATTTTCAAGACTTTTCGTTAGAAACTTTTCTTCCAATGTATCCCACAGCTTCTTCGCTGATGTCTCCCTCATGACGGAGTACTTCTGCTCTTTGGCCAAACATAGGCGGATTGTACCACACGCCTGTCTATTGATCTTGGCACACTCCTTGTCATCCATCTTGTCAGGTTTTTCTTCAAGGGCTATATCCAGCTCTTGCTGACATAAGACATCCAGGATCTCACACTGCCACATACCAAAATTATTGGTACCGTCAAATTTCTCTACTTCAAATTTTGCATTTGTCACAGTAGTCCTTGCTGATGACGATGCTGCTGTCATTTTCTCCTCAATCCCAACTACTGTATACGTGAACAGTACCGTATACGTGAATAGTGTCGTATACGTAAATAGTATCGTATACGTGAATAGTGCCGTATACATGAATAGTACCGTAAACGGTCGTATTCCCCAAGTACGAACCTGGCTCTGGTACCAATTGTTGCGCGGAAGCGTGTGAAAGAGTAAAATTATTGTACTGAAAAATCACCCTAAGTTCAATTCCCAGGAAAGAGAGGTAGATCACGAAGATCACTTAAATACCAAGTCTTTCCTAGCCAGAATATCCCTCTATCGTAATTTAATAGCACAATAAATCACTACAATCACATTCACAAAATATGCAAAACAAATAATAAAGAACACCAGAATTTTAACGAGGTTCAGCAAATTTTGCCTACGTCCTCGGGCACTACCAAATATATTTCACTCCAAAAATTACAAGTGAAATTTACAAATAGAGAGAGAGAATAATGCCTTAAGTAGAGAATGGCAATTATGGGATGAAGAAAGTAAGAAATGGTTAGGCCTATTTATAGTTGAGGTTCAAGGATCAACTTGCAATGTCCCTATACAATTAGGGACCAAAATTGCAATTATCCCATGCCAACTTTTAACCCAACTTGCCAACCAATTTTACTTTCTACTTTCGGTGCCCACCCTTTTTGACTTTTCAAACAATGGGTGGGTTCCAATAGGAAAAAATCATGTGCATGTATAGTAATTAGAGATTCAAATTAACGAGGTAGTACTGGGTTCAAAAACTAGCTTGCATGATAACATACCTACTGCATCCGCAACTCAGGCGACTGCATGTCTTGAAGCAGTCTAGATGGTTTAGATCTAGGGTTTTCGATGGTGATGATGGAAGGAGACGCTTTGTCGGTGGTGAGGGAGCTGCAGAAAGAGAAGGAAGAAAGATTAGATATCGGTGCCTATATATCTGATTATAGATCTATCAGTGTAGGATACCAAAAGTGTTTTTTCATACATGCACCGAGACAGCCTAATTGGTTGTGTTTTACAAGTATGCTCTCTTTTTACCCTTTATTTTTGTGGGGGGTGGAACAGCAAGAGTGGTCCTTCCCTCTTACATTTGTTTTAAAATGTTTAAATCATCTGTTTCATTTTCCTTAAATAAAGTCCACATATTTTTAACTCTTTTGGAAAATAAGGGTTATTTTAAAATCATATTATTTACTTTTTTTTAATTATCATTTACTTTTATAGTAGCATTGTCTTACATGTGTGTGCTTATTTTTGTTAATTTTCGTTCAGTATTTTTTGTTGAAAAATAATTTAGACATAAAATTAGATATATATTGTGTTATATATCAAGTTACTAATACAAATTTAAAGTAATTACAAAAGTATAAATTTTGCTTTGAATTTTAATTTTCATGGATAGCAGTAAATTTAACTTCCCATCCAAATATTACAATAAATTTTTTGTTATATTTTTATCCTACATTTTGGAGAGCTATGAAATTTGTTTATTATTGGATATTAGTTTCCAATTAAAATATATGAACAATTAAATTTTCATTTTTTTTGAAGGATACGTTTTGCATGTTTAAAATTTCTTTTAAAAAAAATTGTCTTTACCTTGATGGCATAGTTGTAATGATTTGTAGGGACATTCTATTAATTGGGATAGTGTTCTTTTTTTTTGTCAAGTAATCCGGAAAATATTGTCTGATATTTTATAATAATAATTTGGATTAATTCCTTTTACTTAAAGAAAATGGAACCCCATAATTTTGTTATGAAAGTAAAAAGTGTGGAAATTAAAATTCTGGAAACATCAATCTTTATATCTATTAGACCAAAAAAAAATCAAACCAACTCGTCAAACCCCTCAATCTACGTGTTCATATTCCTACTAATAACAACATCTGAATTTTAAAAAATAACATCCACACATATAGTCTGCCCCTAGGCTAGGCTGGATTCAGGGTAGCGGCTTGGTATCTTGCAGACTGTTCAAAAGATGAAACGATGCTTTCTCAAAATTAACAAATCCCATGAACCAGAAGTCATGCCCATCCACCGTAACTACCTGAATATAGCTCTCCACTGGATTCTCTTTCATCACCACCGGATTAACACTGCCCACATTCGCCAAAGGTATCATCACCTGTCCTCATTAATGAATGCAAAATATAACTAAATTAATGCGCATTTCATCATATCATTAATCTTGTTAAATAGTTTATATTATTACCTTGTAGTAGCTCCAAGTCTCCTGACCAGAAGGAGCAGTGAAAGATAAGGGCCGATCACTGCAGAAGGCTACCCGAGCCGTTGATAAATAGAGCGTACCCGCAACAGGGCCTGTTGTTGTGGAGAGATAACAGGCGAATGTCTTCTTTAACCTTTCATCCGGATCAGTTGCAAAAATCTGCTTGAACAGAGACTCAAATCCACCCTCTGTTATAGCTTTGACTGTCAGGTTTAATTTACCCCATGCTGCTTCCGATACAGACGGTCAAGTTTTAACTGTAATTTCATATATCCAGTCCACACATATTAGGACTATGATATGAAGGAGCTAGCTATAATTTAATGAACTTACGGTTGTGCCAGATGTTGCGTGCTATAGACTCGGTCTTCCTACTCCAGGTATTGAACATGTTAATCACAGGTTCAAAAGGATTATGGCTTGGTCTTTCTGCAGGGGAATAAACGACATAGGGCAGCTCATAGATTTGTTGGTGATCACTAGCATTCCATAAAGCCGCCTTCTGGTTGTCTGGATGGGCACTAGGAGCTGCAGGGGCTCCCATGACGTGCGTGCCCCATTTCTTAATATCTTCTTCCGATGGGGATGCTTCTACTATGGGTTCCTGGGATCCTTCTACTTTAGTGTTTTCTTGAGTAGGTGTTGATGACATGGTGTCTTTGAACTGATAGGATAATTATTTTGGTGGATTAATATTTATGAAATGGATGATTTGCTTAGGGGGTTGAGTGGAGAATTCACGAAATTTAGGTATTTAAGTGTGTTTTATTTCCTTTGCATCCAAGTAAGTATTCTCTAGAAAAGTGAAATTGTAGATTAGAAATTCAGCTTTGGTTTCTTGACCGGGTGTTATTAGGAAGTTTCCAGTTTCGTCGGTTGTCTTTCTATCAAATGATGTCCACTCTAAGGCGTGTGAGGATTAAATTTAGCCACTTGTTATGTACGTGTGGCAGAGAGAGTGACATCTTTCTCTCTAACATACAAGGACACAATCATCTACATACCTAAATTTATGTTTATCTATTAGTTAAAAATTTTGATATAAAAAATAGATGTGCTATTTTTAAATTAGGGTTATTATTTAAATAGAATTTTAAGTATAAAATATAAAAAATTGTGATAATTATGAGTATAATTTAAATTACAGCTATTAGTTAAAAAATTAACATAAAAAATTTGTGTTAATTTTATTGATGGAAATAAAGGTATCACTTGAATAAAATTCTAGGCATTTTAATTATCAATCAAGTAATATCTAAGAAAAAATACCAATAAAAAGAAATGGGTTAATATTAACAAACTAGAATTATATATAAAAAAGATGGAGCATTAAGCAATGGTTCTTTGAAGAAAGAATATAGGATCATATTCAAATAATAATGATACCAGAGAGAAATGGAAAATTATTGTAATTGATAATGAGATAATATAATTGCTGAATGTTTTTGTTGTGTGTCTTCTTGACGAGGGGAATCGGGTATTTATAAGATATAATTACTGTTGATCGAAATGACGTCCTAGGTTGCTCTATGCATGCCAATATATATACTGCTCTAGACTTAACACGTATTTATCGTACCATGCAAACTTAGCTCCCGAGCTCTCTCTGCGAGCCCTTAATGTCTTTGTCTTGTGGGGCCCAAGTTCCTTTGCATGGATAGTTTGTTCGGGGTTATGTCCGAGTTTTAGGTCAGTAACAGGAAATACTATAACAATAATATTATGTTTTGTAAATATCTTTTTGTATGTTGTTTATATTATGTGAAACAAGTACTTTTAAATGTGTGGGGCCGAGCTGATGATCTTTAAAAATTAAAGCCTAAACTCAACCTATATTTTAAAATGAACTTTTTTTTTTCTGTTCAAAGTCATTTCTCAGCCCTCTTACTTTTATCCAAACCTTCGTATATTCTATACGTTTCATAAATAGATCTAACAGTATTTATACCTCTAACTGGATCAACACGTGGGAGCAGGAATCGATGCCACACATACCGTAAGTTGGAATGATCAGAAGTCATACAGGTATTAGATATAACTTAAACATATCAATTACCAACCTTTTCGTTTGTGTCAACAAAAAGGATATCTACTACGATAAATAAAATCAACAATGTTCATTTTGTCTGTTTTCCATGCGAATGCCATCTTCTTTAGTTATTGAAACAAAATACTCTACTTTCTACTTCTTTTTCTATTGATTTACGTAGTTAATTATTTATCTTTCTAAATTATGGAGTTAAATTTTAAAGGTTATAATTTATTTAAAGTATTTGTATTCGTATATTTAGAATTTAATCTTCATATTTTTATATCTAGGAATTTAGTTCATTTACATTTCAGATTTAAAATTTAAATTTATTTGTTAACATTGTTAAATTATTTTGTTAAATTTTCTAGTTTGATATTTTGAAATTAAAAAAAAATTCACTCAATACCGAATTGTGTCAAAATTTAAAGTATATAGAGTAAATTGAAATTTAATCATTCTTATTGTTGAGGGGAGTTGGTCTCATACCCTGAACGGGGTTTGTCTCCTGTACTCCAAGGAAAGCCCAATTGGGTTCACGACAAGCTCAAAAGTAGAAAAACATATCAGGTCAAGCTATATTGATAGTGGAATTAAGAGATCGAAGCACAAAAATTCTAAAGATTTGGGAGTAACCTCATAATTTTGTAAGGTTTTTTTGAGAAATCTAATCCTACAAAAGTGAAGAGGAGACTTTGAGCTTTACCTTGGTGATTTTGGATTGGTAGTCTAATGCCGAAGAAGACATTGGATGATCATAGTAGCGACGGTGAGAAGTGGTGACTATGGGTAAGGAGAAAAACAAAGAAAATAAGAAAAAGGATGAAGTATCCCTCGACATCGTTCATTGACAGGACAACATTCACCAATAGTGGTTTGACAAAGAAAGTGATAACATTTTTAAGAGAGGTGGTGGCTAAGATTTTGAGTTAGGAGGGAAAAGATGAAAAAATAAGAAAAAAAAAGGGAAAAAAGAAAAATTAAAGAAATAAAAAAGAAATTAGAATATTTCGTTCAATTTTAACGGTGGAGTGATTAATGTAGCACTGAAAAAATTAATAAAATAAAAAGTTTAAAAGATATATTCTCATATAAATATGAGATAGATGTAAAGGAATTTAAAAGATGAGATATATTCTTAGGTAATTAGAAAAATAAAAAATCAGAGTGGCATACATCACTCGCGGTTCCCTTTGTTTTTTCTTTGTTTGTAATATTGGGGAACAAGTTTGGAGGAGGAGTTGTATTCTTTAACTAAGGGAACCTTCCTACTAAATTTCCGCTTCTTTCACTACTTGTTATATCCTGAGCGCAGTGGAGTCTAAATTTGAAACAATGAGTTATAACCATCAGCATGTTTCTCATCAGCCCCTAACCCCCTCAGGTTGCTGCTCTTCCCACTTGCTTCCATTCTTCTTTCTTTTCTTAATATTATATGTTTTGGTTATTTTGTTGGTTCAATCGAATGTTTTAGTGATACAGGGCGCCTAATTGCTCCTTGTTTTACTACTGGAACAACTCAACAAAGTTTATATCAACATATATCTCTCTAAATATTCATAGTGATTGTTAATGAGAATATTCAACTGACTGTTATAGTGCAAAACAGGGCCCTGTCCTCCACCAGGGCCAGACTTCCCTCCACCGCCAACTCCAGTTGGATATACCCGTACTCATCATTCGCCCTCACCACCACAACCAGGCTATCAAGGTTACTGTTATGAGGGCTACCCTTCATCATCACCTGGGCTGCTTCCTCCACGCCTGCCTCCTAGGAATGATTACACTCACAATGGTTGCACTTCCTTCCTGACGGGGTGGTATGGAATCTCTATCTCTGCTTTTTTAGATGAATGAAGCAATGCAATTTCCATTGAGATGTTTATGTCTTTATGTGATCTCATCTGTTATGCTAGATAACCATGAAATCTTATAATCGGAGTTTGTATTTGCAGTTTGGCTACTCTTTGTTGCTGCTGCTTATTGGAGGACTGCGTCTTTTAACCATTATCTGTCTGGATTGATAATTTTAGGTTACGATTATTGTCAACCGGTGGAATGGATTCTACTCTGAAACTCTTTTATATAATTATGGTAATGCTTTGGTGAATGGATTTGTTTTGGTCGTGAAAAGCTTACGAGTATAACCTATAAAGGCTGGTAGAGAAGAGAACCTAGAAACCAGTTCTTTATACTATATCATGGATATTTAAAATAATTTTGAATAATTATACATAAAATATAAATATTTTTAGAAGGTTATTAGCCTCAATTTTACATTTTCCAATCAGCTAAATGAACACCAAAAACACAATTAAATAGAAGAATTTATTTATCGCATAAATTATCAATTATATGCCATCGCCAACCTCATCAAATATCATTCTAAAAAGCATTTAGAACAACTAAAACCATGAGAAGATATTGATTTGGGGTGGGGATTAGTGTTTTTGATTTTACAAAAATGTTGGGCCTAGAGGATCTTGAAACTATTGACTCAACTCAGATTCATTGAAAAGATGAAATAACAAGTTCATTCATCTTCTCCACTTTTCAGTTTCCCTTGAAGATGTTGTAGCCACTTTCTTGGTAATTATCACGAGCTCATCCTTGATCATATAACAAGATATACAGAAAATTATTACTGATCAATTGAAGGTATTGGTGACATTGTCCAAGTAAAAGTAAAATGCTAGCAACATAATGATGATTTTACATTTCGACATTGCAATTGAGTTCTACAATATTGAGATGCTCAAAGTCCGATGAGGAAAATTGGTGATGTCAAAACCTTATGAAGCATTTCAAAGCAGGGGGTGAGTGTGCTTGATATCTTTTGAAATTTTTTTTTTAAGGTCTACTTTTATTTCTAAAAAAATAAAAATGGGAGTCGCCACCGATCCTTTTTATTAGATGTGATCGAGTCACATCATAATTTGATCGTTTGAATGTTTTAATAAGATGTTCAATTTATTAAAACAATATTTTTTTGATCTATAAAAATTTAGAAAACGGGTTCGTGAGTCGGTTACATATGAGAAAGGATTAGCACTCTCGTAACGCCCAAAATTGGTACCTAATTGATTAATTCATATTTTAGCATCGAAAGTTGAAAATTTGAAAATAGTTTAAAAATAGGATCCTTTTTGTATTAATGTTAATTTTATTTAAAAAAATATTAAATAAATCGAAATGAATATTAAAGACCCTCTTATCTCGAAATAACTAAATGTCACATCTCATAAGTTAGGACACGACATCTTGAATCCTCGAGAATATCAAAACCCCATAAATTAGGATACAACTTCTCGAATCTCCAAATATGAAACTTTGCCTATTTTTAAATTTTCCATTTTTAAAATGTAACAAGTGTAATATTTGAAACGATGAATACTTATCTTATTTAGAGTATAGTATAAAAACAACTAATTATATCTAAACATAATGTATGATGTAGTAATGATGAATCAATATAAAATGGCTATATAGATAGAATATTGGAATGATAAAATATAAATAAATAAAGGTATACTTTAATAATAATATCAATTTTAAATATTTAAAAAGTGTAAGAATAGCAAATAAATAATAAATAGATAAAATAAATATAAATAATATCAAATTTAAATATCTAAAAGGTAAAAGAATAACAAATAAATAGATAAAACAAATATTAATAATACCAAATTTAAATATTTAAAAAGTAAAAGAATAATAAATAAATAAATAAATGGATAATATAGATATAAATAATATCAAATTTTAAATATTTAAAAAGTGAAAGAATAATGAATAAATAAATAAATAGATAAAACAAATATAGATAATATCAAATTTTAAATATTTAAAAAGTAAGAGAATAAGGAATAAATAAATAAATAGTTAAAACGAATATAGATAATGTCAAATTTAAATATTTAATAGTAAAAGAATAATAAATAAATAAATAAATAGATAAAACAACTCATAAAAGGATGAAATTAATTGAATGAAGGACTGAATTGAAATTTAAACGAAATTAATAGTATAAATCATAATAAATTAAATAATAAAACAAAATAAAGGACTAAAATTAAACACGCAAAAAAAGGTAGGGAACAACTAGAAAATTATTCCCAGGCCCACAAAGCGCATTGTTTCAAGGGGGATCAAAACAGAAAAAGACAAAATTAAATGGTGAAATTTTAAAAAAGAAAAAAAAATAGGGCTGGATTGAAACAAGCAGCAAAAGTGGAAGGACAAAAAAAATAGACCCCCATGTCAAAAACACGCGGATCCTTTGCGGTTCGGGTCGGGTCGTGGGTCCTGATTCAAAACGACGTCGTTTTGGCAATTGATGCTTAAGTCCAAAACGGCGCCATTTTGATCCCTATATATATATAAACAATTCTCCCTTCATTTTTTTCAAAAATTTCTAGAACTCTTTTGGACTCTTTCACCCTCTAATTTTCTCCGGTCATGGTTCCGACTGTCAGTCACTAGTCCTGATTCAAAATGACGTCGTTTTGGCAACTCATCTTAAGTCCAAAACGGTGTCATTTTGATCCCTATATATATATATATAAACAATTCTCCCTTCATTTTTTTCAAAAATTTCTGAGAACTCTTTTAGACTCTCTCACCCTCTCCTTTTCTCCGGTCATGGTTCCGACCTTCGGCCACTATAGCACTGTCCACGGTGGCTAGAGAATACAAAAAAGGTCTCTTTGACCATTTGGCTCACCCCAACCCCGATCTGAGATTAAAATGCTGAAAGCCTTCTAGAAAATCGAAAAAAATCAAAGGAACTCTTTGGTTCCCTCTTCTCCGACCACATGAAAGGTAAAAATTTTCGTATTTTTGAATATATATGTCTGTATGTATACTATATTCAAAATAAACGTGAAAAAAAAATGAAAATATACCTATGTAAGAAATTATAGTCTCTCTTCTTTTTTTATTGTTTTTTGTATTTATCTCTATTCTCAAAAATTACATTGATAATGGCTTTTATAGCCAATATTACACTGCTTATTTCACTGTTTGTTGCTACTGTTTGCTTTCCTTTCTGCTACTGTTTTTGTTCTGTTTCTTTGTTATTGTTTCAGTCCTTTTTGCAGGTTTGCTCGGTCAACGAAGGGGAGAAAGGCAAGCCTTTTGCCATTTTGGTGAAATGGTGGCAGACATGGTGCATCAGGCCTCGGGCAACGTACACGCTACAGAAGCACGAAGGGGGCGGCGCAGCTAGGTGACTAGTTAGGGTTTCAGTTCTACTGAAAATGTTTAAGTTTGTGGGCCAATTGTGCCATAGGGTTTTTTTAAATTTTTTGGTTGTTTGTAAATGCAATTTTAGGCCTGTAATAGACTCTGGACTTATTGTTATTTTTTATTTTATTACTTAGTTTATTTTTTTATAGGCTTGGGCTAATTTGAGCATTTACAATATCAATCAATGGAAACAACCATTGTCACTCACAACCGATACACATATACTGGTTTCAAGAAAACCTACCGTAGCAAATATGGACATCTAAAAGAAAAAGGAATTCAAGACGCACGAGATCATGGAAGACTTGTTTATCATCCAATTAAAGTACTATGCTACCAAGGAAAGAATATTAAAGCAGAGTCGTATGCCATTAGTTATTTATCATTTACTATTCATATTAAGTACGGTTGTTTGAATTAGACCGGATTAGCCGATCAGATTGGTTGGACTGAGAATTGGTAGGGATGTCGGTCCAAAGAGAGGTACTAGGTCGGTTGACTCGCGAATCGGTACAGACCGATTGAACCAGACTAAAAAATCGGTCGAATCATTTTTTTAGTTTTTTATTTTATTTTTATGAATTTTTAATAATTTATTTAATCAAACCAGTCAAACTGATAAATTGGCGACCTGACCGATCTAATCACTAATCCAATTCTGAAAACCTTGATGTTAAGAGTGTTAAGTTTGATTTTAATTTTTTAAAACTTATATTTTAAATAAATTATCATTTTATTTTTGTCAAAAATGAAATACCAAGTTTTATCCAAAACAATATAAAATATTATATTATAAAAATTATAAAATAAATAATTTTTATTTACTATTATCTAAGAATGTAATTATATTTCAAGTTAATTGCATCAAATGTCTTCAAACTATGACTTCCATTATAAATTGGTCCTCAAACTTTAAAATATTCTAATTATATCCTTAAACTATCGATGTTGTATCAATAAGGTACTTTTGTTACTAAAATCATTAATTTAAATGTTAAATGAGACATTAGATCTTATCTGACATAATTTAAAATGAAACTTCTAAAGAAAAATAAATGATGTAAACATCTTAGTTTAAGGTTTTTCAAAACTTTTACAGAAATTATCATTCACTTTTTTTTTCGGTTTTACTTTATTTTTAGTTCTTAATTTTAAAAGGTATGCACCGTTTTAAAATTTTAATTTTAAATTATGTCATATAAGATTGTACATATCATTTAATGAAAAATTGACACTTTCAGTGATGGAAGGGTCTGATTGATTTAACATCGATAATTTAATATGTAATTAAAGCATTTTGAAATTTAGAGATCAATCTAAAAGACGGTCATAGTTTGTGGGTATCTAATGAAATTAACTCTTATATTTCACCAGTTAATTTTTACTAATATATCAAAACAATGAAAATATATTTTTCTTATTTTTCTTTTTCATTTTCTAAAAATTATTTTCTACTTTCTCAACCAAACACAATTATTTGAGTTGTTTTCATTCTCAAGAGAATAAAAATGAAATAACCTCTAATTTTTTAAACCAAACAGTAAGGGTTTGGTTAGTTTCTTAAAAAATATTTTTTCATTTGTAAATTAAATAACACATTTGAATCTTAATAATAATAATAATAATAATATTAATATTAATATTAATATTAATATTAATATTAATAATTTGTTTTCAAAAATTAAACATGAAAATCATGTTTGGTTTATATTTTTTATATAAACAAAACATGATAAATAAAATAAAATAATTCATACAATTATATGAATTCAAATAACGGTAATAAATTTGATATTTAAAAACTGTTGAAAAAAATAAATTTGATATTTAAAAACTGCTGAAAAAAAAGTATATTTTTGTGTTTATATAAATTTAATCTAAGGTTGATCTCATTAATTTAAAGTTCAAAACAATGAAAGTATTTTCTTTATTTCCTAATATTCACATATTTTATTTTTATCTTTAGAATTTTTAACTAAATACATTTTATTCAATGTTTATCATTTTCTAGAAAAACTAAAATAGAGTCCAATATTTTTAGTTCAACAAAAAATTAACTCTACTAACTCACAACATTAATCAAAATATTAAATCAATTTTTAGGGTTAATTTCACATTGCTTTTAAAAAATATTTCTGGAAAGTGATATAAAAAAGTACTTTTACAAGGTATTGTGAAAAATATAATTTAATATTTTAAATGTTCAGCATTTTTATTAAAAAATTTATTTTAAACCTTATGTAAAGTAAATTTAAATGATATTTAAAATAGGTAGTGTTATGATATATAAAATATCCATCTCAAATATTTTTTTCAGAAAATAATATAAATTATTTGTAAATTTTAATTTTAGTATATTAATAATGTTTTACATATTGAAATCACATACAAATAAGTAAAAGTATCATGGAGGCCCTTGTACTAAGAGACAAATAACATTTTGCCCCCACTACTCAAAAAATGGACAAATTAGCCCTTGTATGTTGGAAAAAAGTTCAAATTGACCCATCCGTTCAAAAATTCATCCATATGTGTTGTTAAGTGATGACTTGACTTTTATATTATTTTTATTCAAATGAAATGGAAATAGGATGAGTAGGATTCAGTAAAAGTACCATGGAGACCCCTATACTAGGAGTTGGATTGCATTTGGACCCCTTTACTCAAAAAATGGACAAATTAGTCCCTATACGTTAAATTAAAGAGCAAAGCGGTCCTTTTGTTAAAGATTCCATCCGTTTCTATTGTTAAGTGATAGTGGATGGTGGAGCAACCACACACACATATAAGCATGAGGTACACATGGCATATCATGTGTCGTTGTTAGTTGCTCTATCATCCATGTCATCAGTTAAAAGTAGAAATTGATGGTTTTTTTTAACAAAAAGGACTATTTTGCCCTTTGATCTAACATATAGGGACTAATTTGACTATTTTTTTAGTAAAAAGGGCAAAATGTAATTCGACTCTTCGATGGCCTCCATGATACTTTTACTTAATCCTACTCGTCCTTAAATTCCACACCACTTACACAAAAAATTGAAGAAAAAAATCATCACTTAACAATACATATAGATGAATTTTTTAATAAAAGTGTCAATTTGTACCTTTTTTTTTTGTAATATACAAAGGCTAATTTATCCATCTTTATAGTATAGGGGCAAAATTCAATCTATATCTTAAGAAGGGGCTTTAATGGTACTTTTATCCATACAAATATAACTTTTATAAATTAATAAAAACTTCATAATTGATGGAATAATTAACTCGAATGCAAATTATCTTTCTTTGCGGTATCTTTTATCCTTTTTATTTTGGCTAAAGTGTTTTTATTATTAATATTATTATTACTATAATGATGACATGTTGGTATTATTTTAATATTAACAAATATTCAACTTATATTGTAATAAAAATATAGAAATAAATTTTGAAAATAGTTGTCAATGTTATAAAAATTATAGAAAATATTTAAGATTTATTAAAAAATTTTGGAAAAAATTTAAAAATAAAAAATATAAAAAAGTATTAAAAGTATAAAAACCTAATGAAAATTATTGTAATTTTGAGTTTTCCATATGTACCAAGAAAACAAACAACTAATTATAATTTAAAACAAAAATAAAAGAAAGATTGAAACTATCCCATTGAAGCTTTTATTCTCACATATATAAGAATAGTTCAGAGCCTTCCTATTTTGTCTCATCGTTTCTTTGTTTCTTCATCACTTCCGTATCTTGAGAGTTAAAAGCTAAGTTATGTAAGAAAAAATTTTTTTTTGAAGAAAAACGTATAAAGAAGTCTACGACTTTTGGTGTTTTTAATAAATTTCTATATTTTTTTATATTTTAAATTTTTTTCTAATTTTTTAATAACTTTTATATTTTTCCTATATTTTTTTATATTTTTATAATTTTTATTGTCTTTTATTTATTTTCATTTTTATCATTTTCACCGTTTGTCACAATCACCACATGATATGTAGCGGAGATAATAACTTTAAATATTATATTTCTATAATTTTTATATTTTATAATTTTTAAAAAAAATTCTAATTTTTTAAATAAATTTAAAATACAAACCAAAATTTTTTAAATATTTTTCTATATTTTTATTGATTTTAATATTTTTTTATTTTTTTCATCAAGTGTCACAATTATAGCATGACACCTGGTGAAGGTGAAGATACTTGAGGAAAAAAAATTTTGGAGCTGTTAACTTCAGTAATCAATCGTAAAGTTAACTATCAAAGAACCTTTTTGTTGCATTTTGATAATTCAAGTATGCAATTGAGTGCCAAAAAAAGAACAGGGGCTTAATTGCTCTTTTTTGAAAAAAAAAACTTTTTACACCTTTAAGTCAAAATTATTTAGTTTAAAAATTATATATATTTAAAGATAAAAACTAATTATTTAGTATTATTTTTAATTAAGGCTCCGTTTGTTTGTTTCACTGAGGCTTTTTGGAAAATGATTTACTTTTCTGGAAAAACTAATATTTTTTAGTGTTTGGATGAAGTTATGTAAAATAATTTTTGTTGTTTAACAGATTTCCTAAAAATATTTCATAAAAGTTGTTTTCAATGAAACAAACATATATTTAAGATTTATGATAAGTAGTGAATTGATTACAAAGTGGTGTTAAGGTGAAATTATAGTAAATAAATTATGTTAATGATTAAGTTGTAAACTTTGTGAAATTTATAATTGAAACAAGAGAAGTCATATGCATGAGAAAGTGCTATGTGAAATAAGATATTATAATGAATTATTTGATTTAAGTGCTTATATAGTAAAAAATAAAATTACATAGCAATAGGGACTAAATTGTAAAATGTACAAAAGTTTAAGTGTGAAACAATTTAATATGTGAATTAAGGAAATTATGATAAAAGTTTATTGGATGTGTTATGAGATGATGAAATATGTTTAAAGTATTGTAAAAGTGAAATTGTGGAAAAATATGATTTTTTTATGATGATAAGGGCTAAATTGTTAAACTTGAAAAAATATGTGGATGAATACTAGAAGTGAAATACATAGAAGTTTAATATGTGAAACAAGATATTGAGATAAATTTGTGATTAACATATAACAAGAAAGAAAATCGATTTAGTATGATTAATTAGTGAATATTGAACTTTTATAATATAATGGATTAAATTGAAAAGTTATGAAAGTTTATAAGAAAATATTTGATAAGTGAAGAATATAGTAGAGAATGTAACATCCTGATGCTTTGACCATATGTTCAGGTCAAGTATGAGAGTATTACAAGGAATAGAATCTTATCAGTTTACAAAATGTCTTATGAAAAAAAAATTAGTAAAACATTTTTACGATAATAAAGAGATAATTTTATATTGGCTAAAAGATCTTTCACGTTAATCATTCTATTTTATATGAAACAAACATTGAAAAAGACAGAAAATATTTTCCGTCAAATTTTTTACGTTGAAACAAACACAACTTAAAAATTGATTAAAAATAAGTTAAGATTTTGACAAATGAATGTTTAAAGAAAATATATTGATAAGAGCGGTATCAAAAGAGAAGGAAAGCAATCATCTAGTGTCTGTTTGCTGCATGAGGTGTGAGGTAAAGCATGAAACCCGGATGAGCGGGCGATCCCATTTGCAGATCAGGTGAAGATTACCCGCTCACACCAGCTTCATTTCGGGCCTACATCTCGCCGCTCTCCTACTCAGGTTGCTTAAATGTTTCTCTTTATTCCACTATTTTTAATCATATTACGTTTTGTCATGAAAGAAAAATTAATATTAAAATAATTTTAGGAAAAATATATCGATATCGATAAGATACTTATATTATTGGTCTCAAGTTTAATTCTTGTATATTTAGTTTTTAATTATTTTAATTAAACATTTCATATAAAATAATAAAAAACAAAAATATTATTATGATAATATTTATTATTTATTAAAATTGGTTTTTGATTAATTTTATTAACCAAATTTATATTTAATTAACTCATAACATTAATTCAATCAATCACACTATACAGTATAAATTATTATATCATATCATAAATTATCATTGTATAAAATCATATAATGTATTAAACCTAAAATCTATATTTTCATACCTTGTAATTAAGCTCTATTTAATTCTTTAACAAATAAATTTTGAATTTATCAGACACCACTTTAATTAATTTAACCAAATAACTTATAAAATCGGAGTTGTATAAATGTTGGGCAGGCAAGACAAAATCTGATACTTACAAATTCTTTTTTGAATTTAGTTGGTATCTGAATTTACTATCTTTGTACGAACACTAAGTTTGTGCTGACAAGCACTGAGTGGTATCACCTGACAACCTCTTAATATACCATGTGGTGGGCATAAACTAAAAAATATTTAAAAATATATAAATTAATAAAATATACTTTTTTTCACATCAAGAATAAATCAAGATAAATGGGTGTCCAAATTTAGATGAAATATTAATTCTTAGTAAATTTATATATTTTTATGAAATATTAATTTTTAGGTTATTATTATTTTAAATATATATAAAATATAAAATATAAACTTATATATTTATAAAAATATATAAAAATAAATACAATTACAAATATATAAAACCCTATAATATTTTGAAAACTAAATTAAAAATACAACATATAAATTAATAAAAATTTAAAATTTAAATAAACATATAAAAGAACTAAAAATTTATAAAATTATAAAATGTATAACTTTCCGTATGCATTTAAATCTAGACAAGTATGTGTATAGATTCATTCTTGGTGTAAATCTTTTTATAGTTTTTATTAATTTATATATTTTAAAATTTTGAAAAAAAATTATATTTTTAAATTTCAAAATAATAATATAAATAACATGCTATTTTATTAAAAAAATATAAACTTAATAAAAAAATATATCTGAAACGAATTTGAACAAATGGGTGTCTATATTTAAATACGTTTGGACAATCATTTGTCCAAGTTCATCCTTATTTTATAAAAATTATATTTTTATTAATTCACATATTCTTTAAAGTTTTTTTTTTAAATTTATACCTATCATATTACATACAAAAAGACTGTCACATATCATAATTGGATTGTCTATCTATGCCTTGTTAACATAAATGAATGGTGTTAATATAAATATACTACCGTAAGTGATAAAATAGAAATTCAAGAATTAACCAAATAGCTTTAATAAATTTAAGGGATTGAAAAATTGTAGCATGTGATAAGGCTGCGTCTTTAATATGATTAGTGGTTGAATTTTCAAAAGTTTGAGGCACGTGTTTCTTAAGTATTTCTTTGATGGAGTGCAGGCTATTAGCATTGGGATACTCATAAGGCAGCAACATCCCACGACAGACTAGCTTGGCAGTGTGGCTAACAAACGCCGTATGTCCCAAACCCACAACAACCAAACATCATCTAATCTTACACCCCCCACCCCCATTATCCTAGTCCATCAAAAGATGCATGCCATCAATGTTTCCGGCGGTGATTTAAAACATTCTGACAGGCATCCATCCATTTAAGGATTAGGTTGGAATATAATTAATTAATTCACATGTAACATGTGAACCTCCAACTCGCTGCACTTGATGTATCGGCCACAAGAAGTGACACACAATGTTAAATGAAGGAGCAATACTTAAAATTCTGGAACGGGAAAACATTATTGTCATCCACTGTGAATATACATGGTCACAATTCATTTCCTTCATAGCTACTCATCTATTAAAACTCAACACCTCTCAACATCTAATCAATTTAATTTTAATCAAACACACCTAAACTTTCAAATTTCTATCCATCCATACATATATTTAAAATTAAAATGTTAAAATAGTTCTCAAAAAATAGAAAGATAAAAGATTAAAATGTAAATTTTAAATTTTAAATTAAAAGTAATTCTCTATTTTTTAAGCTTAAAAAAAAATTTAATTATTAACATCTTAAAATTTTATTTTGTTAAATTCAAATTCATAACATTTTTTATTATATAATTATTAGATTTTATTTATAAATAATAATAAAAATATTAAGATTAAAGTGAAGAAAAAGGACATGTGATTTAGGTGTCTAGTTATTGCTGTAAGCAAGACCGAGCAAAATCTAATTATTTCTAGATGAAAATAAAGAAAGAAGAAAACGTCAAACACATGGTTCATTTCAACCTGCTATAAGTACATGTCAAAGATGCTATTAATTGAATACCTTTGATCGCTCCTCCAATCACATCACGTTAGTCCACCTCCATCACCCAAGCAAGCCATGGCCCACACCTTTTACTACCACCCACATTATCATACTTCGCTGCTTCTAAACAATCGTTATTAATTAGACATTAGAAGGAGGACGACATGTGCTTATTTATCAATTCCAAATATTAAACCATGATTTGTATTTATCCACGTAATTTTACTTTTTTAATTAAAACTCCAGATAAATGAGTATTTTTCTAATCAATACATTTTTAATCAAATCTTAAAGATAGATTACTTTTTCCTATAATTTTAGTATCAAACTATTAGTTAGTATAAATAACTAACCGGAATTTTTAAATAATTTAATATTTAAAGCTCAAAACACGTTTGATTAAGTTAATATTACAAATTAATTAGATATTAATTTAGTTAAAAAATAATAAAATCTCTTTCTTTCATAAAATATATTATATTTATAGTGAGATTTAAATATAAGCTATCATAATTTCAAAATTATCACTTTAATCAAATTCTGTATGTCTTTAATATAATTTTTTTAAATATGTTTATTCTACCTTTCAAGCATAATCTATGGTTAATAATAATAAAAATAAAATAATCATATTAAATTTTTAAAATACAAAATCCAAATTCGCTATTTTCTTCCATTAAGCCATCTTACACTATTTACAATGCTGTCAAGGTCATCTAGTTTTGGACTTGTGCCTTCAAAGGGTGAATGATTCCACGTGGAAGGCGTGTATCATTCTTTCTTTCTTTCTTTTTTCTTAAAAATTTTTTCATACGCCTCTCTCTCCCCTTGCCGCCCCCCCGCCTCTTTAAATTTAACTTTCTCCTCATCCTTACCTTACACATCTGTTTCCTTTACGAAACTGAGCCAAAAAAAAAAAAGGGAAATCGTCTTTCTCATTTATAGTTAAAAGAATATGTCGAGAGCTAGCGTCGAGCTTGATTTCTTTGGAATGGAGAAACAGAACTTCTGCAAATCTCGGTTTCAGAAATCTCTCGATCGCCGTCTAAGCTTTCGAGGTACCTCTAAATCTACTTTCTTTTTCTTTTTCTTTTTGTTCTTTGTTTTTTCAATGGCTGAATCGTAATTAATTTTAACAGGTCTTCAAGGCGCCCTTTCGAAGGTGAATCCTGAGCTTATTAAAACCGTGATTGCCTCTAGTTTGAAGAACCCGCAGGGTCAGGATAATGTGTATCAGATGGACTCCAACAAGTCTTTTTCGGTCCCTTCCAGTCCTAAAGAAACTCAGAGTCTGTTTCCAGCTTTACCTCTTCTTAACCCTGCTGCCAGGTGCTCAATTAGTTCCTTACTTTCCATATAATTATCTTTTTGTTCTTCACAAACCGGATTTAAATTTTAAATCACTGACGTGAAAATTGTGAATCTTCTTTTATTTAGGGCTACATCCGAGAATGGTCCTGAAATAGCTCCCTTAACCATTTTCTACAACGGAACGGTTTCCGTTTTTAATGTACCTCGAGATAAGGTTTGTTCAACAATAAGTTAATTATCCAATTTTTTTAAAAAAAAACTTGTTTTGTTGTTAAAATATTCAATGGTATTAACCTGTCTAAAATTTTGACTAGGCGGAGAGCATCTTAAAACTCGCGGTTGAAGTTGAAGGAAACTCAAAAAATGTTGAACCAATAGACTCAAAAGTGGCAAGTCCTCCTAGCGATCGACAACAGCTTCTTGAAACTCTCAATGGAGGTCAGAGTCTGCTTAATTTCCTCCTTTTTTTATTTGCTTATATTATATTTTCATGAACTTGCTAAATTCGTGTAAAAAATCTGATATTGTTTCTAATCTTAATAAATTTATGCTAAAGTTAGCGGTTGTTTTGAATTTCTATGCAGATTTGCCAATCGCCCGGAGAAAGTCTTTGCAGAGATTTCTGGAAAAGCGCAAAGAGAGGTATTTTTTTTTTAATTACGAAATCTTACTTTAAAAAATGAAAAAAAAACAATTGAAAGGCATATTATCGAAAATTCAAAATTTCTTAAAGTCCGCTAGTTCACGATCCACATTGCCTATATTATTTTCCATGCTACAAGAACAATATCTGATCAGTCATTTGAGTTATAGTAATTCACAAATTCATTTTCTGATCTTAAAAGTATAATTTTACTTATGGTTAATTATTAAATATATTTAAAATATAAAAGAAAATCAGAGGCTTATGAACAATCGTGCAGTAAAAACCTAATAGGGACTATTTTGCTTGATTCCATTTAAGCACATGGAAAATGGAAAGTCTCAGTGTCGGCAAAATAATCAAATAATGTTTCCCTTGATGGTGTCTTCTAGACTGTATGATTAAAAAAAAAATAGTTGTTTACTTCTCAATTTGAAATTTGAATGTTGCACCGAAAGTTGAAAAAGGAAAAGCACACAGACACGGTAGTGAATAAGGAGAGCAGGACTCTGCCCTAATACTAAATATTTCTTAACCAATGTCTTTATTTGACCACAACTTTTTTCTAAAAAATATAGTTTTGTTATGGTTGAAATAATTAAATTATTATTATGTAATTAAAATCCGTCAAATAATAACGCGTGTCTTTTCTTTATTTGTTTTCAGGATGACTTGTGCATCTCCATATGCTTGCTAGACCTTAAAAACCGTGTTTTTTGATGCCGTCCAAGTGGATGTGCAGTTTAATTGATCTAATATTAGTTTTTTAATAGCTATCCCTTAGGGCATGTAAAATACAAATCATAGACAGAGTAGAATGGCTGAATAATTAAGGACGGGGTGTTCGAAGTTTGAAGTTGAGAGGGAGAACGTTTTTGGTGATGGGGATGACTGACTTCCTACCACTTTCCTAATGCTTGTATCGACGGTCTAATTGGATGCCATTCTTTTTTATTTTTTATTTTTTATTTTTAAGTCACATGTACTGACTTTTCTCTTGGAAAAAGATACCTTGTTTCATTTCTTCTCTACTTTTGAAAAAAGAAGAAGAAGAAGAAAGTACTGTTCTCATTTTGAAGTCTATTCTAATATAAGCACGTGTTTTTATTGGTCTCTTAATTTGTTCTCCCTTTGTCTGGTGGCTTCTTTTTATCGTCCCCACTCGTAATAAAGCGAAAGCTCGGTTGGTATACCAAAACAGGCACGTGCTCAAAAAATTGATATGTTTTATGACGGGCCTATTCACTGGGCCTCATTTCTGGAATCCGTACGCATAAATTAAGGATTAAAAAAATGCTCTAACTCCACCCATTCTTCGTATTTAGATTTAAGTCCAATCGATAAAATGTAAAACTTTTTTTTTTAATTTAAGTTTATTACAGCGTTAAGTTTATTAGAAATTTTTTTTACAATTATTAAATGAGTTTTTCATTTTTATTTATTTTAATAATTAAATTAAATTTGTTAAATTCAAAAAATTAAGAGAATAAATTCTTATAAATAAAAGTAGGTAAAGAAATATAAGAATTTAGATATATTTTATCCTAAAAGCTATACGCTCTAACAATTTATTTGTTTATGTGCAGCAGATTTCTTTTATAACAAAATATCTAGAGCTGATAAAATAGCGAAAGCTGGCTCGTATTTGTTTGAGTTTTAACTCAAAAAAATTTGAGTCGACATAAATTCGTCTCAAAATTTGAAAAAGTCCAACTTTATAAACAAACAACCATAGACATAAATAATTGATATAAAAAATAATTAATAATAATTTTTTACAAAATTAAATAATTTTTAAAAATATTTATTTAATATATTTTTAACCCTATAATTATATAAGCATCATAAATATATTAAATTAATAATTATTAAAATCTATAAAATTATAATCTAACTTTAAATCGGTATACTAAACTAATACATTACTAAAACATAAAAGAATATAATATAGTATAGAACAATTACTAAAAATATTAATACATATATAACTATTATTATAATATATGTTATAATAAAAAAATATATAGTATTACATGATATTATAATGTTTAATCATTGATGCATATATATAAACTATTAATATATTATATAATATGATATAACATTATATAATATAGTAGGAGGATTAATTTTTAAATATACAAAAATTATAGATACTTGGAGCATATTTCAACTATCATAATAGCAAACAATAATATATAATAAGTAATATATACTGTACTACTATTATATATAACTATTATTATAATATAGATTATAAAATATATAGTATTATATGATATTATAATGTTTAATCATTTATGTATATATATAAACTATTAATATATGATATGATATGATATAGCATTATATACTATGGTAGGAGGGCTAATTTTCAAATGCACGAAAAGTATATGGACTTAGAGCATATTTCAACTAGTATAATAATAAACAACAATATATAATACGTAATATATGATGTACTACTATTATAAAGCTATTATTATAATTTATAATAAAAGATATAATATTTCATAATATTATAATGTTTAATCATTGGTGTATATATATAAACTATTAATATATTATATACTATACGATATGATATGATATAACATAATATAATATAATAGGATGGCTACCTTTCATATGTACAAAAACTATAGGGACTTAGAGTATATTTCAACTAATATAATAATAAAAAATAATAATTAATTTATAATAAATAATGTACAACTATTATATATAATTATTATATAATAGATTATAATAAAAGATATAGTATTATATGATATTATAATGTTTAATTATTGATGCATATATAAACTATTATTATATTATATTATACATGATATGATATAGCATTATATAATATAGTAGGAGGGTTAATTTTTAAATATAAGAAAAATACAGGGATTTAGAGCATATTTCAACTAATATAATAATAAACAATAATATATAATAAAATTAATATATAATGTACTACCATTATATATAACTATTATTATATTATTGGTTATAATAAAATCTATAGTATTATATGATATTATAATGTTTAAACATTGATGCATATATGTGAATAAACTATTAAAATATATTATATACTATATGACATTATACAACATTATATAATAGAGTAGGAGGGTTAACTTTCAAATGTATGAAAAGTATAGAGACTTAGAGCATATTTCAACCAATATAATAATAAACAATAATATATGTTAATAATTAATATATGATGTACTACTATTAAATTATAGAATATAATAAAAGATACCATGTTACATTAGTTTAAAGTTTAATCATTGAAGCATATATATAAAGCAATGGTGAAACCAAGGGTTGGTAAAGGCTCCGACCCCCTGGAATGGAAAATTGTAACACCCCCTAACCCTGAACCATCGCCGGAACAGGGTTACGAGGCATTACCGGACATATCAGACAACTTACGAATAATTCAGAAATAAAATAACATTAATAGTATAATTTAATAACTAAGTCCCTATAATGAACTCTCGAAGTCTAAAACATGTATTAAAAGTGAAACATGACTCATTCAAGTACTCCGGAAATTTGTTTTTATATAAATTTCGACAACATTTCTACTTTTTTTACATAAAACCTCTTGCAATTAAAACCGTATCCATTTCAAACATAACCAATTTAACTAACTCATTTCCCATACTCATTTTCTATTCTAAATACCTTCTAATCAAACTCAATCAATATAATATCAATTTAAATTTATCAATGTACTAATTAAATTGAAATGGATAAAATTCTTTCATTATAATTCTTAGACTTGTAATACTAACATTTTTTTAACCATTTATATTCAAAACATAATAACCTTTATACACATCCTATGTACATGCCACATTACCAAAAGAAAATATGCATCACCAAAAGTTTATTGAAGTCGGGTCTGGCTTTGGATGCTGGTTCAGTACTTGACTTCTACAACCTGCGCACGGAAATAACCGTACACTGAGTATGCATATACTCAGTGGTATCACTATAATTCAATTTATAATTAAATACATTAAATCACACACATACTTTTACATTACAGTTATCATCACTTAATGAACAATTTAATCTTTTTATGTTATCATTTGATTATATATATACCATTCTTATTTCTTTATTTCAATTCTCACCTTTCACATATGCTATATCATTCAAATTTAGTTTTATCAGTAAATTTATTTCATTTGTCCCTATTAACTTGACTCGGACTCGGCGGATACACGGATTCCAACCAACACACCAATACAGCACATTGCACCTTAACGGTATAAAATACCTAAACAGTAATAAAAAACGGTAGCAGTAACAGTAACATTAACAGTATTCGACACACAAAGTGTCGAATCGAAAACAGTAACAGTAGTCGGCATATAAGTGCCTGATTAGTAAGCCGGCAAAAACCCATACTCTTCCATATCCTATGGCATGCCAACTATATCCGACTAGCCCGACTAGTTAACAGGGTATTTAATTTACTTTTCAGTACAATTTCTACCTCAATTCAGTATCAAATATAATTCCTTATTTCAATCAGTTTCACAGTATTGCAGTAATTCATTACTTTAGTAATTTCACAGTTCAATGTAGTACATATAACAATATTCCGTAACTTCACAATTCAATTCAGTACTCAAAACAATATTCAGTATTCCATAATTCAGTTCAGTATGAGTCTTAATTTCAGTACCCAATCATAAATTTATCATTTTACTAAACACTTACCTTAAAATACTTATCACACATAATTAGTAAATTAAACACATAATAATGATAAAGTTTGAATTATAGTGATACAAATCAGAATTCTCTTCGGATTTAATCCTCGACGATCTTTTCTTTTCCTTTTTGGGCCGATGCTTCAGGCTCGATATTAGCTATGAACAATTAAATGATTTCACAATCATTAACACAACACAATTTAATTGCTGAAATTTTTATATAACTTTTACTTTAATTCCAATTTCAATCCTAACTAAACCTATATATTTTTCTTTCTCAATTCATACCTTTTTGCTACTCAATTTCTTGCCAAACTCCCATTTAACTATCTATTTTTTATCATATTTTCATAATTTCGAATTTATTTTAATTTAATCCCTAAAACTCAAAACTTATAGCTTAGTTTACAATTCAATCCTTTATTCAATTCCAATCAAAATTTCTATCAAATAAACCCCCAATTCCATCATTTGTTCAACATAAACCCTACTAAAAAATCTATTAACTTTCAAAATTTCAACTTAATTTCAACAAAACTTTGTTCTAAAGCTTTTAAAACATCAAAATTAAGAGAAAATGACTTAATTGACTTACCAATTAAAATTTTAAGCTTCCAAACCCTAGTTTTTCCTTTAATTTTTCTTTTCTTATTTCTTCCTGTAGCTTTCGAATGCTTCTCTGCTTTCTTTCCTTTTTCTTTTGTTTTGTTTCTATTTATTTTATGCTTTATTTCTTTTTACTTTATTTAATTTAATTTATATTTAATTAATAAATATCTATTTAACAGCAAATATATATATAACAATTGAACACACACATGTTTTACATTTTTCAATATCATCACTCTACATTTGTCATAATTTTATTTAATTATCACATAAAAATCTTATTTTATAGTTATTTAATGAATAAATATCTCTTAATTTTAATAATAATAAATAATAAATATCTACTAATTTAAAAAAATATATTACAATTTTATAAATATTATCATTACATATGTATATTTTTATCACCTTACGCTTGTCATAATCATACTCTATTTAACATATAAAAATCTTATGATATAATTATCTTAAATTAATTAATATAATTTTATAACTAAAATAATTTATTTACATAATTATATTCCAACAAAAAAAAATCTTAGATTTTTGTTTAATCTTTGCCGCCTCACCTTTTACTTATGGCATAATTTCCATTTCAATCCTTTATATTTTCTTTTAATCTATATTCCAACTTTTACCCCTTATTCAATTTAGCCTTTTTCACTAATTACTTTAAATTAAGTTAATTTCACTTAATTAAAGCCTAATTAAACACACTACTAGATTCGCAAATATTCCTAATAATTATTTACGAACTCGGTTTACTAAGATGGAGGCCCGATAACACACTTTTCCGGTGCCTATGGATTTTGGGTCGTTACAAAAATCTTCCATTTGGGTCATTTTATAATTTATAAAATTTTAAATTAGCAGTGATAAAATTACATTTTGACCCCCAAAATGATAAAAAGTTTATTTAATTCTTTAAAAATTATAAAGAGATAGACAATTAAAATGGTAAAATTGTAAATATACAATTTAATTTCGCCCCCTTCAAAATTTTATGGCTTCGCTTATAATATAAACTATTAATATATTATATACTATATGATGTGATATAGCATTATATAGTATAGTAGGAGGGTTAATTTTCAAATGTAGAAAAAGTATAGGGACTTTGAGGATATTTCAACCAGTATAATAAAAAATAATATATAATAATAATTAATATCTTATGTACTACTATACTATTATAGTATGTGATATAGTATTACATAATGAAATAATATATTTAATAAGTATTAATATAATAACATTATTATATTAAAATTAATAGTTACGTGTACTTTAGTACATTAAAATACATATTTATAATTATAACTAGTAATACATAAAATATTATTAAAAATTTAATATCTTAATAAAATATTATTTTTTGAATTATATTTTGAATTGGGCTTTAACTTTTACAATTTTTATTAAAAAATATGTTTAATTTCTTTTTATTTTGGGCTTGAGAATTGGGCTATAATTAGTTTATTTCAAGTTTAGGTGTATATTGTTTGGGTTTGAGCTTATTATAATATATTTGGATATTAAAGTAAATATTTTAGAATATGAGTATTAGGTTTATAAATTTAATAAGATAGATAAAAAGTTATTCAATTGTCAAAATAGAATGTCAATAATGACAAAGAAAAAATAGAACAAACAAATTTTACAAGCAAAGGAGAAGAAAAATCACTATATCGAATTCAAATGATTACAAGGAGTATAGATTGCGTCTATTTATAAGTTTAGAAAATCTTATTCTAATCAACATCTAATAGGAGTAATGCAATAAGATTGAAACACCTTATTCAAATAGTGGATTCTCCTATCTTGTTACTTGTATTTTATTTTAATAAAAATTTAGGTCACACTCTAACAAATATAATAATGAATAATAAAAAAGATACTTTTGTTAATTCAGATAATATCATAAAATAATAAATTTTACATGCAATAAGCATTTTGATTATTTTATATAAAATGACTTTATTAAATATATATAATTCATGTTTTTTTAAGATAAATTTAAATTGCTTTGTCATCGTATTAAAGTAAAATAAATTATTACATTAAAAATTAAAAATTTATTATTTATAAAATTTAAAATTATTTGAATATGTGAAAGTAAAATTAGATGGATCCAAACCTAAAAAAATTTGAATTTAAAATCACTCAACATTATCTTTAGATTATGGTCCTACAAACATAAATTTTTTATACAAAAACCTAACATCTAATAAAAAATAATTAAGATAAAATTAATTTAGAAGAAAATAAAAGAAAAGAAAAAGAAAACAAAATAATAGAAATTGAAACCTTTATTGAAGAATTTAGCCACAAACAATGCGAATGATGTTGCGGAATATGCGTACGTTTTTTAACATTATATTGGTTGGCTCAGTTAGCAAACATCTGAATTAAAAAAAAAAAGAGACCCAATTTTAGGCTTTCCGAGTGGTCGGCAGGCTAAAACTGCAGACCAGTGACAGAAATTAGAAAGGCATTGAAGACTAAAGACCAACCACAGAAAACTAATTTTCCAACACTAAAGCAAATCAAATTTATTGAGTAATGAAGGTTTCTTCATCATTTGGAGAGGCGAAGAGATAACTGAGCATCAGTTTTAAAAAGCTCGATTATAAAAGCATCATTACTATCATTCATACACTAATATCATTCATCATTTGCTCAGATCAATTAAAATATAAAACAATTGAAAGTACACACCCCCCCCCCCAAAAAAAATTTAATGAAGAAACTTGATGAGGACAAAATGCAGCAAAAAAAACCACTATATATAGTGTAAAAACCCTAATTGGCTAATTCCATTTGCCAATTTTAACATGAGAATACGAGGAGGTTTCTTGACAGAAATAAAACGGGTAAACTACTAAAATGGTCACTAAGCTAATGTTTCAACTATTAATTTCAACCATTCATTCATCAAAATTTTCAAAATCAAATATTTTGATCCTAGATATAAAATATTCAACAAATTTATCCTTCAATCCTTACAAAATTTTCTAATAAATTTATCACTCAAAATTTATCAATTTAGTCTCCAATTTGCATCGCACAAGAATGTAAAATAGTTATAAAAATTATAGAGTTTAAATGTTGTACAAGTCCCTGTATTTTTTGAAAAACTTGAATTAAGTTCTTGTACTACAAATTCTAGGAATTTCCATATTTCAAAAAACTTATTTATGTAACATACATAAATAAAACATTTTTTTTGCTTAAATCACCTAAATTGCATGATTTTAAAGGAAATATATTGGTTCAAACATTTTTCTAGTTTCGGCTGATTTAAAAAATCTTTTTCGATTAATCAGACTTCAATTTGTTTTCTCTGAATTTTTTCAAAATGTTAGTATTTATAATATAATATAATTGGGCTTGAAAATTGAAAATGAATGATTGCATTTCTGGGCTTAACTTTACAATGAAAAAGGGCTAAGTTTTGGGGTTTATCATATCGGATTTTGATTTTCAAAATGGACTTCCACTACCCAATTAAACCTAAATTGAATAAACTCAGCCTTTTCAAAATGTCTCAAATTTCTATCTCTAATCTAATTCAACCCCTAAATTTGATTTTAAATTCAACTAATATTAACACCACAAGTATTACCAAATTTATAGTTTCAAGCTAATTAGAAGTCGAGGTGTTCATGGGCTGGGATCAACTAAAAAATTATGCCCATTTATTGGGCCTAAAAAACAGGCCTAAAATTTTGCCCAAGCCCGACCTTGATAAAAATACTAAAACTCTGGCTCGGTCCAGCCGTATTAATTTTTATATTATTTTTAAATATATATAATACATCAAAAATACTAAAAACATTAAAATAAATATTTCCCAACAAATTGAAAAGAAATTTTAAAAAATATGTAGACTTAAATAACACTAAGATAGATACAACTTAATAAGTAAATGCCTCTAAAGTAGTAAAAAAATTAACAAATGCCTTTAAAATAATAAAAAAATTAACAATAAAATAATTTTTATACAATATCCAAACAATAACAACAAAATAGTAGCAACATAATAGTAAAATGGTAGCAAAATAGGGAGAAAACAACAAGAAAATAAGATTCAAAAATAAAAAAATGCAGATTTTTTTGTCATTTAGTGAATTTGGCCGAGCTGAGCTGGGCCCGAGCTAAAAATACCTTACCCAAGGCCAAACCCATTTTTTAAACAGGCCTTATTTTTTTGTCCAAGCCCATTTTTCGGGCCTATATTTTTACTCAAACCCTCCCACATTTCGGGTAGGCCTTCGGGCCAAGCCGGGTAACTCGGCCCATGAACACCTCTAATTACAAGCGCCCAATTTAAGAAACAGTTTGTTTTGAGGGGTTAAATCATCAATATACCCTTTTTTAGAAAAAAAATAATTGATGATAATTTTAAAAAATATGAGTCTAAATACAACTAGACCTGCTTATGAGTCGCACCACCCAGTTTGGCCAAAGGCTTAGGTTTGGATAAAAATATAGGGTCAAAAAATGAGGTTGGGAAAAAAATAAGGCTTGTTTAGAAAACTAGTCAGGCCTTAGAGTAAGGCTTTTTTAGCATGAGCCCGGCCCAATTATGTAAAAGAAGCTGCAGTCTTTTTTTGTTGTTTTCTTGTTATTTTTTTTACTATTATGTTGTTACTATTTTGTTGTTATTATATAACTCTTGTGTTATTGTTAATTTTGTTACTATTTTAAAGGCAGTTGCTTTTTAATTTGAATCTATCCTAGTGTTATTTAGATCTACATAAATTTTTTTAAATTTATTTTCAATTTATTAAAAAATATTTATTTTAATATTTTTAGTATTTTTAATATATTATATATTTTTTAAAAATAATATAAAAAAATTAATATGGGGCGAACTGAACTTGAACAAAATTTTAGACCTATTTTTTAGGCCAGACTCAAACCTAACAAACAGATTTAAAATTTTTGGTAGACCCAGGCCATGAACATCTCTAAATACAACTATACCTTATTCTAAAACGTTATTAAATTGATAAATTTTAAATCCCTATCAGCTCTTTTGTCTGTCTCTAGTCAGGCCTATGTTTGAGTCGGTGACTCGGTGTCCAACGTATTGGGAATTATCATTTTTTATGATATTTAAATATTTTTTTGACAATTATGATATTTAAAAATCAATTAAATAGATTTGGGTTGTTTTAAAAATATTTAGTTCATTAATTATCTCCAAATTTTCAAGAAAACATGTGACCACTTCAATATTCATAGTATAAATGTTAATTTAAAAAATCAAATAAATCCATTTTTTAATTATGTGAACATCCGTATAAATTTTCACGATAAATAATAATAATTATTATATTTTAAAAAATAACTTATATTAGGATAATTTTAAAAGTTTTAGTATTTAAACAACAATAATGACATCTCATTAAGGCATAAAATTAGTATTATATACTCATTCAAATTTAATATATTTTTTAATCCAATTTTGTTGAGAATTGGTACAAAGACGATTTCTCTGTAACGACTCGAACTTTAAGGTTGTAGGAAAAGTGTATTTTCGGGTCTCTATTTCTAAAAAAATAGATTAGAAAATATTTATTAAAAATAATTAAGAAGTTAATTGAGTAATTAACTAGGCTTTAATTAAGTGAATTTAGCTTAATTAAGAGAAATTAGGAAAAATGATTAAATTGAATAAAGGATGAAAGTTGAATTGTAGATTAAAAAAAAGTAGAAAGGATTAAAATGAGAATTAAGCCATTGACAATAGATGAGACGGCATACATGTAATTAAAATATAAGATTTTTCTTAAGTCATATATAAATATATTATATTATTATTACGGTTTATATATTAGTTATTAATTATTATTATTATTAAATAAATTGAAATAAAGACAAATGTATGATGATAAAATTGTACAAGTATAATATATGTATTTGAACGCTTGGAATATAATTGTATATTTACTTAATTTTAGAACAAAAGATATTTATTAATTAAATAATTAAATAAAGAGATTTTTGTTTGATAAATAAATTAAATAATGACAATTGTAATAAATTTATTGGTCCAAATGTAAAAATATAAGTGTGTACAATTGTAATATTAGTATTTGATATTAAATAAGATATTTATTAATTAAATAATTATATTATGAGATTTTTATGTAATAAATATATTAAATTATGACAAATGTACGGTAAAATTTGTGACATGTGTAATAATACAAATGTATACAAATGTAAAATAAATATTGATTATTAAATAGATATTTATTAACTTATTATATTATATATATATATAAAACGAAGTAAATGAAAGAAATAAAAAAAAGGGAAAGAAACAGAATAGGCAAACGTGAAACAGGAGAGAAAGAAGGAGAAAAAGAAAGGAAAGAAAGAAAAGGAAAAATTGAAGGTTTGAAGCTTTAAAGTTTAATTGGTAAGTCAATATAGCCCTTCTCACTTAATTTTGATGTTTTAAAAGCTTTAGAATAAAGTTTTGATGAAATTAAATTAATATTTTGAAAGTTATTAGATTTCTAAATATTGTTCATGTTGAATAAAAAGATGAATTAGGGGTTAGATTGATAGGAATTCAAGTTAAAAATGAAATAAGGATTGAATTGTAAAGTAATTCATAAGTTTTATGTTGTAGGGACTAAATTGATGAAATTTTGAAATTAGAAAAATATGCTGGAAATTTAATAATTAAGTATGAGTTTGGACAAAATTTGAATAGAAATGAAGTATGAATTGAGATAGAAAAAGTAAGTGAATTTAGTTAAGAGTAAATTGAAATTAAAGTAGAAATTCAATAGAAATTGTATTAATTAGAAATAAATTAGTAGTGAATTAACAAATATGAATTGTTTTAATTCCCGTAGCTAATGTTGTCTCGGGAAATCTTGGCTAAGCAAGGAAAAATGGCAAAGACAACGGGATAGCTCGAGAAAATATGGTTTGTATTTCTATAATCCGAACTTAGTCATTATTTGTTATATTTATATACATATGGCAATTGTTAGTGTTAGAATTATGATGTTTTACAATTGGAATGGATTGATTTTGGTATGCGATGAATTTATTAAATTTATATTGATTGAAATTATTTGGATTGAATTTATATTGATTTAATTATATAATATATATGATTTATGTAAAAATTTGAATATTGAATGAACGTTATATTGAAAAAAATATTGATTGGAAATATGAGGAAATTGATATGAATATATGAGATTTGTGGTATTTGAATATTTGATATTGAAAAGTGAATTGAATTGTATTGAATTATGAATTAATGTGAATAATTGAACTATATTTGTTGAATTGAATGAAAATGTATGAAATTGTGAAAATGTGTGAATATATGTGATTATTAGAATGGTATATTGAATGGTATATTGATGCAAGAATTATTAAATTGAGAAAGTGAATTAAATACCCTATTAACAGTATTGGACTAGATTAGATACAAATGGCATGCCATAAGATTGTGATGTGATGAGGAGATTTGTAGCTCGGCTGAGAAGATGGTTCTGTTATTATATGCTTCGATTTAACCGAAGAGGTATTTATACCTTATTGGTGTGTTTGGGAGGCTATATTATGCTGGTGTGTTATGGAGGATTTATATTATTCTGGGTGGGTTTGAGTTGGATATTCTGGTGTGTTTGGGTGGAATCCGCGTATCTATCAGAGCCTGAGTCTTGTTAATAGGGGTAAATAAGTGAAAAAGATAAATCGAATAAATTTAATTGATCAAGCTATTGAAATGAAACGAGAAATTGAATTGAGAATTGAAAATTTAGATATGAGATTGAAAACACGAACCAAAGGTTCATGGAATGATTGGAGTTCGAATTGATGACATATGATGCCACTTGATGAATTGAAATGTGATTTGAGATATATGAATCGTATGTATATAGTGAAAGCTATCAGGGATAGTAAGTTGATATGATATAAATGAAATTGACTGTTATTGAAATGGATTAAAATGGAAAATGATTGATAAGTGTATAGTTGAATATAGTTTATTGATATTGAATTGTGAATAAATTAAGGAAAGCTATACCGATTAGTAAGTGAAAAAATGGAATAAATAATAATGGATTTATTTAAGAATTGAACAATTATGTTATTGTGTTTATTATATGATTTGTATAGAATTTATATGGTAAGTAGTTGAAATTTATCTATGAAATAAATAATTGAATAATTGTAATTGTTATTATGATTTTAAGTATTTGTTATATTATTAAATGTTCGGATTATAGAAATATCATTGAGTATACCTATACTCAGCGTACGGTTTGTTTCCGTGTGCAGGTTAAGTAAAGATAGAACGTTGAATTAACATCCTAGGTAGATCCCGAATTCAATAAGGTAAGGTGTGTTAATTATTGGTAATGGCATGTACCTAGGGTGTCTTATGTGTGTGTCATTTTGAAATTGTAAAATGTAAGGATGAAATAAATAGATTTAGGTTTAGTTATGATATATAATAAAATTTGGTTAATTTGGTATGAAATTGATTTATTTGATGATTTCGATATTTGATATTTGAATAGAATTAAATATTGGATAATATGTAAATGTTTAAATTTGGCAAATAATGAGTGTATCTGGTTGTGTTGGTATTTATGTGTATATTAATTGTAAATGTCCGATAGGTCCGGTAATGCTCCGTAATCCTGTTTTGGGGACGGTTTGGGGTTAGAGGGTGTTACATTCTCACCTATGATTAATTGACTCTTAGGTACAAAATTATAATAAAGTTGTTGATTAATTGATATTGGATTATTTTTATTGTCAAAACCATTTTTAATTTAAAAAAACGGAAGTCGACTTAAAAACAAAAATGGAGCCGCCACCAATCTTTTTTGTTTAAATGGGATCGAATCACCTAATAAAACATTTCATTTTATTAAAATATCAATTTTGGCCTACGAAATTCAAGCAAACGGGTTTGAGAGTCGGTTACGTACGAGGAAGGATTAGCACTCTCGTAATGCCCAAAATTGATACCTAATTGATTAAGTAATGCCCTAATGTCGAAAATTTGAAAAGTTTTTTAAAATCATTCTCTTTCAAAATGTTTGGATAATTCGAATTGGATGCTGAGATTCTCCTGTCTTGAAAGAATTAAATATCATATCCAGTGCGTTAGGATACGACATTTCAAACTCTCAATACCAAGGTCATCTTATGATTTCCAAAATCCATGCACTGAAACTTTAAAAGGATATTTGATTATTTGATCAAACAATAAATCAAAACCTAGCACGTTAGGGCACGATTTCTCGAGTTTCCAAACACAAAATATTGATTTTTTTAAATTTAAGAAAACATGGATGAAATTTCAAAAGGGATATCCAGTTATTTGGTCAAACGAAAAATCGAAACCCAGCACGTTAGGGCACGACTTCTCAAATTTTCGAACACAAAATATCGCCTTATTTTTGAAAAAAACAATTGTAAATTCGGCTCAAAATGTGTTTATTCGGCTTGTTTGGGATAAAAATGAAACAATTAATGTAACAGCCAAATTTTTCAGTGGTGTCGGAAACAGTGATTCGAGATCACTAAATCTGACGAGTAAGTTTAGAAATTTTAACAAATAATAATTATAGGCCAAGCGCGAACTTAAAAGAATTATTTTTAATTAGTGAATTTTACGATTTTAAAAGAATTAATCAGGTAATTTTGGTTGAAAACGAGGTATCGAGACCTCGGATTTATAAACCGAGCCATAAATATTTTTATAAATATTTATGGAGTGTTATTAAGTTAGTATTAAAGTTTCGTTAGAAAATTTTAACGTTTGGTTAGTCAATTAATTAAAAAGGACTAAATTAAAAATAGTGCAAAATTTATTAAACTGTGATTAAATAGTTTAAGTGATTAAAAAGGAGGAATTTAAAAGGAATTGGACCCAAATTGTATGGGCTGGACGGTTGGGAAAGAAAATCAGCAAAAGAGACAAGGAGAAACAAGGGCAAAATGGGAAATTTAATAAATTAAACATATAAAACAAGACAAATTTGAAAAATCTAGAGATATCATCATTTTTCTTCAGCAAAAACGCCATGGGAGGTCTGAAAGCTGCTGGTTTTCATACTTTGACATATGTGAGTTCAATTCTTACCCTTTTCTTTGAGATTTTTATGTTTTTGTGACTTTTACAATTAGGTCCAAGTGTTTAATTCATTAGTTTTTGATTTTATGAACAAAATTAAAAGCTATCATTGATAAGTGTTAGCTTTTTATGATGAAATAAAATGAATTTGAAGTTTTGATTTTGTTGTTTGATGATTTTATCAAGTAATTTCAATAGATATTGATTTTAGGACCTAATTGTGAAAAAGTTGTGAATTAAGGTTTAGTGTTAAAATTCTGATTTTCAAAAATTGTGTAATAGTTTAGAATGATGGAATTAAATGTTAATTGAGAAAAAATAGCTTAATAGATGGGCTAATTGAGCAAGGACTAAATTGTATGACCTTTGAAATTTAGAGGAAAAATGGTAATAAACATCTTGAACTAAAACAATATTGGACAGCAGAAGTAGACTAACTTTGAAAAATCACCATAAATTGTATAAATCGAATTAGAAGATGAATAAAATATGAAATTAAATCTTATTGAGTCTAGTTTTTAATAGAAGAAATGGTGTAAGCAATGGATTTGTAAATTTTGTGAGACAATGTTAGAATGAATTCGGGTTCCCCTGTTTTGACTTTGGAAAATCACCAAAAATTGGAGAAAATTAATTAGAGTATCAAATGTATATGCTTAGAATCCTTAATGAGTCTATTTTCAATAGAAATCAATGGGAACATTATCCGAGTTTTGTACTGTGATATAATTAATTTTTAGTGAAGAGAGGTCAGAACTGTTGGATAGTGAAACAGGGGAAACTTAAATGAATAAACTGTACTAATTGGCTAAACCAAAAATTCTTAAAATTTTATGGTGGAATTATATGTGAGTCTAGTTTTATGGAAAATTTACGGATCTTAATTTTGATCTCTGTAGCTCGAATTATAAATAATTGAGTGACTATGACTCGTGTGAACAGATTGATGTGAGCATTAATAAGTAAATTGTGAAATCGTACTTACAAGAATGTTATATACATTAAGGATGTGGAATGGAGAGGAGGAGGAGGAAAAATATATATGAATATTCAGTTAGCATGGCTAATTTGCATGTTTTAAGCTCATGGACTAAATTGAATAGAAGTAAAACTTTAGGGGTAGTTTTGTAAAAATGTAAAAAATGACTAAATTGAAGGGAATAAATTGTTTTATTATCTAAATTAATAAATTGAATGAAATTATCAATTTAAGATTGGGTGAAATTTGGGAAAATGGTAAATTACCAATATGCCCCTAAATCTTGGTATTTTTGCAATTTAGTCAGGTAGGTTCGGATACCCTGAATGAGCATGTAAATATGACAATTTAAGTATTATATCATATTTTATATGATATTTTGAATTGAATATATGAAAAAGATGTTACATGAAACATGAAAATGAATACTAAATAATATAAATTAATTGAAATTATTCTGAAAATTTCGGTAATGCCTCGTATCCTATCCCGGTCTCAGGTACGGGTATGGGGTATTACAATTAAAAATAGCCTAAACACGTTAAAATTTGAACCACAATGCGATAATAAAAAATAAACATAGTATTGAACAAGAAATAATAACATGTAAGTTCAACATTATACCAAAGCATGACAATGATAAAAGTACAAATATACGAATCGAAATACTCAATAGTAATAATTTCGCAGCCACCTTATTTTAAAAACTAACACCTAGTTTAAAACTAATGAATAAAAAAAGATTAAAGAATATATATGTATATGAAGCAAAATAAAAAAAAAGTACCAAACTTCCCAAATAATAATGACCAATGCTGAACCAATTAATGAAAAATAAAAGGAATAGGAAATTGGCAAAATAAGAATAGTTTAAGAATAAATTATATGTAAAAGAGACTTAGAGTAAGTAATGCATGTAAAATTTGAAATAAGCCATAAAAAAAACAAAAATTAATAACATGTAAAATAATAATATATAAATTAACTTTATAATAAGTATTATGTGAGAAGAAAGTTAAAGTAAGTATTATACAAAGTAATATATAAATCCATATAAATAGATAATTAAAAAACAAATATCTTAGTATTAATAATATATACAAAAATAATAATGTAATATTTGAAACAAAGAATATTCAATTAGGAAAATTTTAAGATAAATACGTTATGTAATAAAATAAAACGAAAGTATACAAAAGGAAAAAACTAAAATAGTGTGAAATCAAATTAATAATTTAAAATAATATGTTAAAAATAAATGAATGATGAATAACTCATAAAGAATATAAAGACATAAACTAAAAAAAACTCAATTGAAATGAAAGCATAATCAAAAGAATAATTTATGAACAAATCTAATTATTAAAACATAATCAATGACCAAAATAAGATGCGCACAAAAGAACAAGGATTGAAAATGCAAATATTCCAAATCACCAAAACGCACTGCTCTAGCGTGAACTAATTTGAAATAGCGCGCAAACCTCAGGGTAAAAATGAAAAAATATAACAGGGTTAAATTAAAGGTGGCACAAATGGGAAGGACTGGCCGCGAAATTACCCATTTAAAGGGAACACGCGCAGATCCAACCTATATTCAATGCACAAACTGCTTTTTCCCCCCCAGACGCTGCTTTTAAAAATAAAATAAAATAACAAATGAAGCATTTACTTTGATTTCTTTTTAAAACATTAAAGAACCCTTTTAGAAAACCCAAAGTTTTTAACCCTCTCTGCTAGGGTTCCAACCCAAAAATGTGCAGCCACCAAACCACCACCATACGGTGGCCGACAGTGAACAAACGATGGCCGATTTCGCCAACGGAAGAGAACTCCGACCATGAACGCGAAGGCCAGGTAAAGGTTCCTTTCTTTCCCTTCTTTATTTCGTATAACAAAATAAAAATAAAAAACCGAAAGAAAAACGAATGAAGGAAAACCAAGTAAAAATCACCTTAAACAAATATGGTTGCTATTGATTTCTATATGTGTTTAGTCTCGTAGCTATGTTCTATTTTTCCCTAAAAATGAAAAAAAAAACCCATTTACATTTGATTCGATTTGGCTTTATAGCCGAAAAAATAAAATACAAATTCGCTGCTGTCCTTTTTCTTTTGCTGTCAACTGCTATGGGTTATTAGTTTGTTTTGAAGGTGTGGAGAGAAACCGTTCGTGGGTGCGAATGTGGAGTGGGGCGTGGAGGTCGTGCAGAGGTGGAGGCCCCTTGCGGCACCCCTAGGGAAATCCTAGGGTTTTTTTTGTCAAAAGTGTTATTGGATTGGGCCATTTGGGCCAGTTACAGAGTTGGGCCACTGTAATTTGTCCTATTTGGGGTTTTGGGTGTAATAGGGTTGGTTTTA
Source organism: Gossypium hirsutum (assembly GCF_007990345.1). Taxonomy (NCBI): domain Eukaryota; kingdom Viridiplantae; phylum Streptophyta; class Magnoliopsida; order Malvales; family Malvaceae; genus Gossypium; species Gossypium hirsutum. The sequence goes on from NC_053426.1 coordinate 104,367,995, forward strand.
TTTTGTATGTTTTGGGTTTGTTGGGCCCAGACGAAAATTGGGCGTCGTGTAATGGGAATGGAGCAAAGACTTTAAAAAGGGCCAATTTTGCCCGGTCTTGCTGAGTCTTGACTTCTTGATGCTCCCTTTCTTCAGGTAGCCTCGCTTTAACCCACTGCGTCTTCAGGGGTATAGGAACTTTTCGTTTCAATTTGCTCTGTTACTGCTTAGGGAGATAAGATCTGTAATTTCTAGCCTGTTTCCCTACTGCTTAGGGGGATAAGGCTCACCGTCTTCGATCCACTCCACTACTGCTTAGGAGATAAGATCTGTAATTTCCAGTTTGTTTCTCTACTGCTTAAGGGGATAAAGCTCACCGTTTTCGATTCACTCCACTACTGCTTAGGGAAATAAGATCTGTAATTTTCAGTCTGTTTCCTTACTGTTTAGGGGGTTAAGGCTCACCGTCCTCGATCTGCTTCACTACTACTTAGGGAGATAAGATCTGTAATTTTCAGCCTATTTTCCTACTGCTTAGGGGGTTAAGGCTCACCGTCCTCGATCTACTTCACTACTACTTAGGGAGATAAGATCTGTAATTTCCAGCATGTTTCCCTACTGTTTAGGGGGTTAAAGCTCACCGTCTTTGATCCGCTCCACTACCGCTTAGGGAGATAAGATCTGTAATTTCCAGCCTGTTTCCCTACTGCTTAGGGGGATAAGGCTCACAGTCTTCAACCTACTCCACTACTGCTTAGGGAGATAGGGTGGTCTGTCATTTTCAGCCCGTTTCCCTACTATTTAAGGGGATAAGGCTCACCGTCTTCGATCTGCTCCTCTACTGCTTAGGGAGATAAGATCTATAATTTTCAACATGTCCTCTACTACTTAGGGGGATAAGGCTAGTGAATTCTTCGATGTTGCTACACTGTCCTCTAGGGATATGACCTGTAGAATCGATTTCATGTATCTATGCTTATGCCAAATAATTAGGACACTATGATCGAAATGAATCAAATGCTCCTAACTAGATGTAATGCTTATTTCAAATAATTAGGATGCTATGATCAAAACGAATCCAATGCCCCTAACTAGATATGTTATGAATGATATATGAATGCAAAAATTTAAATGATCCTTTTTAAAAGGCTTAAGGTATCATTGCTTGTTGTTCATCAGGGCCTTATCACTGATGTATTACACTGCCATCTTGTTTGGCTGGTATTCTTGACAAAAAACCCAAAGAAACAATTCCATTCTACTCAGCAAGCTTGCCCCACTGTAGTTTCAAAGTCCCTTCCACTGTACCTTTTGGGACATAAAGTTTGTACTTCCCACTGTAACTTTAGGGGAATAACATTTGGTTTCTTCTATCAATCCTGCTGCAACTCAGAGGTATGGGATTCATACCATCTTCTTCAATCAAATGATCTGCTACACCCCTCTCTGGGTAACATGACTAGATGCGTATACAGAATATCAATTTTCTTTTTCGAGCTAATCCCATTTAATGCTTGGGTGAACATTGCTTGTCATTCGTTGAGGTTTTATCACCGATGCAATATCTTGTATCTGATACTTTTGATAAAAAATCTAAAGAGATAGTCACAATTTAGATTCCAACCCTTAAGTTTGGTAAGTTCTAAACAATAGTCCCATTTCAGGTTCTTCTATTATTTAGAAGCTTCCAGAGTAATATGCAGAACCTCTTTTGTGAAGGTATTATTAGTCCATTAATCATTATTTCAATGCAAAATACTTGAAAAAAATCATAACAATAGATAAGAGAGAAAATAATTGGGAGCATAGCTCGAAACAAATATGTTAATCAAAAGATAGCAAACGTAATAAGAAGGAAATTTATTGAGACGTATCTTGAAAAAAATAACGTAATCAAAGATAGCAAATTTAAAATGGGCAAAAATGGAAAACTAGATGCCCCAGATATCGCAGCTTGAGCTTCTTTGTACCAACTTCTTGAGGACTATTTTGAGCTCAATTTGTGTTTAGAGAATCCTGAGTACTTTGTTGATGCCCCAAGATGTGGCATACTTCTTCATTGTTAATTTAGACATAGCAAGACTATGGTATGCCCCACTTTGATCCAAATTTGAGCCGCCCTTTTCGGGTTTTCAACTTAAATCCCTTTTGGTCTCAAGGCGCCCTTTGCGGGTTTTCGCCTTGGCTCTCCTGTTTCTTTTCCTTTTTTGTGTTTTTTTAAACTATTAATTGTGACTGAATCTGAGTTTACCGAATTGGGCAAGTCCTTGCCATCCATTTCGGACAATATCAATGCTCCTCTAGAACAGGCCTTCTGTACTACATAAGGTCCTTCCTAGTTTGGCATCTACTTTCCTCTAGAGTCTTTTTGTATAGAAAAAATCTTCTTCAATGCCAGGTCCCCAATTCTTTAGGATGAACCCCCTTTGTCACAAGCCAGCATCATCTGACCGTGACAGATATCCTTCAAATTTGACTGATCATATTGGGATTGGATCCATTCTACCTCATCCAACCTTTAGTTTTGGCAAAACTCGAAAAAAAGAAATAATGGACAAACTGCTTCCAAAACTAATGAGAAAGGCGTTGCCTCAATGAAGGCCTTAGCCGATGTTTGATAAGTATAGAGGGTAAACGGTAACTTTTTTATGTCAATCTTTACAAGTCTCGGTCAACTTCCACAATCTTTTTTTGTTGTTTTTGTTTTTGTTTTTTCTTTCTTTTCTGTTTCTTTCTTTTTGGCTGCCTTTGCTGCACTGTGATATGGTGTCTGATCCTTGAACAGACTGCAATCTTTTGACATTGTACAATTGTATTAGACATGATCTTTTTTGATATTACCTGTCGGTACCCCTTTTTATGACTATCAACCTTGTAACATTGGCATATGAAACGACTTTCACCCTCTTCGTAAAGACATCGACGACTACCAAAATGAGTCGGCGTATATTAGACGAGAATAACCAAACAACATCCATACCCCAGATATAGAAAATCTGTAAAGAAATGGAGGTGTCACATAAGTCTTGTTTTCCTCTATTTGGCATTTACGGCATAACTGATACAATCGCTTTCCTTGGTGGATTAACGGTACCCGAACCTCATGATTAGCTTGGCTAACGTAAAATCATTATCACGTGTCCTTCTAACACCCGTATGGACATTTTTTAGCATCCACAAGTCTTAGTAGCCCAGACATATCTTGATATGATCATGTGAAAACATCTTTGAATTCTTGAAATAACTCCATGACGTCTCGCTTTGTCTTTGCGGTGATGCTAGCTCCGATCTTTTCCTCTTTCTCTTTTTTTAGGCTCACTGTCCACTGACTTTTTGTATAGTAAGATCTGTTTTTCATCTTGCTTTACTATTCTTAACAAATCAGAAGATAAATTACAATATCTGTCATTCTCAAAGTCTTGAGATCCGCTTAAACACATATCTCACCCCAAAAAGGGAGTCAATTACAGTGTTGCTCATGTTGTTGATATTTGGGAACCTATTGTAGGTACAAAGGCATAATTCCAAATAATAAATGATTCTAAGGATGATTATTTGTATGATATGATCATAAAGAAATAATAAAATAATATTTAAAAGACAGTCCAAAGAACAAAAGAATGTATACTATGAAATGGAAAGAATGAAAGAATATTTGCTCAAAAAGATGCATTTTATTGAAATTAAAATTCTGGACACAAGCCTATGTCACAAAAGGATTCTTATTGCCTCTAGGCTTAAAGCAACAAGCGTGTTTTGAATATTACTCTAGATTAGCTCTAAAAATACAAGGATCTCTTCCACAGTCCCATTGTTCAAAAAACTCCTAAGTATGCAAGGATTTGGAAACTTTTATTCCCCGATTCTCTCTTCGGATATGTCATTCAAATTTCTCAATGTTCTTTCCCCTTCTAACTTGTTCAAGGCATCGCCACCCTTTTGCCCCTACTTTTAAATATCGCATTTACTCCATTGTCAAAGTGATTAGGTTCTGATGAATTCACAATTCTCATTTCAATAACCCTTCGACCAACTTTTTAAAAGAGAAGCAATTCTCTATCGAGTGTCCCGCTATTCCCGCATAGTATTCACATTGAGTACTTGCGTCGTACCATTTGAGATGTGGGGGCTGCAACGGTTTTAAGTAGACAGGGGATACAACGTGCGCATCAAATAGACTTTTGTACATCTTTCGGTACGTTATTGGAATGGGAGTAAACTGAAGCTTCTTCGTGCTTTGTTTTGTATTGGGCTCTTGTCTTGGTGAAACATGCTGGCTCGTAACAACCGTTCTCGGTTGTTTAACCGTGATTGGTTTTGCATAACTCACGCTCACATTGCTAACCTTGTTTTCTTTTTTCTTCGGACTGACCTCCTGGTGCTTTCCCCAGCCTCTATATTTTTGTACCTTATCGTATTCTCTATCATTTCACCAGACATCACTATGTCCGCGAATCTCTTAGTTGCACTGCCCAGCATGTGATTAATGAAGAGTGCTTTCAAAGTATTAATGAAAAGCGTGGTTATTTCTTTTTCCAACAGTGAAGGTTGGACTTGTGTAGTGACTTCCCTCCACCTCTGAGCATATGGTGTTAAACTTACACTCGATGTTTTCTCCATATTCTGTAACGTGATCCTGTTAGGCGCTATGTCCATCACATGACCATACTGCCTTATGAAGGCTTGTGCTAAGTCCCTTCATGATTTGATTTGGGTGCGATTCAGTTGATTGTACCATTTGGCCGCAACCAAACCCTCTCTACTAGGGTTCCAACCCAGAAATGTGCAACCACCAAACCACCACCATACGGTGGTCGAAAGCGCGCAAACGATGGCCGATTTCGCCAATGGAAGAGAACTCCGACCATGAACACGAAAGTCAGGTAAACGTTCCTTTCTTTCCCTTCTTTATTTCGTATAACAAAATGAAAATAAAAAATCGAAAGAAAAACGAATGAAGGAAAACCAAGTGAAAATCACCTTTAACAAATATGGTTGCTATTGATTTCAGTATGTGTTTAGTCTCGTATCTATGTTCTATTTTTCCCCAAAAATGAAAACAAAAAAACCCTCATTTACATTTGATTCGATTTGGCTTTATAGCTGAAAAAATAAAATACAAATTCGCTGCTGTCCTTTTTTTTTCTGTCAACTACTGTGGGTTATTAGTTTGTTTTGCAGGTGTGCAGAGAAATCGTTTTTGGGTGCGAATGTGGAGCGGGGTGAGGAGGTCGTGCAGAGGTGGAGGCCCCTTGCGGCGCGCCTAGGGAAACCCTAGGGTTTTTTGCCGAAAGTGTTATTGGCTTAGGCCATCTGGGCCAGTTACAGAGTTGGGCCACTGTAATTTGGCTTATTTGGGGTTTTGGGTGTAATGGGGTTGGTTTTATTTTGTATGTTTTGGGTTTGTTGGGCCCGGTTGAAAATTGGGCCCTACATTTATATTTGACAAACTCAAGATTAGTTAACATTTAATGTTAGATTTCGATGAATTATCTTCTTTAGAGACATAAATTTAAATGAAAATAATATTGACTAATTTAAATGAAAATAATATTGGCTAACTTACTAAAATTTGTAACAGGGATTAATTAAGGTTGCTTGATTTAAGGTAAACAAATATATTAGTGGCATAAATTATGTTAATACAACACAAAGTAATTTGAATTGAAATGTAGAAGTTAGACATAGAAATGCATAGAAGGGAAATATGAAAGGGAAGTCAACACTTTAACATTAACTTATTCCCTCCCCATTGCAACTTACCACTTAGTCGGAATTATATAAATTTTCATTTCAACTTACTATGCAACATTTTGATAGAATACAATATTTTAAAAAATAAAATAAAATTGCAGATCTAATCAATTTATTCCCTCCTCATCTTCATATGAAACTAAGAACAGGAAGAGAGATGGGAAGGGACGGAATGGGTATGGGGTTTTATTTTTATATATATTTAAATATTTATTTTTTTTATATTTTTTGGAATTAGGATCAAATTGAGATTATTTATAGATTTTGAGGGTTATTTTTATAATTATGATTCAACCAATATAATATGTAAAAATTGAGAACTAAATTTTTTTTATTATATTAATTTTTTAACTGTCATGTCACCTTCCCATTATATTCTTAACTAGGAGTGAGCAAAATTCGATTCGATTTGAAAAACTCGATAAAAAAATTAAATTTTGAATTAAATAGTTTGAATTATTTGAGTTAATCAAGTTATTCGAATAAACTCGAATAAGAAATTAAGTTTTTCGGTTTAACTCAAATATGAATTACACAATTCGAGTTATCCGAAAATCCGAATAAGTAAAGGTAAAACTATGTTGTTTTAATAAATGTTTACCTTTTCTAAAGTTAAAAGTCAAAAACATTAAATTAAAAGGTAAAATTATGTTGTTTTGATAAATGTTTACTCATTAAGTTAAAAGGTAAAACCATTATATTTGTTTATGTAGTTAAATAACCTTGTACTTCGTCTACTAGTTAAATAATCGGTCCATGTAAGCGCAACATTGAGTATAAATAATAGGATTCATTAACTCAACTTGACTTGACTCGAAATTTTTTGACTCAATTCGATTCAACTCGACCCGGTTGAATACTCACCCCTACTCTTAACAGCACTTAACGGAAATTGACAAAAAAAATCTCGATTATTTGAGTGGTCAGTCTAAAAAAAATTATAATTGGGTGACTAAAAAAGAAATAGACTCTTAGTTGGATGACTTGTGGTGTAGTTTACCCTTAAATAAATAAGATTAGAGGAGATATTAAATATGAATTAGTGTATAATATTAATTTTATATCTTTAAAAATTAATGAAGTGTCATTATTTAAAAATTAAATAATTTAAAGATAATCCTCGTATAAATTATTCTGAAAAGTAAGAAACATTTTAAGAAAAATAGTGATGAAAATTTTGAATTAAAAAAGATTATAAATGGAAGTAAATATTTTAGAAAAATGTATAATATTTTTGGTACTTTAGTTTGGATGATAAAAATTCAAACGTCGACGTGACTGAGAGCTTGACAGAAAAGGCCAAAATTTATTACCACGGTCAACTTTCTTTTTCACCAGTAAAAAGAGGAAAGTAGATATGAGTGGGTCCCCATTTTGTATCTCTATAATAAATTAATTAGAATTAAAAAGAAATGTTATTTGAAGACAAAAAAAATCATTTAAGAGAGGTAGGCAAATCAAATGAATATGTAATTTTGGTAGATTTAAAATTGAAAGATGTCTTGAATTGAGTCTTAATTTAATTAAAATAAATATTATTTATGTATTAAAATTTGGGTTTAAATATTAAAGAAATAAATATTATTAACAAAAATAAACAGAAGTGAGGAGGACAATAAGTCTCATTCGGAGAGAAGAGAAGAGAAGAGAATGATGGGAAATAAGAAGAAGAAAAAAAGGTGGGACCCGAGCAGCAGGCGAGAGCCTCCCAGGCCGCCTCGTCTGCACGCGCAGTCAGGAGAGTGGGGCCCTCTATAGCCTCCCACTCCCACCTCCATGCAAAAGCGTGGAATTTTATGGCCCATCCCTTCCCCTCCGAGGGGACGTAGAATAGGACGTAGGCCTACCCTCTACTCATTCACACCAATCCAGGTTAAATGGATTCTAGGGAGGGATGAAATTAGTTTTTTTCTTCTTTTAATTAAATGAATTAATTTAATATTTATATTATTAAAAAAATTAAATAATATCAAATTTTAGTAGAATTAATATTTATTGTTTTAAAAATATTATTTACTATTTAAGTGAATATGTTTGGAAAATTTTGTAAATAAAATATTTTATTTAGAGTTTAACTATAAATTAAAAAAATAATGTTATTTATTAAATTATAAATGTTAATTTTGATCTAATATAATTTAATTTGATTTTTGTTAATAATACATTGATTAAATTAATCCATTTATTAGTAAAGTGATTAATTTGATCCAATCTTTATACAAGAGAAATTTTCCAAATACATTTATCCTTATAAAAATTATAAAAAAAATACCTTTGGAAGATTTTATAAGAAATTTCAGTAATTTTATAAAACTTGTTTTTTTTGTACAATTGCGTTTAGAACCCACACCATTCTTGGGGAAGGTAAACCCCCAATCAGTAGACCACAATTTGGGGTTACTTAGTTTCATAAAACTTTTAATATTTTATGTTATAAAAATTATTTTATATGTAAAAAATTTAATTCAATAAAAAATTGGCATAACAACTATTTTGGCTCTTCAGCTTTACAAATAAATTATTTTAACTCTTGAACTTGTATTTTTTGTCAAATCATTTTAAAATGGATGACATATCATCATTTAATTAACTTTTTTTAAAAAAAATTTAAAATATTAAAATGTATTTTTATAATTTTTAATTTTAAAAAAAATTAATTAAATATTAGCATGTCATTCACGTGGTAGTCCACATCCATACCATGCCAAAAAAGTTAAAAAAAATCTAACTTTTTCATTCACTTTAAGGTGATTTGACGAAAAAAGGGGCAAGTTTAAGGGTTAAAAATAATGAAAATTTAAATAGAGAGTTAAAATGACTTTTTTTTCTAAAGTTAGAGGGCCAAATAAATCATTGTGCCTAAAAATTTTAAGAAAGCGTTTGGTTTGACAAATCTTAGATTATGTTTCGTAATAGGATTACGAGAATATAAAATTACAGGTGAAATGTGAGATTATTTTGTTTGGTTCATTTGGCATGAATGTAAGATTTATATATTTGGATGCTAGAAATGTAACTAGAAGCATATTTTACTCAATTGTCTTTGTTATAAAAATTATTTTTTAAACAAGTTTAGTTCCTTTAATATTTTTTTAGTCTCAAATTCTATAAAATTATGATAAATTATTACAATTTATATATTAATAAGTAAATATATTGGATTGAAATAAATTTATAAACCATAATTATAATAATTCATGAAAAATAATTATAACACCAACCATAATTAATATATTAATAAATAAATTATTAAATAAAATAGAATGGCATGATGTCTATTGTGGAAAAAAAGTGAGGAAGGAGTTATGTTTTAGGAGTGAAGAAACAAGGAACGGCTGTAATTGATATTCATTTGATGGTTTATATATATAGAAAGGAAAACAAGTGTTGCATTCATAATATATGAAAATTCTTTTTTTGATAAATCCTATGTAAGTGTTATTAGAACACACAAATTTTGTTAAAACCTAAAAATTAAAAAATGGGTGGAATTACGATTTTGATTGTTGATATAATAGGGGGAATATTGTGTAAGACGTGGGAGAGGGCCCCCTTTTTACTTTGGAATGGTCACCCCCACTGCACAACAAAAGGCCATGCCATAACTCTACAATTTAAACCCATTTCCTTTTTGTATGAGACCAGTCTCTAGCAGTTTCTGCTCACCCTATGGTTTTTTGACCTAATTTCCAACAACCATGCAGTTGCTTCATTCTTTTGGGTCCTACTGCTACATCTATATCCAAAAAAAAAAAAAGTAGAGTTGTTTCTGCTCCTAAAATACATCACATCTTTTATTTTGAGGTTGACATATGCCCAAACCAACTAAAGGTTTCCGTGGCTGTACATGCAATATTTCTGTTAAATTTTTAAAATTAAAGAAATTTGTTTTTACTTATTGATTCTATTAAGAATATTTGAATGACTTGAATTTCAGTTTGATATGTCGAAATTTGCTCTGAGACTCGCTCTTAAAAAATTATTGAATATTTACATTTGTTTTGATACAAATTTAGAGACTCTTGGATTATCAATATATGGTCTCAATTTAGTAGGCGCCAAGGGAGAGGTAAGAAGGGTTGCTCAAATGGTTAATTAAATTGAATTAGTATTAATCGAATTAATTAAAATTTTTAATTTTTAATCATTAATTGAATCAAAATTTTTTCAAAAAAAGTTAACCGAATCAAAATATTTCAGTTAATTCGATCGGTTAACCAAATTAACTGAAATTTATATGTTTTATTTTTTTATTTTTGTTAAAACAAGTATAAAACATATAAAAAAATTGATAATGTTCATTTAACTGAATTAGAAATAGCCTAATACATATAATATATAATTTTATTTATTAAGTTCACTTAATTCGGTAATTACTCGATTTCAAACCAAATTAATCATTAATTGAAATTCTAAAAAATCTTTAACTGACCGATTAACTGAATTAGATTAGTTCGTCGGTTAATCCGATTTTAACCAAAGTTTGAGCACCCGGGCTGTCCTCTTTAAAATAACAATTATTGTATTACTTCTTTCAAATTTATAAAATCTTAAGTTAATATATAGTAAAAATTATAGTTTGACTCCTCAAAATATTAGAATATCTATTTAGTCCTTTTGAAAACCACAAAAATATAAACCATATAAAAATAACTTACATTTTAACTCTCATAAAAGTATATAATTTAATCTTAAACCCTAAAAAATTATGATTTCTCCTGCAATTTAGGGATTCTTAAACCTCTGGGCTTATATCTTCATATGTATATATATATCAAGTTTTCTTTCACCAAACTGTACTTAAAAGGTGTTATTGACTTGTTTTTGAACAGAAAAGGGTTGGTACAAGAGTCTTCCATATTTGATCTCTAGCAAATTTAATTTATTTTTTTCTGTATATCAACACAAGATTGGATAACAACTTAAGAGTCATACGTAAAGGGCTCTATGTGCACTATGTGGTTTTTGTCTCTTGTCTATGAGAGGAGCTCAAGTGGCTGAAGTTATCTAAAAAGGTAATGAGTTTAACATAATGGAAGTGTCTTGTTGGGATGTACTTTGCATGGTGCAAAAAGGGTGCTTTGATATTGAGGGATTTTCTGACTTCTTTCGAAGAAGTCTTCAAAGTGTCGATAGTTTATATACTCCTCAACATGTCTGGTATTATCTCTTGTTAGGATCTTGTCTTCCGACTATCCGAGTGCTTAAGGTTGCTTGAAAAGATTGGAGTCTCAACAAATTGAAGCACCTCTTTAAGACTGATTGTGTGTGGCACACAACCACCTCTCAAGAAAATGTGAGTATTTGTCCTTGGTAAGGTTTGAGTTCATGACTTACAACACATAGAAAGCTTGTTCTATTAAACTCATCATCTCAAGCACTTGGGCTCTCCACGGTGTTGGGAGACAAAATCTCGATTATGAACAATACCGAACTGTTGAAAGTTCTATTAACTTCGAATGAACGAATCTTTAAATACTTTGTTAAGAAAGTTGACACCCCCTCAATAATATTAAAAAATAATAATAAATACCATTAAGAGATTCCATTTTTTTGGTTATCAATTTTACAAAGCTCTAACCAACATAAATTATAAAACCGAATAAAAGCAACTGAATTAACCAAAATTAATTGGCGCTAGCCTCTCTGGTTATTTGTTTTGAGAGTAATGGGTGTATGGTTAAATTAATAAAAAAACTTTATTTCAAAAAGAAAAAAAAATGTATGATCAACTACAGACCAAATCCAAAAACTCGTTAAACAACTTAAACATGGAATTCAACATACACCAAAAGTTGAAATAATAACCAAATCAGAACCCATGGTTGCTCAATGCTACCTCGTAAAACGAATTCCAAATCAATGAAGTAATTAAAAAGCAGGGGGACCAAAAATATAGATTTAATTTTCCAAAAGAGGTTCCATATCTTTTTGACTGCAAGTGAAACTTGACCGATGAAGCAGCGTGGCCCATTATATGGTTTTTGGTGGGGTGGGGTGGGGTGGGGAGTTTGGCAAGGAAGTCGTCATATCTTACATACGTGGCTGCTCACTTCCCTTTTAAAAGGAAGGAAAAAGATTCAGCACTTAGATGGTTACCATTATCTTGTGAAATTTTTTGTTTTGCTTGCTAATTTTAGAAGCTAATTAAGTTCCCACCACTTCTAGGAAGATGAAATCTATCTTTTTGTAATAGGATCCATTTCACAGTTTCTATCTAAACTTTGCTCTACATAGATATATTGCAATTTTATGGTATTGTTAGAACTGGATCAGGTTGAACAAATATAAACGAAAATAGAGTAAGTGGTAACAGACCGAAAATCAAGACCAAAACTAATAGTTCAATTGCTTCTAATTGATTATGATCTAACGATTCAAATTGAACTGTCACCGTTAATTTACTCAATTCAATTATGTATCCAAATCTTACATTTTGTACCAGTCTCATATTGCGGATGTCTTGATTTGATGAATATGAAAGAGCATTCAAGGGCACATGATTATCAATGTAGCAGTAGTAATTGTTGATGAAAGATAATTAAGGCATTATTAAGCATTTTCCCCACCTTAATTGTTGCCCTTTAGTTACAGGCAGAAAGATGTAGTACTTTCCATATCCAAGGATATGCGTGTGATGATTATCAGGAAAAATTCGCAACAAATTGTATAATTTTGGAGGTCAGCAACATAGTATAGCAGAACAAACCCCTGGATGCCTAATAGCAATTATATACGCCACATAATCAGCAGTAATATTTTTGTATGTTGACACAAAATATCATAGTTTAACTCCTAATTCTATTGTAAGCATTCTGGTTGGTTCTAAGGCTGAAAACAATAATCATGAAATCGTAAATCAATCCGAATTATGGTTACTAACCCAACACTGAATTTATTTTTATTTAATTTATAATATTTTTTATGTTATAAAAAATATTTTATATTTGAAATTGTAAAAGTTACTAAAAAATACTATATAAAAATACTTTTAAAATGTAATAATTGATTTCTTTTATTTACTCTAATTTTTTTTAAAAAAAATTTTAAATTTTATCAATTCATGTTCAAAAATCATTTTTTTCTCAAAATAAAGTAACCCAAAAAAAACTCAAAATTAATACAACTAATGAAATACTGTTTAAAAAAATGTAACCCTAGTTTTAAATTCCAAGTTCGAGGTCTGCTATTCACTACAATTCACATAAACTGAAGAGCATTCAGTATATATAAATATAAGAAGGAAGACAGGGAAAATTCAAAGTTTGAGCTGCATTCAAAGCGTCCCCCACCCACCAAGACGCCCAGGCATTCTCTCTCTTATCTGCTTGTCTCGGTTTCAACAAATCAAACCTCATTTGTTATTCACATGCATTAGCTGACATCGCCACTCATTATCCCACATGCACATGCAAACCTCCCTTTTGACTCGTTGGTTATTTTGCGCTTTTGCTTCCCTCACTTCCAATCCCACTTTGATTTATATACTTAATATTGGTTGAGCCATGATGATGCCATTGATGATGCCATGATGACAAGTTTTTAACTCTTTTAATTCCTTTAATTATCTCCACACACAAAAAAAAAAAAAACCTCACTTAGTGGGCGTCTGAGATATTAGAGTTAGGAATATCACTCTACGCACTTTCTTTAATGCTAGAACTGCACATTGCTAAAGCTAATAATAATTCGGCCCCGCTTAAGGCCGATGGATATATTCTATGCAACAATCTTTTTTTTTTTCAAAGTCTTGATTTGAGCCAGGATCCCATGCACGATTGTTACGTATACACCGATACTTGCTCCTCTTCTGTAAGCTAAGTAAAAAACTTAGATGTCCACTGCTTCACTTCCTTATTGTTGGGCTTTTCAGTCTACTTCAAACTTTGGGGCCCCAATTCATAATCATGGAATATTCAGCTCTTTCTTCTTGTTTTCTTCCCATCTCATGCTTTTCTGTTTGTACTGGCACGCTATCAAAACCTTGGAACGAATATACGCAAAGATAGCAGCATGGTATACGACACGTACTGTCACTATTTTTCATTAGGGCAACCGAAAAAAAAAAACCCTGACCATTCTAATTGGACTTTGTATGTAATTTCCATGATTTCACCAATGTATTTGAATCAGCACAACTTCATCAAATGATCCTCATGTTGTAAATCGGATAGTACCATTATGAATGATCATCTATCCTCTGGTTTTTCATAACCATGTGAGATTTGTCATTAATTGTGTAGAAATGAAATTCACTCATTATCTTATTTTCCACTACCTCGGGTGCCATTGGGATTTGCCAACCATGTAGGAGTGAAGGGTTGAAAATAGAAATAATTATATAACAAAAACGCAACATGTGGATGAGAAATTAATAGAAATTATAAGTTAGGAAATGATATTATCCTAAATGAGCTCTTCAATCGAGAGACGAAATGGGGTTGGGTTAGGGGGTATCCACTCAACTTTTTAGAATCTTGATGGTGAATTTTTGGGAGAAAGATATCGTCCCCCAATCCCATCAATCAATGCTTTTTTATTCCATGCTTAAGTCATTCCATTGGCATGGCCATGCACTGTCACCCGTTGGCCACGCTTCACATCTTTTACTGCCCCCTCCCCCCTGTCTCTAAGTATACTCCATTTCTTTATCTGCTAACCACAGAAAGTAAAAGTACAAATACACCTCAAATTAAAAAAAACTGACAGAAAATGTTAAACCATCCTAAGTCTTCAACTAAAAAGGCTTCCTACAAATGCATTTGGGAAGAAAGTCAGAAGGACATTAATTGCAGAACAAAAGTTGCATCGTAATTAATCAAGAGACACTTTATAAAGGGGGGTACAATTGTCTCGTGTCTGGTTCAGTTAAAAGGAATTTGTTGATTGACTCCTCCTCTTTGAAAAAAAAAAAAAGAATAAATAAGGGCATCTTTGATGGGCTGGAAAGAAAGAGTAGCAGCTTTTCAGGTAGCTAACAGCAGCCATTGTTTTGAATCAAATTTTAAATCACATCTTGGGAGTTCAAACACGAATTAAGAAATATATATATATGTATAAGGAATAAGAGGGGGTCTCCCACTCCCGTGTAGCTAAAGGGGGAGGCAAATGCATCAGCAGCCAATGTCCTGCCAATTAAACAACTCATTATTAGAAAAAAACAAAACTTCCCACCATTGAAAATATCATATTCGCTTTAATATTTACGTATTTTATAAATTTGATCTTTTTTTTAATTAAATTTAACTCTTAATTTTTTAAAAATAGATAAATTTAAAATTAACTTTTTAAAATGAGTTGAATTACTATTTTTATTTGAAATACTGACATGACAACTCAGATGAAATTCCACATTTACTTCATGCTATTTTAAAAAAAATATTTTTATATATTTTCAATATTTTTACAAATTTTAAATTATTTGTTAATGTGGCATATAAGACAAATATAATCATGTTAGCATAAAGCATATATAGACTATTATTATGATTATCACGTCAACATCGCTAAAAAATTAATGTCTTTGCCATCATTTCAGTTCAAAAGTTAAAAAGGCAAAATTTAATTAAAAAATAAGCATCAAATTAAGAGAAGATATTAACATTAGGGACTAAAATTATGATAATGTGATGAAAAAAAGATTCAAAATATAAAATTTATATATGCAAAATAAAAAAAAGTAGAAAACTATATTTTGAAGTATACTGTTTGGGGCAGAGTATAATATAAAAAATTTTGGCCTCTTAATAACATAGTTTATAAATGTTTACAAATTATTATAATAAATTGACAGGTAATGTGATTATGCCATGCCACTCACTTGTCTTATTTCCAGGCCATGAGAAGGCAACAAGGCAAGTTTTTAAATTTGGCCTTTTCCTCAAAATTTTATATTATTCCTTTTTGGAAGTAAAGAAAGATGGTCATTCTTCAGCCAAAAACATCCATCACATGAAACAAATTAAAACTTTCAAGACTCTCAAAAATAAATAAATATTATTACTTTTATGAATGTTTTATTTAAACAAGTAACATTATATATTTCTCTTTCAGGGGAAATTTAATGTTTTTATTTTTTATATCCTATGGCTGTTGCAAAGTGTGACCAAAATTAATTAGTTTATACGAGAATGAAATGGGGTTTTCACTTCTGATTTTTAACATTCCAATTGTAGTAGGGATGACCTTTTATTAAGGCTCGGAAGGGCCTTTTTGTGATATTCTAAAAAGAAGGAGCCTTTTACAGTCATTTTTCTCCTTGGAACATGCCCTAAAGTTTAAAGGTGTTTGCTTGGGGGACCCTTTTTGATATTTTTTACAAAATAGGTGGAGCATATATTTCTTCTTAATAAAGTCAAAAAACGATTCCTCCCTAAGACATACAAATGGATATTATTGTTGATTAATCTAACTGACTGACTGACCACCATCTCTCTAACTATTTCATTTACACAAGCTTCCAAACAAAGAGAATTAATGGAAAGTCAGATTTACACCCTTTATTCTCCTACATTAAAAACTCAATAACCACATCACTTCCTCTCTGGTTAATGGGTGTCTCTATCTTTCTTGATTTCTCTTCTCCAAAACATGCCTATGGCAATCCAATTTAAACACCAGAGTATTGAAAACACCATTTTCATCCATGGCTTATGTTGATATCAAGGCCAAGCTTGGAATTGGTTATAGACAGCAGCAACAGCACCTTCTTCCTTCTCTTTGTTATAGTAGAAACTGGGTGTTGGTGTTTTTGGGTTACCGGATATGACCATGGTTCCTGCTGAAAACCTTCCTAAACAGCATCATCTTCCTCACGGTGGCGGCGGCGGCTTTTATGGTTATTGTGGTAGCAGTTACACAGAGAGTTTTGGGCTTATGAGCCGTGTTTACGGGTATGATTTTCACGCTGAAGCTTATGTAGGATCTGATCTAGCTGCTAATCGCATGGCTGAAGATGAATCAACAACTAATAGTCTTAATGAAGCGGGCTCCAACTCAAAGGATAACAATCAAGAACTAGAGTTAGAGAGAGATGAAGGTTGGCTCCAACTCGGTTTAGGGGGTCAGCCAACACGATATGATGCCAACAAGCATTACCAAGGCGATCCAACGGCAAGAAGAGGAGGGATGATTGAGCTTGATCTATTACCTGGTGGTATGTCGCAACAAGCAAGGCCATTATTAGCCCCTATCTTTCATATGCCTGACTTTCGAGCTCCGCCTCCGCCACCTTCACCGCTCATGCATAGTTTTAGCTCATCTTTATTCTTTCATCACCAACAAGGGAGCAGCTCCACGTTCCCTCATCATGGGGAGCTTAGCTCCTCATTTAGGCCGATTGCACAAAATATAGCAGCAGCTCATTCCGCCTCCTCCTCCTCCTCCTCATCTTCTTCTTTGGTGCCATTGGGGTCCTATTTTGCCAGACCATTTCAGGTGCAGTCCGAAATGGATGTTGCAGGGCCGAGCTCGGATGTTAGAATCATTGATCCTCCTAGAAGACCCCATTCTGGCATTTGGTTTGTGCTTCAAGCATCGCAAAATCAGTAAGTTGCACAAAACAGCATACCAAAAAAAGAAAAAGAGAGAGAGGAAGAGAATATTTGCCTCAATTTTTGTTTGAAAATTCTCCTCTTCTTAATCATATCACTTTGGGGTATTTGAAAAATGAAAGATTTCAATTTCTGATGAAATTCACCTTTTTTTTATGTTCTAAAAATATGGTCAGAGCAAAGGAACCGTTTCTGCCTCAGATTCCGAAGAGCTACCTAAGAATCAAGTAACAAAGCTTATCCCTTTGTTATATTCCAATTAATCACTTTCTACGTACTTGTAGTTTTCTCCAGGCTTTCACAATAACTCCTTATATATAACAAGTGTACTGATTTTGGTTGGAATCTAGCAGGGACGGAAAGATGACAGTTCGATTATTAATGAAGTATCTGGTTAACAAGCTGAGACTGGATAGCGAATCAGAGGTATTTATTTATATATAAAACATAAATGCAAATTCCTTTGTTTGAATTAAATGCTACCCCATGCTTTAGATTACCAAAACACAGAAAGCATAAAACTCAAAAGATCCAAAAAGAAAAAATCAACCCTTCTTTTTAACCTCCAAATTTATTACTACATAGGGGACTTGGTTGGTGCTAAAGACATGACAGAAACAGCAGAACTAAATGCATGTTTTTTCTATTCTCTCTTCTCTTTTTCTTGTATGATATCATCGTGCATTTAGGTGGGAAGTGCAGTTTAAGGATAACCTTTTACTTATCTAACATCATTAGGGCATTAACATGTAGTCTATGGTTGTAAAGATTGCCAAAAGGATTTTCATATCAAGGTAACCAGTCCTGTAAAATGGTTATGAGCTTCTTGTTCTAGTTATGGGTGTTGTTAGTGACAGTACAAGTTTGGACATATAAAACAATATTGAAAACTACTAACCCACCTCCTTTTCTCAACCCAAAAATAACTCTACTCTTTCTATAATGGGGTTCACTATTTCATATGCCATAAATTCATATGAAAATTACCAATGATCTAACCTATATTTCATTAATTTAAGATTTACTACTAAGGATAGTTAAGGGATTAGTGAAATAAGTGCAACAAGCACTTTTAAAAGACATTATTAAAATTTCTAAGTAGTATGTTTTTCAAAGAGTGAGTTTATATATAGGTGTAAAATTAATTGTACTTGGAAATAAATTAATTTCAATATATATGAAAGAAAATTGCTCACTTATTCCACAGAAAAAGAGAAACGCATTTCAAATATAGAGAAGAATGGGAAATATTTTATTTTAGATATCTGAATGAGTTGAGTTTATTGATTAGCTAGGGTCAATATGCATACTCCTATTCCCATAACACATAAACATATTTAATTAAGTATCAAAATAAGTATGGGATATTTATTAGTATAGACACATTTGTTTTTTATTCTTTAATTAATTTGCACAAAACACTTGCATGTTAATTTATTAAAAAAAAAAACAATGCATGGATTAATTTTATATATTAAAATGTGTTTATACACAAGTTTGTATTTTTCTTTGTTCATACATAAGCAATTTTATAATTCATAATATATATAAAAATAGCCAATATAATATGTTATACGAAGATTAAACTTTATTCATTATAATCATGATGATTTTTTTTTTGAAAAAGAACGTGAGAAAATTAAAAGATAAATAGATATGTACCAGAAGAAACTCCATACAATTCATTAAAAACCAACTATTACTAATTTTTTTACTAAAAAGCCATTAAATTTTACAAATCATGATGAATAAAATCTAAATAATTAAAATAAATACTTTAATTCCCCTAATACCTTGGCTTTAGTTTTTTAGACAAGTGTAATTTCTATACTGAAATAAATAAACACTCAACAGCTAAAATACCCAAATATAGTTAGGTAAGAAATATGTATGGGATATGGACATAGTTGTTTATTATTGTCTGATTCACAAAAAACATGCATGTTAATTAAATACCAAAACAATAATAATTGAAAGTAAACTCCTCCGTGAAACACCCTACTCATCATGTTTTGAAATCTCAACACAAATTATAATCTAACAAAAAGAAGAAAATTGATTACTTTTTCTTTCCATTTCTTGAGGTGGGAGCGTATATACCCGGTATGATGAAAATTCAAGTTATTTTGTGTCATAATCAGGGAAAAATGAGGTCTATACCTCAATAATTTGTGCACGAGGGCGAGGTGCACTACATAACTCAATAATTGTGTATCTCCATTTCTTAACTCTATTCACTCTATTTTTTCCTCCCATCCCTTTTATAATCAATTTAATGCAATTATTTCTTCTCCAATAATGACATTAAAGGAGAGTTTCTTCCATGCTACTCTAGCTTTATAATTTGTACAACTTAAGAGATCCAAATCTTTAGTCTCCAAAATTTCGTTCACTTTTTTTTTTGGGGGGGTCCAAATAAGCATTTAAAATTTAAGGTTTAAAGTTTGTTTCTTTTCTAGGGTATAAAAAACAATATAATTGATTTTGGAACATTAGTACCACATGTTCTTCATATGGTAGTAATGCACCAAGGCATGTAGATATGTGCCCAAGTCATACATAAAAGCCAAAATGAAGCTTTTGTTTGCCTTAGCTTAAGAAACATTTTGTTTTCTTTTTCCCTTTCGGGTACGTCAAGCTAAGACAACCTTTTATTTCAAGTTATTAGATTAAAAGTTGGTGTAGTTACATTAAATTGGCCTTCGTTCTATTGTCCTTTGCGGCACTCCAAGTATCATTAATTTGTCTGTCTGCCTCCCACATAAAAATATCTAAACCATGTTAGCTTGCTAGATATGTATAAAAGGACATCCTCGACATTCTGTTTTGCTGTACTAGTTTCAATTATAAAATATTGATTGAGGCATTTATAGGTCAACCCTTATGCCACGAATGCATATATTTCTTTCCTTTCACTTCACGCTATGAAGTAATCAATATCTCGTTTTTATATAATACAAATCATAATCCAAAGTGTTACAGCTATTGCTAGATTGTAGTCTTGGCCTGAATAATATACACCTAATCTCAAAATGTTCATATATTATATATGGTTTATGTATGTGTGTCATGTTCATACATCCTCTTGTTTTTAATTATAATAACAACTTTTGTTGTAGTTGTTGAGGTCAACAGATGCCATTGATATGGAAAATCCTTGGTAACCGCCAGGTGTTTTGTCATAAAAATATTGTTGCCTTAACTAAGGGTTTGTTTTAGGGATAAGAAATTTTTCCTGTGTTCACATGGCATGCAACCAAATATCCAATGATTAGTGTTATAAGTGATTTAGAGCGTAGATGTAGGGTTTCTTTTCTCTCTCTATATTCCTCCTTAAAACACTATCATAGCTCTTCAATTAATGATTTTTGTGCATAGTACTAGTACCTAGGCACAAGATTAATTACCCTTTTACACCTCATAATCATTACCCATAATCTACACAAACATGGCCCCATTTCTTCCTTTTTCACACCTCAATGCAAGGAATACCTCTAAGGATACATATAGCCTCTTGGACTGGTGGGAAAAAAGTTTGTTTAACCAAGGTGGGAAAGGTTTTTTTGATCTTCTTTATTTTTGTAATTTTTAAGCGCAATGCATTGACTTTAACAAGTATTAGTCTTATAAACTAATGATTTTTTCTTGAAAAAGAATAAAGATTTCCAATAAATTTTTTAAAAAAATTTAATAAAAATACTAAATAAGAAAAAAATAAAAAGAATGGTTTTTAGGGTTTTTTTTAAAATATTAAATTACTCATAATTCTACTGATATGTATTTCTTTGATGTTTAATTAAACAATTACATCAATTCAATAAAAAATTTGTATGAGAACACCTTCATGTTTGGGTTTATTTTCTATCACTCATGAACACATATCCCTCGGAGAGAATAAAAAAGATAAAAAGTAAAACGTGTAGTAAAATTATAAGGTAGGGGCATGGAAATCACACGTGGACCCTGTCATTCTCCCATCTGCATGCGTTTTCGCCTCCTTCGTCACGCTTTCGCCTCTTTAATCTCAGCTTTCATAAACAGCTCATGGTAGGCCCTCCTTCTCTCTCATGGAGTGTGCTTAAAAAGGGTCCATCATAAATTTTAAAAGAAAAAATAATCTTTAAGTGCACCACTTGGACGGAATTTTAAACACCCCATCATCACTCCACAACCAACCACACAATTTCTTTTTCTTTTTTAAAAATAAATCCCCACATATTTTACGTCGGGAGAAAGCAATGCATGAGGGATAATTCCACAACACAATCATTCCTAGTTGTTGAGAAAGAACCTCCCCCAACATAAAAGCATGGAAAGACAAATAAGAGCCTCCCCATGAAAATGACTTGTTTTTTTTATTGTTGGTGAACCCAATGCATGCAGCATGAATTGTTAAATAATCTTAGGAGTATCCTTATTTTGATTCAATAACAACTTACTAATTCTACTTTATAAATTTTCAGAATTAACAAAAAAATATCTACACGCAATTAGCATGGAATATTGACTTTTTATTCAAGACATTAGGGTTTTGAATTAGGAAGAAAGAAAGGAATGTAGAGATGTTAAATGTGACACATGTAGGTACTAGAATGGGTACAGACCTTTTTTTTTCTTTTGATTAATTTTAAGAAATAATGTAAAATATATTAGTATTGTTTTAGGTTATAAAATGGATATTTTTATTTTTCATTAGAAATAGATTATTTAAAAATATGGACTGATTTTAATTAAATGAGAAAATATTTTTAGTTGATATTTTAATCAAATATTTTAATAAAGAAGCTGAGTGAAGTGAAGGTGGGAAGGGTAATGATTATTTCGGGCAGTTTAAGATGGTGGAATAAACGGGCAGGATTTAGAGGGTGGAATTCCATGCCTGACCTAAGTTATAGTTAGTAGTAATTTTCAAATTCTGGTAGATGGAGGAATTTTATGGGTAAAGTAAAAGTTTGAAGATGCATAAGATGGATAGGAGGTAATGCAGTGACAAAGCATGACTTCACCACTACATGTAAAACACTAATGCAAACAAAACAAATATGTATTAAACTAGTTTCTTTTGAACCCATTATCTCAATCACAATATGTGGTACTCATAACCCAAAACTTATATATTTATTTTAAATTAAATTTTTAAAAAAGAAAGGTATTTTTTGGGGTATTTTTTAAAGGTAGCTTTATAGAAAAAGTTTATATGTTGGCGCACCTCTCCAAATAATTCGTAATTTTTATTGTGAATATAAATAAAATATTTATTTTTAAATTTAGTGATAATTTTTTGAAGAGAGTGCTTAAACAATATTTTTTTTAACATAACTACTTTTGTTTTAAAGAGCGTAAAAAGAAGAAGAAAACACTGCATTGAAGAATGAAAAGAAATGGTGGAGTGGTTCTTTGTTTTTTATAAATTTATTTTGTTTATATTTTTCCATTTGAATTAATGTTTGATTAATAGTACAGAAAATTTTTAAAAACAATGTCTTCAAATTTTAGCATCCAAGAAAAAGAACAATTGCATGTTCACATCTTTTCGTTGCTTTCCGGTCTCTTTGTCAACAGATAACCAAGTTTAATTTACTTCAGAGAGTAGCTTTCCTAAGGGTTTGAAACAAAATAGGCTGAAACATTTGTACAAAAAGTATGGAAAATAAGACCATTGAATATGAAACCCTTTCTTTCGTTTTCATGCCTATATATGTATTGACAATAGCTTTCATGGTTTTGTTACCACATTTATATATAGAATGACTAACAAAGAACGTAATGTACGATGATAAAAGCAGATAGAGATAAGATGTAGAGGGCAACAGCTTCAACCTTCGTTGACGTTGCAGCAGGTAAGAGATCAAATATGGAGTTCAAGAGACGCAGTCACTCAGCTTCCACATACCTCAACCGCTGATCATCTCATGGTTTTGCACTATGGCAGGACCCCTATTTGAAAAGTTCAATCACATCTTTTTTTTTTCTTTTTACTCTTACTTTTATGTGCTGTATTATTCTTATTTAAGTTGTGGAAATCCAACGCCCCTTCATTTATTATTATTATTATTTTTAGTTTTGTTTCTTTGATCTCTAATTGATGGAGAAACCAAAATAGTTTGCCCTGAAATGGTGTTTTTGTTTTTTTAAAGGGCGAATAACGTAAGCAAATTGTATTTGTGAGCTATGCTGGCTTCGTATTTAATTATTAAAATTTCTGTCAACTTGTACAAACTTCATTTTAAACTTTATATCTTCAACTCCAATGAGGATTAGGTAAACGTAATGAAATTTATAATATATGTTGTATTCATACATCGTATTATGAAAAGGGTTATTTATATTTCTTTTAATTTTTTTATAATACATTTAAGCCTTGAGGATATCCGATAAAATTGTAACAGATAATTTTTAAAGAAAAAAAAACTTATTAAATTTCTTAAAATTATCACTTTTCAAATTAAAAACCATTATCTTAAAACTAAAATTTTTTTAACTGTCTTTTAAACTATTAAAACTTCCTATAGGGTAATCTAATTGTTGGTCTTAGTGTTTGAGTTTGCAATGAACACCAAAAAAAAGAATAGGTGTACTTATTTCATTTGCTCTAATAATCCTATGGGAGGAGTTAAATGAATCAGCCAAGAATCCAACTAACAATCATTTTAACGAATTCTTGACTAACACACTAATTGAAAATTTAAAGGATTATGATGAGTTAACTGAGTTAACTAACTTTAACTGCTAACTAACTAACTACTACCAAAAACTACTGAACTTAAAAGTGCAGAACCATACTCCAATCAATTGGAACCTTTGTTGAAACTAAGGGTGAGTTTGGATAGACGGTGCGTTTACCTGCGGTTAGTGTAAAAACAGTGGTGGCGGTGAGATTAGATACTGTAGCGATATTGTAACGTGAGATAAAAAGTAAGTTAAACGCACCGCACCGCCACCCCAAACCCACCCTAAGTGTTCACATCTCCATACCTTGGTATTCACCTATTTGCTGGTATTCCTGGCAGCTTTGATTTTGAACCTCCTGTTGTTGTTGCTCATATTTGCTAACAACACCAAGACTAAACCTAAACTTATTGAAAAACGCTGATGGTAGAGGCTTGGTAAAAACATTTGCAACCTGGTCCTGTGCTGGAACATGACCAACCATCATTTGGTCTACTATTTTCTATTGAAAAAAAATAGGTCTAATTCAGGATATTTGAATTCAAAATGCAGGACATGATTGGTTGATATTGCTAGTGCTTCTGAATGATCACACCAGATAGCATCTTGACCACCAACACTAATTTGTAATTCACCCAACAAGGACTCGAGCCAGATAATTTCAGTTGTAGCATGAGCTAAGCCCTATAATCAGCTTCTGTAGTGGAACGAGAGACTACTTGTTGCTTCTTTGAACCCCATAACATCTTACCTTCTAGAAAGACAAAAAAAAAACAATTGTAGACCTCCTATCATCCAAATCAGTTCCCTATTGGCATCAGACTAACCTATTGGAGACAATCGAGAGGCAACCTTGAAGGTGACACTATAATCGAGAGTTCCTTGTAGATACTTTAGAATTCTTTTAACTACCTTAAAATGCTGTTTAAGTAGCTTGTACATAAACTAACACACTTTTTTGACAACAAAAGCAATTTCTGGTCAAGTAATAATAATATATTGTAAAGCACCAACAATGCTCCAGTACCCAGAATCATTCTTAACTAGACTACCATAATGACCTGACAAGGTGCAATAAGTGACCATGAGAGTAGGAGAGGCATTTGAGTGATCCATATTACATCTCTTTCAATTAGTGAAAATTTTAAATCCAATGACTTGACAAAAGCATCCATATAAGTTGATTGATTCCTTGTGACAATGATGTCATCAACATAGACTAAAACATAAAGCACCAAACTGCTAGAAATTTTGATGAATAAAGAAGTATTAGCTTTGGATAAGACACAACCAATAGCAACCAAATACTCTTTAAGCTTGTGAAACCAAGCTCAAGGTGCCTGGTTGAGGCCATAAAAGACCTTCTTGAGCTTACAAACGAGTGTTGATCACCTACATGTGTCTCAAAATTAGATGGTTGGCTCATATAAATCTCTTCATTAAGATCACTATTGAAAAAGGCATTGTTGATATTAACCTGCCTTAGCTTCCAGCTATAGGTTACTCCTAGAGTGAGAATGGTTCTTATGGTAGTTGGTTTGACCAAATGACTAAAAGTTTCCTAAAAATCAATCCTAGCCTCTTAAAGATACCCTTTTAGTACCAATCTTCCTTTATATCTAGCTATAGTCCTATTAGCATTCTTTTTGAGCTTACAAATCCACTTGCAGGCTACTGCTCTTTTGTTAGGAGGAAAATGAATCGATTTCCATATGTTGTTATTTAGTAGGGCATCATACTTTTATTGAGCAGCCTTGGTCCATTCAAGAT
Organism: Gossypium hirsutum; assembly: GCF_007990345.1. Lineage (NCBI taxonomy): Eukaryota > Viridiplantae > Streptophyta > Magnoliopsida > Malvales > Malvaceae > Gossypium > Gossypium hirsutum. The sequence continues at coordinate 104,393,719 of NC_053426.1, forward strand.
TGGTGAAGGCTTCTTTGATAGTTAGGGGCTTTTGAATAGATAGTTCAGCTGAAAAACCCTTTCGTTTGAAAAAAATGGAAAACAATTCTCATAAAAAATAACACGTCTTGAAATAAAGATCATGTCTGACTCATCAAGGCATTTGTAACCTTTATGAAGGGCATTATGGCCAAGAAAGGTGTAGGCCTTGGATTGAAACTATGATTTGTACATGTTGTAGGACCTTAGATAGGGATAGCAACATAAAAAAAGCCCTGAAATGCAAATAGTCTAGTTTGGTTTGATATAGCAACTCATGGGGAGACTTTCCTTGCAAGACAGGTGTGGGAAACTTGTTGATCAAATACACAACACTAAGCAAGGTATTATGTCCACAAGTGCATGGGGAGAGAAGCTTGAGCAAGTAATATGAAACCAATTTCAACAACGTGCCTATGCTTTCTCTCAACAATACCATTCAGTTCTGAAGTGTGAGGTTAAGTTAGCCTGTATTGAATACTAGATTGACTAAGCACTTGCGAAAAACACCTGAACTCACCACCCTAATTACTTTAAACATTTTGATTTTGGAATTAAACAAAACTTGAATAAATTTTTGAAACTGAATAAACTTTTCAACAACTTCTGATTTATTTCTTAAGTATATCCATGTGTACCTACTATATGCATCAAGAAAGTAAACATAGTACGAGCAACCCTCTGAAGTCAAATGAGTAGAACCCTATAAGTCTAATACAATCAACTCAAAAGGAAATGAGTAAATAGTTTTAGACGCAGAAAAACGAAGATTGTGAGACTTTCCAAGCTAACAAGCAAAGCAAACAATAAGAGGCTTAGATGCTTGTAAAATAATGTTACAACTAGAGAGTACATTGGGTCTGGTGCCCTAAGCGTAGTATTGTTGTCTAAGTGCACTTGTAATTTTTTGAAAAGATTGGTTAATAAAATTATTCATAAATTACATTAATACTTTGTATATTATCCTCGCATTATTTTTGCATACAAAGCAAAATGAAGCAAATGTTGCTCATTGGTTCTCTAATGTTTACCTATATATTAAACATTATTACATAGTCGAATCATAATATAGAAAGACAATTTATATTAGTAGCCACACCTAAGCATGCCCTTAGTCTAATCGATAATAAGCAAATTGATTGAAAGACTAATATGTCATCTATTAAATCCAATTGGGGAGATGTTTTGTTTTGGGCATCGGAATGGAAGACTCTTAGAAGATAGAGACATAGATGTAACTGACTAGACTATAGTACATCAGACTAGGCCCAAGAAGAATAGATCTTAAATCCATTTATAGATTTATTCACTTGTGACATTAATAGTGTGGATTACCTAAATTCTGAGTAGATGACGGACTATGTATGCGTGACTTGTACACTTTAATGTAAATAAAAGCCTGAGTTCGAATAAATAAGGAACCGAAAGTTGGTGCATTTGGTGTACGACTTCTGCAATTTGTAGTGTCATTTCATAGCCCTAGACATGGGTAAATGATATCTTCTCATCGGCATTACATGTTAATGGAAAATCAACGTGGTCATAGGTCGTTCGTCTTTGTGATGGATGACTTAATCACCATTTGATAGTGATTGACTTTTCATTAAGAGAGATGTAATGGTTACCTGAGATAAAAATAGGATCATATTGGGAGAAAAAATATTATCTCAAAGAAATTAATGATATCCTATGAGGGTAACACATTTATGACAAGGTCATTAGACAAGCACTAATCAGGTTGCTTTCATAATGGTTTGTCGTTGGGGAAAGCCTAGTCACGATACTATAATGGAATGAATTCATGATTAAATGAGTTTATAATTAATAAGTGAAAAGCTGAAACTTAATTATAAATCATTTGAGCTTCAGTTACATATGTCCAATTAGTCCCTCCGCTAGCTTATTGAAACCAGAAATGAGTTATATGTTGAATCAAATAAACATAAATGAATAGAAATAACTTGCATGTTGAATTAAATATATTTTCTGAAATAACGATTCTGTCGATTTCTGTTTGAGAAGAAAATTTTTGTTTTCTCCTCAAAAGAAAAGAAAATTATTTCTAGTTTCTGTGTTTGATTTGATTTGATTGAGCCAACACTTGAGGCAATTTGTGGTACGAGAATAGTAGAGAAGATCGTTTGGTTTAAAGTCAAGAACGATAAGGATCCGTCTATCCGAAAACACAGGTATGATTTTAGTCTGGGGTTTATTGTTATAAATATCATAAACCGGTCGATTTTCAAAATTTTTATTTTTCGCTTGGAAGAGAATCATTTTTAAACTGGATTTTTTTCAATAAAGTACTTGATGAAGTGCTTTACTACAAGGATGTCCTAAACATTTATGCCACAAATCAACAATTGAACTAGATGCTAATTGAGTATGATTTAGTGAACTAGTAGAGTTTGAGACTCTACTAGAAGAGGTTGCAACAGTTCTTTGTTGTGGTGAAGTATTGAACCTATATAACCCCTTTTGAATGTGGCCTACTAGCAAAACAACCCCTGTTTGTAAGTCATTCACAAAACAATGAAAAAGGTAAAATTCACAAATCACATGGTTATCTTAGACAAATTGAGTAATAAGTAATAATTTTTTTGCAAGCATAATGAACATGAAGAACATTCTTGAGATGCAAGAGCTTATTACCAGAAATAATAGATGAAGAACCTACATGTGCAACTAGTACACAACTACCATTTCCCATAACCAACTGACCAGTACCTATATATTTAGCAACTTCATTGAGAGTGGAAAGATCATTGGTGACATAACTAGTGTAACAGCCCGATGTTGGGCCTAGTCGGAACAGTATTTCGGGACCACAAATCTGACGAGGAAAAAAATTATTTTTATTATATTTTATGGTCTACGATTTCACGGAATGATTTCGTGAAAATTTCATTCGAAAATTTTGACGTTTAGGCACTCAATTTAGTCAAAAAGACTAAATTGTAAAAAGTACAAAAGTTAATTTCTACATGATAGAGGTGTCCAATTGTTATGAAATTTTAAATTGAAGGTCCCTTAAATGTGTAACATCTTGATTTTGGGCCTAGTCGGAACAGTGGTTTCGAGATCACAAATCCGATGAGAAAAATTTATTTTTATTATATTTTTATGGTTTAAAATTTCACGGAATGATTTTATGAAAATTTCATTCAAAAATTTTGACGTTTGGGCACTCAATTTAGTCAAAAGGACTAAATCGTAAAAAGTACAAAAGTTGAGTTCTACATGCTAGAGGTGTCCAATTGTTATGAAATTTTAAATTGGAGGTCCTTATACGGTAATTAGACTATTAGTTAAGTTGTTGGACAAAAATAGACATTGTTAGACATGTTTTTAAAGTTTTTCATTAAGGGCATTTTGGTCATTTAGTTATTAAAATGAATTAAAAACAAAATTAAAAGCCAAATTTTGTCCATCATCAACCTCTTGGCCGAAAATTTCATGAAGAAACCATGGCTAGGGTTTTTCAAGCTTCCAAGCTCGATTGTAAGTCTGTTCTAGCCCCATTTTTAATGATTTTTACATTTTTGCAATCCTAGTAACAAGATCTATCTATTTCTGCCATTAATTTGAGCTAAGGTTCATGTTTAAAAATTTACCCATGTGTGACATGCATTCATTTTGATGTCTAATGGTAGAAAATGAGTGTTGGGTGTTAAATAAACGACTTTTACTAAGCAGTTTTCAATGAAAATGTCCGAAAGGACCATTTTGTAAAAGTTGTAAAAATGGTATAAAAGGGTATTTTGATGAGAATTGTAGTTTTATATAGTTATGAAAATGGTTCGGCTAGGCCTATAGAGTGAAACAAGTGAATAAAAATCACTTTACGAGCCTAGAGGAAAAAGTATAATTTTGACAAAGTTTATGGGTAAAAATATAATTTTACCAAAATTTGATTTTTGGGTCAATTTGAATAATGTGAGTCCTAAATAGGCTATATTTGAAATGATAGATCAAGGAAATCGAGATTCAGGCTTAAATCGAGAAAATAAAAGGTTAAGGACTAAATCAATAAATTTGCCGTTTTCGTATTTGAGGTAAGTTCGTATGATCTAATAAGCATGTTATTTATGTTATTATCGTTATACATGAAATATATCTTGCTATGATTGTGTTAAAATTGATGTTAATGGAAGATTGATGGAACATGACATTTTAAATGAAATGAGTAAGTTGTATGGAAACAATGTGCTATGTTATTTTTATTGCATGGTTTAATGTTTAATAAACATGAAAATGAGTTGGTTTGAATGTACATTACAAGGTAATCTATGCATATTAATATACTTGATGAAAAGTGAAAACCCAGATTGAATGAAAGGAATATTGGATGGATCCGTAAAAAGGAATTACTGGTAGAAAGGATCTAGATAGGACGGGTGATCCTATAGTGATCGTGCCTCCTGAAGAATATGTGTGCTGAAATGGATTTAGCCCAGACAGGTAATCCGATTAGGATATGAATTTAGCCTAGACTAGTAACTCAGATTCAAACTCATAGGAGTATATGTCATTGTAAGGGATTTAGCCTGCACTGGTAATCTCGACATTGCTCTGTGAGTTTACATTACGGGTGATTTAGCCTAGACTGGTAATCCCGCCGTAAGATGCGAGGTTCGTGGGAGTGCGTACTTGAAATGATCACTTGTATGATTTGACGGTACATGGGATATCTATCAAAATTTTTGAGAAAATTTAACGGGATTAATATGATAAATGAATAAAAAGAGTTTTTGCCATGACAAACTTATTTATGTTATAAGATATTATTATGATGGATATGATTGTCACGTTTGGACAAATGGTGGTGCTAAGAGATAGCACAGGTATGTACTCGAAATCCACGAACATGTGTTGTACATGGGAAGTGAAATGGACTTGTGGTATGAATGCAAATAAATGAGTGATACATATGAGAATAATTTTTATTGCAATCTTGTGATGATTATCATTTTGTTGCTTTAGAACTGTTTGGACAGCAGCAATAGTCCAAATTTGAAAACCCACCAAAAATTTTGAAAGTTGAATTAAAGGCTGAATTAAATATGAAATGAAAGCTTATTGAGTCTAGTTTCACATAGAAGAAACGATATAAGCAAAAGAATTTAATATTATGAGATATTCAAATTCTTGTGAGACAGAGTCAGAATGAGTTTGAAATCCCCTGTTCTGAATTGAGAAAATCACTAGAAATTGTACAAAAATAATCATGGGTTATAAATTATATGCTTAAAATCCTTAATGCGTATATTTTCAAGGGAAATATATGGGAATATTATCTGAGTCCCGTACTATGAGATAATTAATTTGTAGTAAAGAGAGGTCAGAACTGTCAGACAGTGAAACAAGGGTAACTTTAAAGAATAAACTGTACTTATTGGTTAGACCAAAAATTTTGAAAATTTTATGGTAAGAAGATATGTGAGTCTGGTTTCTGGGAAACTTAACGGTTTTCAATTTTAGGTCCCGTAGCTCTGGATATAAATAATTTAGTGATCGTGACTCGAGAAAACAACTTATCTAGACTTTGAATAAATAGAGAGGAATTGAAAAATAGCATGTTAATACATTGCTTATTATTTTTCATGCGAGTTTACTAAGCGTAAAACTTACTCCCTCCTTTCCATTTCTTTTAGTGTTGTCAGGTTGGCTTGGGGTTGGAGATTGTCGAAGGCAGCATCACACTATCGAGCCAATACCTTTGGAGTATTGATGCATAAGTTAGAAATATCAAGTGAGTGGCATGTATAGGGACCTAGTTTTATAACATATTTTATTTCAATTTGGCCAACTGTATTGACCTATATTGAGCTAATGATTATGACTTGTAAATCTAGCTATTCATGTTATGCCTAATAATTGTGATGTGAATATGCTTGTTTGCCATGCATGGTTGGTAATATGTCATGTGTGTTGAATGCATGTTTTATGACCAATCGAGGTGGTCATGACCATGAATTAAATGTGTAATATGGAAATAAAATGATAATGCCTTGAACATGGACGTTTGATGGATAGTTTGGTAACCATGGTACAATGGTATAAAGTGAGAAATAGTAATAATGTTAAATTGAATATGGAATTGGTGTAGAATGTCTTAGTCAAGCATATTGTTTTATGCATGTAAAAGGGTGACAAAAAGGCTTGGAAAATAGCCTATGTGCTGGCCACACAGGCAGAGACATGGCCGTGTGTCTCAACCGTGTGGAAGACACGGCCTAGCACACGGGTGTGTGACTTGGCCGTGTGACCCTTATTTGTTTGTTGACGTCATAATCAGAGAGTTACACGGGCTGAGGACATGGGCATGTCCAAAGCCACACGGGTATGTGAGACCACAAGGCCTACCCACACGGGCGTGTGACTCTCCAAAACATGAAAAATATTTTAAGTTATGTAAAACTTTCAGAGGTTCTAGGTTTAGTCCCGAACCCTTTCTAAAGTATGTTTTGGGATTCGTAAACCCAAATAAGGGACTATGTGCATGTGATTGAATGTTTTAAAATATGAATAAAATTTTATGGCCCGGTTTGCATGATTGTTTGTGTTTAAGTCTGGTAATGCCTTGTACCCTGTCCCGGCGTAGGACACGGGTAAAGGCTGTTACAAAATGGTAAATAGACCATTGGTTAATTTTTTGGACAAAAATGGACATGAAATAGGTGAAATAGAATATTTTTAAGTTAGGGGCATTTTGGACATTTAGTAATTAAAATGAATTAAAAACAAAATTAAAAGCCAATTTTTGTCCATCTTCAACCCCTTGGCCGAATTTCACAAGAGGAAACCATGGCTAAGGTTTTTCAAGCTTCCAAGCTCAATTGTAAGTCTGTTCTAGCCCCGTTTTTAGTAATTTTTACATTTTTGTGATCCTCGTAACTTGATTTAACTATTTCTCCATTATTTTGAGCTAGGGTTTGTGTTTAAAATTTAACCATTGATAAAATACATGTGTTTTAATGTTTTATGGAAGAATATGAAAGTTTGGAGTGTGAAAAACAACTTTTACTAAGTGATTTTTGATGAAATTTCATAAAAGGACCTATTTGTAAAAGTTGTAAAATATGTGTAGGAAATGTGAGTTAATAAAAAATGTGGGCTACTATAAGAGGGAATATGAATCGTCTAGGCTTGTGTATTGAGAAAAATGGATATATTTTGTTTTACGAGCCTAGGGGTAAATTTGTAAATATGTAAAACTTTAGGGGCAAAAATATAATTTTGACATAATATGATTTTTGGAATGATTTGAATAGTATAATAATTTAATAAGTCGAATGTGATATTATAGATCAAGAAAAATGAAGTTCGGACTTAGAACGAGGGAAAAACGAGTATTGGACGATTTGGTCCTTTTCGCCATTTTAGGTCGAGGTAAGTTTGTATGTTAATAAACGTTATTGATTTGTGTTAATTATACAATATTATTATATATTTGATTAAATTGTGAAAATTAAAGTAAACGTTCGAATTGAGTAAAAACACAAGATCAGTCACGATCGTTGCTTAGTGAAATATGAATTGACGGTAAAAGACCATGGTTAGACCATGGCAAGGTGCTAAGTGAAATACGTGATTCGCATGTAAGACCATATCTAAGATATGACATTGTGCTAAGTGAAATAAGACCATGACATCTAAGTGAAATAAGTCCATGACAATGTGCTAAGTGAAATAAGTCCATAGCATTGTGCTAAGTGAGAAATTTCCTGGTTGAACCTTAGGAATAAAATAGCTTTGGACACATACAAGTGTGGTACTATGTGAAGGCCACTTTGTGAATATAATAGCTTTGGACACAAGTGTGGTTCTATGTGAAGGCCACTTTGTGAATATAATAGCTTTGGACACAAGTGTGGTACTATTTGAAGGCCATTTTGTGAATATAATAGCTTTGGACATAAGTGTGGTACTATGTGAAGGCCACTTTATGAATAAAATAGCTTTGGCCACAAGGGTGGTACTATGTGAAGGCCACCGCGTATCCGTTATTATTCCAATGTGTTCAATGGGAAATGACTAAGTGTAAACGAATATGACTATGTGATGATTAAATGTGAAAGAATTATGAATCAATAATATTATTTGATGTTGCATTGAAATAATGTGTTTTCATTGAGGTTTAAGTGTATCAATTAACATAGCCAAGATAAAAAAAATGAAAGTATAAGTGATTTAAGCAATACAGGTACGTACAAAATCTATATGAATGTTGAATGAAAGTTAATACAAAGAAAACGTGAGAAAGTAAAATTAGCAATAAAACAGTTTTGGACAGTGGCAGTTGTGTGACTTTGAAAAATCATCAAAAATTGTGAAAATCAAATTAGAGGTTAAATAAGTATGAAATTAAATCTGATTGAGTCTATTTTCACATAAAATAAACGATGTAAGTAAAAGAATTTCATATTACGAGATATTTGAATTTTTGTGAGACAGGGTCAGAATGATTTCGTAATCCCCTATTTTGATTTAGGAAAATCATTAAAAATTTTAAAAAAATAATTATGGGTTATAATTTATATTTTTAAAATCCTCAATGAGTATATTTTCAAAAAAAAAACAAATGAGAATATCATTTGAATCCTGTATGAGGAGATAATTATTTTTTAGTGAAGAGGAGTCAGAACTGTTAGACAACAAAGTAGGGGAGATTTTAAAGAATAAACTGTACTTATTGGCTAGACCAAAAATTTTGAAAATTTTATGGTAAGAAAATATGTGAGTCTAGTTTCAAGAAAAATTAGAAGATCCTAATTTGGAGTTTCGTAGCTCAAGATATAAATAATTTAGTGACTGTGAATCAAGTAGACAACTTGAGATGAACAAGAGTAAATAGTGGAATTATGTGCAATTATGATTGTATTATCTTGAGAACATATTGTGAGAATTGGTAAAAGCATGTTAATAAATTTATTATTATTTACATACCAACTTACTAAGCTATATAGCTTACTCCATTTATTTTCTATGTTTATAATGTCCTCAGGTTAGCTTGGGTTGGAAGTCGCCGGAGAACCTATCACACAATCAAACTAACAAATTGGGTATTGATAATTCTTATACTTATGGTCATGGCATGTATAGGGGACTTGGTTATTTTTGTATGTGTCATAATTGTTTTGGCCTAAAATGATGGCATATGCTATTTGAAAGTTCATTATTGTGTATGGCCATTTGATGTTGGTATATTGGCTATATTATTAGTCCATGATGATGCATTTCAAGGATGTGTATGCTTACATATGTCGATGAATGAATGGTGATATCTATGTGTGACATACGAGCCATACGGCCGTGTCCTAATATCACACGGGAGTGTGCCCCTGTTTTTCATGAAATTTTTCAAAGTTTTCTAAAGTTCTTGGTTTGGTCCCGAACTGTTTTCAAAGCATGATTTGGGTTTCGTAGGCCCATATTAGGGACTTTAAGATGAAATATGAAAAGTTTTAAATTTGAACGCAAATTCATAACCCAGTTTTATACGATTGCATGTGTTTATGTCTGGTAATGCCTCATACCTTGTTTCGGTGTCGAACACGGGTAAGGGGCATTACAATTAATGTCCCTCGAGTTTGGATACCATACTTGATTACCAACTGTAATAGCCTGATTTTCAGTGGTTTCAGAAAATGCAGTTTTGAAATTCCATTTTCATAAACCGAGTCCGTAAATATTAGATATGAATATTTATGGAGTTGGTATAAATGAATATTAATTTTTGACCCATCAAATTTGTCTATTAATTACTTAATTAGGGTAAATGGACTAAATTGTAAAAGTCCAATCACTTTAGATTTTTAATTAGCCAAAGACTTAAGGACTTAAATTGCAATTAGACAAAGGTCCAAAATGACAATTAAACCATTTTGGAATATGTGATAGTGGATGATGTTGTGAAATTTCTCCAAGTTTAATTATTAATTATTTATGTTAAATAAATCACGATTAAATTAATTTGTTTAGATTAACTAAGTTTTAATCTTGTTATAAAAGCCAAAATTAGTGGACAACATGCAACATTTTCTTTTCCATCCAACTGTCCACTCTTTTTAAGCCAAAGAAAACCTTTTAAAGCTATTAACATTCAACCATCCAATTCGTAAGCATTTTCAAGTTATTTTCTTGTAATTTTTATGTTTTTGAGGTCATAGGAGCTTGATTTTGCTAGCCCATGTACCAATTTGTAAAGTTGTTCACATTTTTGAAAGTTTCAATTGTTGATTTCTTGAAGAAATTTGTGCAAAATTGATAGATTTTAAGCTTAGATAATGAAAAGGACTAGATTGTAAAGTTTAATTGCTAGTTTTGTATATAGGGACTAAAGTGAATAAAATGTGGAATTGTTATGAAGTTTTAGAATAAATAAAAAGTAAATGGTCCATGTTGCATGTAATTGAAGTCAAATTTTAAACCAAGGCTAAAAATTAAAAGTTATGGCTATTTCAGATTCAGGAACTAAATTGAATAAAGTGTAAATTTAGGGTATAAAAAAATGAGATTTCATAGGTTCATTCATGTCATGAAATATTATGAAAATGTTTAATATTTATGGATTATGTGGAATAATTGTATAGATCAAGAATTAGATCAAAATGGAAGTAGTTGAGGAAAAACAAAAATTGTTGATTACTCACTAAAGAATAAACTTGTTTGGTGTTTTGATTAAGTTCATATGGTATTTATTTACTTAGGTTGTTATGTATTTGAATTGTATAAGTATATGTGTGTGTAGGACTAAATTGAAAAGTGATGTTTATATGTGTAATAGATGCCAGTGTGAGCTCAGTAAAGGTTAAGATACAATTGGCATGCCAATTGAGTTTTGTCTACGCTTGTAAGAGATTGATTACCGGAGTTATTGAGGTCCAACATTTTTTGTGGATTCCCAGATATATGTGACACAGGTTTAACTCGGACGAGTAACCTGATGTGTCGTTATAAAGGTTTAACTCGACTGGGTAACCTGACATGTATATATTCAGCTTGGACAAGCAAACGGTATGGTGTAGATACCTGTATACTTGAGTCCGTTTACTAGAGTTCATCGAGCGAACCCATTTATATGAAATTGAGAAATTGTAAGAGTATGAAATGAACTTGATATTCAAATGGTAAGTTATTAAATGAATAATTGAGAAATTGAAAGAGTATGAAATGAACTTGATATTCAAATGGTAAGTTATTAAATGAATCGTGTAAGAAAAATTGATTGGAGTATTACCTTTGATATATATATGTGGATGTGATATCCCTTGATTGAGTATGAATTTGAGATTGTTACCTAATGTGACACGAATTGGAATTTTAAAAACTTGTGATATCATATATTAATTTTAAGTAAATGTTTACAAATGTGGTGCCCAGTTTTAAAAACTTAGAAATGTTGGTAAGAATAAGGTATGTTTTGTTTACTTACGAACTTACTAAGCATCCTATATGCTTACTTTTTTTTCCCTTTTCATTGTAGATAGTCACTTTGCAGAACTTGTCAAGCTAGATTATCTCGAAGCTCACATTATCATCGAATTAGTAGTTTTATGATCTTTTCAAGTAAAAAGCTATGGCATGTATACGAGTGTCTTGGTGTAATCCTTTATGTATTGAATTCTTTATGGGTTGAAAATTATTATGAATATGGTATATGATCCATTGATATATATGTGAATCTAATGTCCTTTGATTGTGTATGATTTTAAGTAAATGCTTACAAATGTTGGTGTTTTGATTACCATGTATAGCCAAATTTGGTGCCAAGTTAAAATAATTTAGAAATGTTGGTAAGAATAAGGTAAGATTTGTTTAATACCTATGAACTTACTAAGCAACCTATATGCTTACCTTTTTTTGTTTTCCCTTTTCTTTGTAGATAGTCAAATCGTGGGAACTTGTCAACTCGAATCATTTCGAAGCTCACACTATCACCGAATCGATAGTTTTACAATAATTTTGAGTTAAGGGTTGTGGCATGTATATAAGTGTCTTGGTGTAATCTTTAATGTATAAAAGTTTTAATAGGTTGAAAATTGTGATGACTATGGTATATAATGATTTTGAGTGTTGGCCATGGCATGTGATTTAGTTAATGCATAACTCAATATGTGATGTCTTTACAAATGAAGAATATGAATTCTTTTGATCTTGGTATTTTGAGAACAATGAAATGAGGTAAGTAGAATGGTTAATTTGATGCATACGTAAAAATAACATGTTTGATAGTCTTGCTTGAGCTATGGATATAGTGTGTGGTTTAGCTATGGTTGATGTTGTTTTGTTGATGATTTTAAACTTAAATATGTCACATAGGTATGCTAAGAATTGCATATAAAAGAAATGGTAAGTTGATTGGGTAGATGGATTGAATATGTTTTGATTTTGAACATGTTTATATTATGCTATTTGAATCATCATATGCTTGATGTCTTATTGACATTGTTCTAGGTTAAATAAACATGTTTTCATATAAGTGAATATGATATATGCATATATCTATTAATATGTTTGGTTGGTAATTTTAGATTAGGTACCAAATTGTGTTATTTTTTCAAAAACAGGGGCAACGTTGCAACCTCGAACTTTTGACGTCGCAACATTGCCATTACAGTGAGTAATGTTGTTACGAGTATAGACATGTTGTCGCGACATGACATACTATGATGTCTACACTGTGACGAGAACATGAAGAAGTCGTGACATCGATCCACACATTTTAAAATCCTTACAATTTGGTCATAATTCGAAAGTGAACTAATAAAAAGAGCATTCTTATGCCTATGTAAGTCCCATTTTTAGTTATATATATCTTATTATATGCCTGTATTGCTTGCATCTATAGGTTTAATATCATAATTTGAATTTTTTATTGATAAAACGTACTTTGGTAATTAGAATAGCATTTTGCAGCTTAGACTTGGCGATCAGGTTGGGTGAGGTGTAACAGCCTAATTTTCAATGGTGTCGGAACAGTGATTCGAGATCACTAAATCTAAAAAATGAGTAGAAAATATTATTAATTTAGTGAGTATAAGTTAAATGTGAAGTTAGGAAAAATTTTGAAATAGTGAATACTGTACTAAAAATAAATTTTAAAATAATTAGAATCGAAAACAAGGTATCGAGACCTCGAGAATTTTAAATCAAGCAATAAATATTTTCACAAATATTTATGGAGTGTTAATAAGTTAGTATTAAAGTTTCGTGAAGAAATTTTAAAGTTCTGATAGTTAATTAAACAAAAAGGACTAAATTGTATCAAATGCAAAATTGTGGGAAATGATTAAATAACTTAAATGATAAAAGAAAGAGGGTTTAAAATGAAAATAGACCCAAGGTCTCTTTGGGCTGGACGGAAAGGGCATGAAATCAACAAGAAAATAAGGAGAATTAAGGGCAAAACTGGAAAATTGTAAGATTTACTTAATAAAGCTAGGACTAAAGTTGAATTATCTAGATTTCTCTTCATTTTTCTGCATTCTCATCAGTAAAAATGCCATGGAAGAGTTACGTTAAGCTGGTTTTTCATATTTTTACTTCAAGTAAGTTCAATTCTTGATTATTTCTTAAACTTTTTGTGTTTTCGTGACTTTTACAACTAGGTCCACTTGTTGAATTCATTAGTTTTTGATTCTATGAAAGAAATTGAAAGTTTCTATGAATATGTGCTGGAAGTATATGATGATTTGGCATGGAATTAGAGCTTTAAATTGTTTATATGCTGATTTTATTGAAAGAATTGAATAGAAAGTGAATGTTTGCGACCTAATTGTAAAAGAGTTTGAAGTTAGAGTTTTATGTGGAAATTATAAATTTTAATAGTTATGAAATAACTTATAATGTCTAGTAAAAGTATTAATTGATAAAATTATCTTAATTGAGGGGTTAATTGAGTAAAGACTGAATTGTATGAATTGTGAAATTTGGGGCAAAATGGAAATCAACATTTTGCACAACATTTTGCACTAAAACTGTTTTGAACAGCAGCAGTAGTCTAACTTAAAAATCACCAAAAATTGTAGAAATGGAATTATAGGATGAATAAAATATGAAATTAAATCTTATTAAGTCTAGTTTATTATAGAAGAAATGATGTAAGCAATTGAATTGTAAATCATGAGATATGATAAATTTTGTTAGACAAGGTCAGAATGATTTTGGGTTCCCCTGTTCTGACTTTGTAAAATCATAAAAAATTAGATAAAAATAATTAGGGGCTTAAATTTATATGTTTAGAATCCTGAATGAGTATAATTTCAAGAAAAACAAGCGGAAACATCATTTAAATCCTGTACGAGGAGATAATTAATTTTTAATGACGAAGGGTCGGAACTGTCAGACAGCAGAACAGGGGAGAATTCAATGAATAAACTGTATTAATTGGCCCAACCAAAAATTATGAAATCTTTATGGTAAGAAGATATGTGAGTCTAATTTCAGGTAAAATTAGAGGACCTTAATTTGGAGTTCCGTAGCTTCAAATATAAATAATTTAGTGACTATGACAAGGGTGGATAGCTTGAATATTCACATAAGTAATTAGTGAAAATTATGGATAAGGTTACTTACAAGTGTGTTATTTATACCAAGGATGTGGATGGAGAGGAGGAGGAAAAATATATGAATGAATCGTGTATAAATTGATCACACGCCCAATTATAATCAATAAGTGTTGGATTAGAAATGATATAATGTTTTATTTGGAATATTTATTATGAAATTATGATTATCGTTATAATATAAAAATTGAACTTGTGAGTTTATATGGGTAAATTTTAGTGATTATTTGTTAATTTTATGAATTTCATGATGTGTTATCTTCTATGTATTGATGATAAAATCGTGAATAATGTAAAAGCATGAAAATTGAATAAATGATCAAATTGAGCATTTCAGTTCAGTGACAAGATGAATTGAAGGAAAAGACCATGGTTGGACCATGGCAACAAGTGATAAGTGATAGCTTCGGCTACACTTATCTGATCAAGGACAAATGAAAGTGATAAGTAATAGCTTCGGCTACATTTATCTGATCAAGGACAAGTGAAAGTGATAAGTGATAACTTCGGCTACACTTATCTGGTCAAGGACAAATGACAAGTGAAAAGTGGTAGCTTCTGCTACCTGATCAGTGAAAAGTGGTAGCTCCGGCTACCTGATCAGTGAAAAATGGTAGCTCCGGCTACCTGATCAGTGAATAGTGGTAGCTTCAGCTACAAGTGACAAGTGATTTCCGTATAAGACCATATCTGGGATATGGCATCAGTGTGATATATGCTACTGTATAAGACCATATCTGGGATATGGCATCAGTGAGATATGTGATTCGTGTAAGACCATAGATAGGCTATGGCATCGATATGTGATATGTGATTACGTGTAAGACCATAGCTGGGCTATGGCATCGATATATGAATATGTGTAAGACCATAGCTGGGCCATGACATCATTATGTGAAGATGTGTAAGACCATAGTTGAACTATGGCATTGAGAAAACGAAGTACTCAATTCCGTAAGACGTTCACTAATTTGACAAAGTTTGGTAAGTCTTACATGGAATTATGTGATACAAGGAAGTACGAGTTGATAAGATATGAGTATAGAACTTGGTTGATAAATGAATTCATTTATGATTATATAATTGTTCATCTTGAATGTACTGTCCATATGTATTGATAATTCAAATGTTTTAATGAATAAAGTTCCGACATGGAATAAATTGAACACGAGGCAAATAATTATGAAATTGAACTCGAAATTCATAAAAATGACGGTTATTGATATATGGAGACATGAGACATTGATATATGAATATGGAAAATGTTTGATAAATGTGTTTATTCATAATTATGGAATTATATACCTCATGTGTACTATTTGCATAAAGATGATATTTCAAATATTTTGGTTATTTAAGCTTAAATATGAAATAGTATGAAATCAAGATAAGTTGTTATGAAGATATATTTAGATTACAGAGATATGGCTGATATATGTTGTATGATTATATAACGTGAAATTGTGTATTTATATGAAAAATTTAATGAGAATTGAACCCATACACGTTTCTTGTTATTTATATGAAGTGTACGACTGACAAGGGTGATGAAGTTATAAATCGAGAGTTACACGGGCTGAAAACACGGGCGTGTGACTTTCCAAAGTGTAAAAATTTTCTAAGTGTTGCAAAAGTTTCATATGTTTACGGTTTGGTCCTGAACCACCCTGAATGTATGTTTTGGGCCATGTAGGCCCATATAAGGGACGTTAAACATATGTATGAAAGTTTTTAATTTAGAAGAAATTTTATGGCTAATTTTTACATTATTGATCATATTAAGTTTGGTAATGCCTCGTACCCTATTATAGGCTCGGAATACGGGTAGGGGGTGTTACATGAGGGATGTTACACCACCACTAGCAGAAACCAAGTGACATTCTGGCTAAGAATATCCTAACTGAGGAAGGTTGCTTGCTTGAAACTTGACATTTGACTGAGGGAGGCTACCAATTATGGTATGGAGTATTTATCTAATTAGAAGAATAAAGCAGATTCTCTTGCATTTTATGACCACAACAGTGGCCTGGACACTGATCACCAAACTGGTGAAAATTCACCTTTATCTGCCCTCCTTAGTCCAAAAGAAAAACACTAGTAAAGTTATCATCAAACTTGTAGCCGCACTTTTGCACTACATGTCCAATCCTACCACACAATTGACACTAAGGTCAATTATGCTCCTACCCCGATAATAGCTTTAACACCCCTCACCCATCTTCGTCACCAAGTCAGAGTTACGAGATGCTACAGTAAATAACAAAATAGGCACAGACAGTCTTAATATAACATGTTGTATGTATGAGTTCGAGTTTAAATCGAGCTTATGAAATCTCTAAAAATACTTCAGAACTAAACAGTGACTAATTTGAAAATTTACATAAAAGTGAGGAAAAAACACAAAACAATACATGGTCGTGTCCTCAAACTGTGTACAAGACTAATGTCGTGTAATCCAAAGTCACATGGTCGTCTCACCGAGTCATATAAAAAACTGAGACCGTATACCATATACCATACGGGCATACAATGCACACAACCGTGTCACCTATAACACCCCTAATCCATTTCCACTGCCAGATTAAGGTTACAGAATATTACGTTACAACTCAAAACATTTAACACCAAATAGATTCAAATATACAAATTAAATAACAACAATCATAATTCATTTAAACTAATGCAAAATATACACTAATGACGCTTAAATTGAATTTACGAGGCCTTAAAGATAGTTTAGAAGCAAAGAGGGACCAATTTGATACAAATTAGAAAGGTTAGAGGATATTCAAAAATTTTCAAAATAGGAGTCACACGGACCGTGTGTCCAAGTCGTGTGACAGAGCTTAGACCATGTAACACCCCACACCTGTACCCTTCGTCGGGACGGAATATAAGGCATTATCTAACCCTAAACTCATGCTTTCAAACATTTCTAAGTTACCAAAACTCTGTTCAATTTGAAACCTTTTTCAATTTCTACTTTAAACTTCTTATCATTTGCCTACGAGCCCTAAATTGACCATTGGAAACTATTCGGGATTAACCCCAGCCCTTAAACTATCTACAGAAAATTTGTCTTAGAAACAAGGCAAACGCCCTTGTGGAAGGGGCAACATGCCCGTGTGACCAAATCGACATGGTCGTGCTGTTGGCCCTGTAACTCACACAGCCTAAGCAATATAGGGACACGCCCATGTCCTCCACCCTTGTGGAATTAATTCTAAATACACACCAAAAGAGGTTTTCACACGGCCTAGCACAAGCCCCGTGTTACTGGCCAATGTCCTTCACACGGCCATGACACGCCCGTGTCCTAGCCCGTGTGCAAAAACTTGGACATTTTGTTTCTGATGTCAGCAACTCCAAAATGTCACACAGCCAAGGCACACGCCCGTGTGCTAGGCTGTGCCCTTCACACGGCTGAGACACATGGTCGTGTCTTTACCCGTGTGTTTACTACCGTGCATACTGACTTGAAAATTTTACATGCAAGGGACACACGGGCAGACCACACACCCATAATGCAGACCGTGTGTCACACACAGCCTAGACACACGCCTGTGTGTCTACCCGTGTGGACAATGTAAGGCTATTTACCAAGCCTCTTAGCCACCCTTATTTACACAACCTGCACAATGGCAACCAAAACCAATATAAGGCTATCTCATGCAACCAAATCAACCACAATAAACAACATCCAATTTGTGCATTTTACTCATCCATGAAAATAACATCTTTACATATAAATCAAAATGAATATTAGTCATCATTCAAGGCTTAATAAAAATGAGGGATTTATCCCCAGCCAACACATTTGGCCTAATTAATAATAACACAAAACACAAGTCTAATTCCCTATACATGCCATACTAAAAAATATAAATCAAACTATACCGAATACTTCGATTGATAGTGTAATCGATATCTCTGACTTCCGTTGGTCCTTAAGGTAGATAGGCACTATAAGAAAACGAAAAATGAGAGGGAGTAAGCTTAAAGCTTAGTAAGTTGTACATAAATAAATATATAAAACAACTTTACCATTCATCAACAAGCTCATAACTTACAAGTGGACATAAGCAAAACTTACTCATCAATATCCAATTCACATCATATAGTACATTTTGGGTTCACATTTTATACATACCAAATAGATACCTGCATCACTCGCAACACGGTTATACTTTCCTCATTAACTAGAAACCATAACTTTCATTGTTGAACTATTTGGAACACTATCGGATATTCCATAAGCATCAAACATGGGGTAAGGTGCTGATGCCATGTCCCAGACATGGTCTTATACTGACATATTTCATGGTCGATGCATGTCCCAGACATGTCTTACACAGGCTTACATCTTGAGGTCGATGCATGTCCCAGACATGTCTTACACAGGCTTACATCTTGAGGTCGATGCATGTCCTAGACATGTCTTACACTAGCACTCGTCTCAATGCCAATGCCACGTCCAAGACATAGTCTTACACTGGTTCTCATAATGTGGCAGATGCATGTCCCAGACATGTCTTACACTAGCTCACACAAGTGACCCCAAACGTCATGGCGTGAATATTCGATTTATTTCCTGAGGTTCCTTCAGGAATTCTACTATCTCTATTCTCATCGCATTTTCTCATTTCCACAATCAAGTAATTTATGCTATAAAAATTTCAATACAATTCAAACAAATATATTATCAATGTAGTTGTATTATTTACATACAACTTACCTCGGATTACAAAATGTGGCGACTAGTCGATTTAGTCAATTTGCTTGGCTTTCCCTTAGTCTAGGTTCGGATTCGGTATTTCTTGATCTATAATAACAAAATGCACTTATTTAATCACTTAATCAACATAGGCACTTTACAATTCATATTTGGTAAAAATGACCAATTTGCCCTTATACTTTTGTAAAATGACCATTTTACCCCTATGCCCGAAAATTGATTTTTATCGAATTTCTTCATATCTTAAGCCTAGCCAAACCTTTTGTACTTTTATAGAAACTCCAAATTCCCACTATTTCACACACTTATAATCTATTTTACAACTTATGCAAAATAGTCCATTTTATGTGTTTTCATGCTAACACCTTTCACAAAAGTTGTTTACAAGACACCTAATACTCATTTTCTTCCATAAAAACTCAGCAATATTACAAATCCCTTCATGTCAAAACCCTAAACTCTTAATCATTTTTCAAAATAGTACCATCATTTGAAAGTTTATGCTTCAAGGGTCTCAAAAATGCAAAAATCATCAACAAAGGGTATGAAAATCACTTACTTCTAAAGATGATAAGTTGCTGAAAATTTCTAGCGTCAAAACTCTTTTCTTGGCTGATATTTTCAGTTAATAAGAAAGAATAGGTGAAAAAGATGAAGGCTAGGCACTTAGGGTATTATTTTATCACATAATATGTCATCACTTACCTAACATTTTGACCATTTACTCATCTTTGTCTCATGGTAGGCCAAGCTCTTTTAAAACGGTATAATTGCCCTTTAAAGACCCCTAAATTTTATTCTCTAACTATTTGACACCTTTAGCTATCAAATTAGGACTTTTTCACTTTATGTGATTTAGTTCTTTTACGCAATTAAGCTCACAAGCGCTAAAATTATTGCACCAAAATTTTTATGCACTCTTAAAAACATGTTATAATATCAAAATAATAATAAAATAATTTCTCTGACTTTATATTTGTGGTCCCGAGACCACTATTCTGACTAGGCCCAAAATTAGGTTGTTACAGACCATGTAGATCAAAACATGGTCGTGTGGCTATTCCACACGCCCGTGCCCATAGGTCGTGCAACTCACTGACTTGAATCACACGGTCGTATGCGAAATTGTGTGTACCCTACACCTAGACTAATAAGGACACATGACCGTATGGGTTGGTCATTTGTGGCACATGGCCGGGTGATAGCTTGTGTACGCCAAAATTTACCCCCAAATATGTCGTTTTTAGTCATATTTGTGAAGGTTCCAAGACATACTCCAAAACACCTATTAACAAGCCTTTAAAATACATTCAAATCATCATAAGACGATCAACCTATGTGCCTAACCAATGTGCCATCATTGACACCACAATTCAAGTACTTAAACAGTTTATTACCTTAGCTAGAAACACAAGTCACAAACACACATTTCAAATTACTTGCATTCATTTTCAAAGTACCACACCTTACTTCATGCTAAACTTACCATTTACCTTCTCATTTACACACTTTCATATGTGTTATAATTCAGCATTATGCATGCATATATCAAATGGTTATTTAGCACAACAATACTATATAACACGTGTACTTATAATCTATTACAAAACATACGTATTATTTCATCAATCTAACCAACACCATACAAGTATACCATTAAAACATATTTAAATTCTCCTATTACATGCCTTATAAGCCAAAGTATGCAATCAAAATCTACCAAAAGGTCCTCAGATAGTGTGATTTCTTCAAGTGGATCTGATCACCCAATTTTCCACAAAAACACTATCTACAAGAAAAAAGACAAATAACACGAGTAAGCTTTGTTAAAGCTGAGTAAGTTCAATGATTAAAACGATAAAGCTTACCGAATTAAACATATTAATTCAAATAACAAGATTAATAAACAGAGTTTCTTCTTAACCACAGTTCACAACAAGTGAGTCGATGTTCAACAAGAGTGAGATCATTCATTATCCAATCACTAAGCTATCAAGAATTCAAAATAAAGCTTTCCACATTTCTATAACAATTGTTTTACACTAGAACATTGCCTAGTGAATGATATGAGGATATGAGTACATGGTTATCCATCCGAAACACACCAAACACTTAAACGAGCAAATCCAACCGATAACATGCTTCAGCACTAGGTCCCAAGCTTGAAGGCTTTACATCTACCCCCAATGACACGCTAGAAACACTATGAATATAACGCAATAGTTCGCAACAAATACTGGACTTCAGTATATTCAGTGAACAGGAATAGATTAAGAATCATCATCTCATCTCAAATTAAACCTGTACGCCAAGCACTATAACCTATTGGCATGCCAATCGGACTCTATCTTAAGTTCATCTGGCTCAGGAGATATCATCGGTAATCAGTGTTATAAAAAGGTTCACGACTTTAATTCTTATTAACTTAACATAACTTATATTAAATTAAACATTAAACAATCAAATTTTTACTCAATATGCATTTCAAAATATATTAAATTAATCGAACGAACTTACCAAGACTAAACTGTAAAGACAGTGAAAGTACATGGAGTACTCAGCGACTTTCTCTTTTCCTATTTGCAAATTTTCACATTTGCCCCTAAATTTTACACTTCATTTAGATAAATCCCTAAACCAAAACAAGACTATTTTCATAATTAAACCCCATATACCCAAAAAGCTTAATGCTAAATTGTTCCAAAATAACCACCAAACCTTTGAAACTTTATAAGAATCCATGCTAAATTCACTTACTTTCATTTTAATTCATAAGCTTACAAGTTATTTAAAAATTACCTTGTAAACTAAATCAAAATCAACTCATAACTTATAACCAACTTAATTACAAAAAAAAAATTCAACTATCACAAAGGCACATTTTCTATACTTTTATAATTTCACAATTTGGCCATTAAATTAGATTTCATTTCAATTAGCTCAAAACCTAAATTTCATGAGAAATAATCAAGAAAACCTTTACAAACAAAAAGGAACAAGTGATTGAACCTTCAAGCTACCATAACCATGGAGTTTTGATGTTTACCAAGATAAAGAAGAACAAGAATAGGTTAGTGGCTTTCTTTTCATCTTTTTCTTTTCATTTAGTGCATTAACTTTATTATATTATAAAATTTAATCAAAAACTTGTTCATTAAGTTCAAAGCCGTCCACGAAAAATTAGAAATGATTTTATTGCCATATAAATACTTATCATATTATTTTCTAAACATTTGTCTCAATTACTAATAATAATTGAGTTTTGCACTTTTTACGAGTTAGTCATTTTTCTTTAATTAACTAATCAAACATCAAAATTTCTAAACCAAAATTTAATTTGACACTAATGATCTCGTAAATATTATTTATATAATATTTATAAATTGACACATCGAAATTGTATCAAAACTATTGTTTTTGACAGCACTGAAAAATAGGCTGTTACATCACTTGTCTGGGTATGACTCATGGTTGTGTGTTAGACCGTGTGAGTAGTAAAATGAGCCTTTTAAAGCAAGTTACCTATACCAATCTTATGCTTAAATAATGTATGTGCAATAACCAATTCTTATACTTATTTCAAATGTACAAAAGCATAACAAAGACAGCATCAAATCCTATTTCTAACCAATATGCCTCAAGTCACCTTAATCACATTCAAAACCGAATGTAACATCTCAATACATTCAAGCATTTAATACAAATCATTCATTCCATTCCACACATACCATGTAACAATGATCATTCCATTCACTAAATTCATTAATTAAACATTTGACCATTCACCACCACAAAGATTTACCAAAGCTTATAACATATCATGTAACATTGTTATAAGTTTACCTATTTATACATCTTAAACCATTCCCAAATCATACCATCTTTCAAAATCATTATTCCATTTAACAAGACTTATAAACCTGCCATTTTATAATAGAGAACAAGTATTTCACACATAACTTAAACATTAACATTCAAAATGACACTTATACCGGACCTATATACATGCCAAAAACCAATTCTTGAACTAAGATAGAAGTTGGATAGTGTGAGCTCCTAGTTGATCTGATTTTCAGGTTTCGCAAAATGTATCTACAAGACAGGAAATTGTAACCGAATAAGCATTATTTATGCTTAGTAAGCTAATAAGTGCTAAAATTGTAAACTTACCTCATAACAGAATTATCATATCAAAATAAAAAGCTTAATTAAGTTTTCTATCACATTATGTCACAACCGAAAGGTTAGCATTCAATATATCACCATATAATATCCATTCATTTGTACAAAATCAATTTAATACCGTTTCATCGGAACTACCAAATGATTATACCATTTTACTCAATTTAAACATAAAATTTCATAATGCATATGAACATATTTGATTCAAATTAGTATACTAATTCAGAATATACATTTCCTTTTAAACGATAAGCTCGGTGAACTAAAAGAATGGATACAAATACGTAGGTAACTACACCACACCAATAGGCACCAGAGTGCAGAACAGTAGGCACAAAAGTGCGAATCTGGTACAAGTACGCGACTAGCCCTATTTGCATGTCAATTGTATTTTATCCTATTGTTTATCCGAGCACAATTTACATATTAGTATAATTTAATACGATTTAGCCCGTTTCTCACCTTTGTATCAATTTGCATACAATACACTGTATAATCAATACATGTAAAATATTCATTTTAACCACAAACAACACAAGTGTATATTTAAAATTTTACCCTATGATCTTACTAGGTACCAACAACAATAGTTGAAGTGTCAAGGACTAGTCTGTAATTTTTCATTTTCCTCAATTATCTACTAATTGGTTCAATTCTTGATCTTTATAGTAATTCAATCTAAATTATCAATGCCAAACACCTTAATTCATCTTCTGCAGTGTTTATGTCAACTAAATTTTAGTTTTCACAATTTCTCTAAATTTTCACATCTTATTAAATTTAATCCTTAAAACCGAAATTATCACATCTTTTACATTTAAGCTCCAATTTTCAACCTGTTTTCAGTTTCATCCTTCTTTAACCCTATAGAAACATTAATTACAACAAAGCTATTTAACAATATTGTCATTTGGGTTCCTAAGCTCAAAACAAACTAAATTCACCTTACAATTTAGTCTACTATCAAATCTAAGCTTACAACCAATGTATTTAACAACAAAAACATCAAGAACTATCAATGGCAACTTTTCAAATCTTTAAAAATTTTACAAAATAGTTCTCGGGCTAGCTAGATTAAGCTACAACAATATAAAAAATAGAGGTTTATGAGTAATATAAAAATTGTATAAAAAGCCTTTTTTTAATTTTAAATGAATTTGTTTAAATAAATTAAAATTTTTTGGCTAATGGTTTGATCGCTTTATGACGTTGAGGTTAAAGGAACTTTTCATGAGCTACTAAGTATTAAGGTATAAATGTGTGAACACTTAACTTCAGCAAAGGTTCCAACTATTTGAAGTATGGTGTTGCAAGTATGATGCTACAGTTTCAAGTTCGATTGTTTTTGTTAGTAGTTAGTTGGTTAATAGTTAAAGTTAGTTAAGTCAATTAACTCATTTTAATCTATATATTCTTCAGTTAATATGTTAGTCAAGAATCTGTTAGGATGATTGTTAGTTGGATCCTTGGATAATTCATTTAACTTCTTTCTTGTATAAATATATAGTTCGGTCCTGTTGGTATTATTAGAACAAATGATATAAAATGAGTAGACCTCTTTTGGTGTTTATTGCATACTCGAACATGGTATCTGAGCCAACATTTTTCTTGGCTGCGTGAACTATATTTTGTGTTTTCTTTTGGTTTAAAGAAGAGTTCTTTATGTGTTTAAGGGTTTTTATTCATGGCTCCAAAAGTGATCTTTGGAAATGGAGGTAGGCTACATCAATCTTCCTCAAATATTGGTGAACCAGTGACAATTGCGTGTGGAGTGGTCAAAAGAATACAACAGTTTCCAAAACATTAAACTGTTAAATGCAATGAGAGCAAATTTCTTCTTTGGAACCATCAGATTTGCTCATTCTTGAAGGGTATGATGTGCAATATTATGTTCTAGAACCCATCAATATTCCTCAGTTTATATTTAATGCAAATGGTAGCTTGATGAACAACCTTGACTTTTTATTGCATAAATAATAGGATGTATTGTTGGAATATTGGTTGTTATCCATTGTACGTGATGATATTTTAGTTTATCTGACTAGAGCTAGCACCAGTTTTGAAGTATGGTCCATCATTGAGAAACGTTTTGCCACTCGATCTAATTTTAAAGATCTCGAGTCTAAGGCATATGCTATACTCTTAAAAAAAAAGGCAACTGACCATAAAAGAATACTTGTTCAAAATAAAGAATATGTGTAATGTCTTATTTGTAGCAGGGAGTGTTGTGTCTGATCAAGAACAAGTTAGTATCATCCTTGCAGGACTTCCAATTGAATATGAATCAGTTAAGAGTAGTCGCTTTAGCCACTCCTATTCCTTTTGAACTTCTTGCTGAAATACTAATTGATTGTATGTCAAGACAACTTGAATTTGTGGCCTCTCTTTCTATGCAAGCTAACATGGTTTAGTAGAAGCCTAGTCAAATAGATCAGTCCAAGAGTAATAAGGCTTTCTTTGGATGACCAGTTAACTCCATATCAGTGTGTTTGAACCACTTTTTAAGTTCAATCTCACTGATGAGGTGTTTGGATAATACCTCCAGTTGCCCAGTGGACTGATTCTCAATGAGCTGCACCTCCAGTTGCTCACTGATGGTTTTTGCTGCAGTGTGCTCAACGCAACCCTTTATTTCTAATTTTACCCATGGCCCTTTCTTTTTTTCTTTAACATTTTCTTTCCCTTTTAATGTCTAGTGTTGAAAAGCCCAAGCAACTTATCTCTAGATTAGGTTGGATAAATACTTATAGTATATAATAAATTAATAAATATTATAATTTATAGGATAATAAGTAAATAACAATTGAGGTGTTTTAATGTTATAACTATCATTTAAATAAATACAAATATGATAATTTATAGGATAATAAATAAAATATCAAAAGATTCATTTTAATATTTTACTAAATGAATTTATTAATTCACATATTTTAATAATTTTATAAAAGTAAAATAATTTTAAAAAACTTTTGATATATATCAATTCTAATCTGATGTCCTTAAAAGTCATTTACTATTCTCACCTCACCGCTACAGCTGCGTTTGAATCCAAACACATATTCTACCGCTGCTTCTAATCTCACCGCTATAGTATCTAATCTCACTGCTACAGTATCAAATCTCATTGCCACCACTGTTTTTAACCTCACCGGAGCTAAACACACGGCCCATCCAAACTAAGCCTAAGTCAAATAGTGGTTCTAATAGGAGCTACAATCAAGAATAGAAACATCAGTGTCAATGTGGCAAGAGCTACTGTAATAGCCTGTTTTCAGTGGTATTGGAAAATAGTGTGTTCGAGCCACAATTCCGATGAGTAAGTTCATAAATATTATTTATTTAATACATATGGTTTTAATAGAGTGTCGTATTAAAATTTGGTCTGTTAATTTTGATGTTTGAGTAGTTATTATGGTAAAAGGACTAAATCGTAAAAATAATAAAAGTTAATTGTTATTAATTTATATTAGTTAAAAGAGTTTAAAAAGTAAATGGTTAAGGATTTAAGTGGAAAATTCCCTTTTTTAGCTATTATGGACGGTTAGTGCATGATTTTTATTAAATTATATGTTAAAATATTAGTTAAAATAATAATAAAACGTAGACAAAATAGCCCTATACATTAGATAGGTGAACAAAACAGTTCCTTTATTAAAATTACACTGTTAAATGTTTGTTTTGATATTTATATATAAGGTATAATAAAAAGTTCAGCTGTCGACCTTTACAAATTCATCCAATTTGACCTCTATTCTTTTATTGAAGGTAAATTAAAAAATTTTTAAAACTTATAAGACTAAATGCCAAAAAGACCTCAATGACAAGTTTTTAAAAAAAATCAATTAAGCACTTTTCAAATTTAAAAAACATTTTAAAAATCATAAAAATTATAAACAAAGTTTATAGAAAAAAAAGATATAACAATATTAAATTTTTAAATTTTTAAAAAATAGTTATATCTACCCAATAAAAAGGTAGGGGTCAATTTGTTTTTAAAAATCTTATAACCTTTAGATTTTAATGGGGAAAACAAAGGTAATTAATCACAATAATAAATGGTTTTTGTCAATTGTATTTAATTTTGATTGATATAATATAAAATTAAGCCTTCGTTATTTACATCTTCTATTAAGTTGATCCTGATTCTAAAAAAATATCTAAAAAATTGTATGAAATTTTAAAAAATCTTAAATATTTAAAAAGAATGTAATTTAGCTTCAAAAAAAATATAAAAGTAAACAGAATATGTAAAATTTAAGCTTTAAGTTTATTATTATATTAATTAAATTTATGTAAATTTGATGAAAAATATTAATATTGTGATTAATTGTAATAAATGCTCAATTTTAAAATTAATAGAAATTAAATTAATTTACTCAATATCAAAATTAGGAATGACCGGAAAAATCTTTTACTTGTTTTTTTCTAAAAAAAAGAGTATGGTTATTGTTTTTCTTTTCTTCTTTTTTTTTTTAATGTGAAATTAGGTAATCAAAAGGAAGGGTCAGTTTTAATGGAGGAGAAAGAGGGGTGGACTAGGTTGATTACAGAACTGCCACTGATGGGCTTCATACCATTATCCAGGCCTGATACTAGTTTGAACAGATGTTTAAAATGTAATTAGCTATCTTAATAAATTCGATTAATGGAGTTCCTTAATTTGTGAAACAAAATATTAAAGCATTTGAATCACATAATCACAATATTCGTAGTTTTGGGCCCATGCATGTTACCCAACTTGTCCTTTCAACCATATGTGGATATTAGTGTTGCATTTGCTTCAAGAAGAGACAAGCTCAATAATATGCCTTGGCTGCAAAATTAAAATTTTTACTTTAGTCATACGCATTAGAAATCAATTCTGTGGGGTTGTTTGCCCCTTCTCCCCCATGGCTTCTTCTGCTTTTTATTTGTCATGTGCTACTTACAACAAACATACTTTGTTCAGTTGATTCGAATGGATCCCATTCATGTCGCTGCCTCCAATGGTAATATTTATAATCATATTGTGCATGCTCATACACTAGTTTTAAGTTTTCTAACAAACGCTTGTCAATTATTTATGCAGACTTTGATATGAAAATAAATGGGATTCTTAGCATTATCCTGCAAGATGAGGGAGATTCATTCGCCAAGAGGGCTGAAATGTACTATCAAAAGAGACCTCAGCTCATCCAAATGGTTGAAGACTTGCACAAATCCTACCACTCCTTAGCTGATAAGTACGAGCAGCTGAGATCCCAACTCAACCACGGTTCTCATCCAACACTATTATCGTCGTTGTCAAGTCCTGTCAACCAAGTCCAAGGACATGTTGAGTTGAATGCTGAAGATCCTGATCTTGAGACCGAATTCGACGATGATGTCCCGAATCATGTGTCTAGCAAGGAGTCAAAGATGAAGGCAGAGGATAAAATTAGGCAGGGA
The DNA here is from genome assembly GCF_007990345.1 of Gossypium hirsutum. Lineage (NCBI taxonomy): Eukaryota > Viridiplantae > Streptophyta > Magnoliopsida > Malvales > Malvaceae > Gossypium > Gossypium hirsutum. The sequence continues at coordinate 104,422,651 of NC_053426.1, forward strand.
GAGAAAAAGAAAAGGAGCAATGGCATTGGAATGCAGCGGAATACAAGTGATGGTTATGAAGCGGCCATGTTGGAAAATGAGAAGCTGTGGAATGAACTAAGGTTCAAGGTGTCGGAACTGGTAGATGATAACTTAAGTCACCAGGCTGAGTTGTTAAGGAGAAACGATGAGAAGAGAGAAATGATTAGAGATCTTTGTTCCAAGATGAAGATGGATGAGAACAAGGCCCTGACTGCCAACAACACTCGGTCTCAAGTATCAAGACTTAAGAGGCTATTCCTTGGGAAGTTTATGAAATGAAAGTTCATGGAGGCAATTTCTTTCAGTATCCTACTTCCTCCCACGATAACAATAAAACTCAGGCTACTATTGCTACACAATATCCCTCTATATTTGGATTGTCGGAACCAATTTTTTTTTAAAAAGATGGGTTGACTTTGTATTTAAAAAGAAAACGAAAAATGGGAGTTGCCACCAATTTTTTTATGAGGTGTGATTGGGTCACCTAGTAATTGAACGTTTTAATAAAGCGTTTTGATTTACTAAAACAACAATTTTGGTCTACAAAGATCGAGAAAACGAGTTTGGGAGTCGGTTACGTACGAGAAAGGATTAGCACCCTCGTAACGTCCAAAATTGGTACCTAATTGATTAATTAATGTCTTAACGTCGAAAGTTAAAAACTTGAAAAGAATTTAAAATATGATTCCCTTTTTATTAATGTTGACAAAAAATGCTTGAATAAATTGAAATGAGAGTTAAAGGCCTACTTGTCTCGAGATATCAAAATGTCACATCCCGTAAGTTAGAACACAACATTTGAACCTTTGAAAATAGGCTTACCTTTTAAATGTTTTATTTAAAATTCGTACTTTGATTTTTAAAAGGATATTCTATTGTTTAAATCCAACGAGGAAAATCGAAACCCCGTAAATTAGGGCACGACCCTCTCGAGTTTCTAAACACGAAATATTGCCTTTATTTAAAATTCACATATTTTAAAAAATTTAAAGGGATATTTGGCTATTTAGGTTTAACGAGAAAACCGAAACCCCGTAAGTTAGGATATGATTTCTCAAATTCCCGAAAGTGAAATATTACTTTTGTTTTCAAGATTTTTCTTTTTTAAAAAAATTGGGTGAAAATTTAATGAAATATTTAAAAGAGATATAAAGGAAGGTTACACTAATGAATGACTACAATATGAACACACTAACGAACAATTCATAGTATATATGATGGCAATAATCACACAACATACATCATTTAAGTTCCAATATTAATAATCAAAGAAAAATGAAATAAATGATATAAAATAATTTAAAAAGACAATTTTAAATAAATGATATAAAAAGTAAGTTTAAAATAGATACTATAAAAAAGCCATTTGAATTAAATAATGTAAGACAAATTAAAATGATTAATACACAAAACAATCTAAAATAAAATTATAATAAACAACTTAAAATGAATAAAAAAACAATTTAAGATAACATATAAAAAAGTTTAGAATAAATAGTGGGTAAAAAAGAAATTTAAAATAAATAATATATAAAAGTGTTAAACACTTGAATATAAATAATATATGAGATCTTAAAATAAATATTAATAAAATAGTATAAACTAAATAGCATATAAAAGATTAAAATAAACAGTATATAAAACAACATAAAATAAATAATATATAAAATAATTTGAAGCTAAAAAGCTAAGGATCGAATTGCAAATCAGAATAAAATAAGGGGCATGAATAATAAAATTGCAAAAATTAATAAAACACAAATCAGGATCTAAATGAACACGCGAAAAAAGATAGGGGACTGATTAGGAAATTGATCCTGACCCTTATGCGCAGCGTTTCATCTAGCAATGCGACGGACTAGATTAAGAATGAAACAAAATCGAAGGGCCAAATTTGAAAATAAAAAAGGTAAAAGGATTAGATTGTATAACCCAAAAGTTGTAAAAACACGCGGATCCTGGCTTATGCGGGTCGGGTCGCGCGTGGGTCGCTTCAAACGACGCCGTTTTGGCTACTGGGATTAAGGCCAAAACGATGCTGTTTTAAATGTGTATAAAGGCCAAAAAATTTTATTTTTCTTCTTTCTTTCTTAAAAAAAATTGAAAACATTTGTTTTCCTCTCAAACTCCCCTTTGCCCAAACTCAAACTTCGGCGCCGGACCACCGTGGCAGCTGTTGGTCACCGGCGACGGCGTCACCGTCCACGATGGCCGAAAAATCAAGAAAACTCCCTCTTTTGAGCCCTTTTTTTGAATAAAGCCTAGATTTGGGTATTTTAGTCAAAAATTGAAAAGAAAAAGAGATAAAAACACAAAAGATCTAGGGTTTTTTTAAAAAGAGGTCACCTTTCATTGGAGGTGACGACCTCGGCCACTCTCGGTGGCAGAATCCGAAGCAATGGGTAAGCTTCTCTCCTTTCTTATTATTATTATATATATGTGTACCAATAACAGTAAAAAAGGGATCACCTTTTGGATTTTTGTGTTTGATTGCTCTGAATATTCGTGTATTCGTTTTTTTGTATTGATTTTTGTGTGTAAAAAACATGCATTGGTTCCTTTTGGGCTATATAGCAAAGGAAAAATAAAAAAAAATACAAGCTTTTTGTTATGGTCCTTTTCTATGCTGTCGTTTGTCCCTTTTTTGCATGTACGGAGGCGGCGTGACGGTGTACTGAGGCGAGGGCGAGGGCTGCTGGTGGCCATACGTGGGGGAGCGGCGCCAAGGGAACCCTAGGGTTCTTTCGAAAATTTGATTGGTGTTTTGGGCCTGGGGTATTTTGGGCTGCTTGGGTTAATTGGGTTAGACTTAGTTTAGGATTTGGATTGGGCTTCTAATGGACTGATGTATTTTGGACTTAATTATTTGTTTTTTTAGTTTATTATTATTTGGTTTCGTTTCTGGTTTGGGCCCATTGCCAAAATTGGGCCTTACATGGATCATATGTTTCCCTTGGGATAGTGTCTAATTATTCTCCTTCGGTACAATCCATCATGAATGGGCTGATGCTTTGCATAGCATTTCTGATGGATCGTACAACAAACCCAGTGATTTGATGGGCGGGAGTTCTTTTTCGGCTTGCGTTGCATCATTATATGCTGCCATTTTATTTCTGCTGTAACTTTATTAGAATGTTATCTTTTAAGTAAAATTTTATTTATAAATCATTTTTTAATAAATTAATGAATATAAATATAATATTGCTTTTTTCTTTTACTATTTAGTCAATGAATTTATTTAAAATTTATTTTTAATAAAATAATAAATATTAATATAATAATATATTTTTTTTACTAAAACTCAATTTCACTCCTAATAAAATATACTACTATTCATTCAAATATATATATATATTTGTGTTATTTGAAATATTCAAGAAAATCAATCTATTAAAAAATATCATATTATTTTTGAGATTACCAAAAATATATTCCCACTGAAAAAATAAATAAATTTATGGATAGTAGTGAATAGTGCTGAATCAATAGATATCAATTCTACTCCTTCAATAAAAGTAAACATAATAAAGATGAATATATAGGTTTTTTTTTTCTTGAGAAAACTCCAAATTAAAATTAAATTCAAAGAGAACTAAAATTAAAAGCTAAATTTAAAACTTTGCAGGAAAAAAAGTAATTAAAAATTAAGGGAAAAAAATTAATGTGACGAAGCTCCATTTAAAAGTAAAATTTTGGTTAGATTTGTGAATTTGATCATTACTGCAAAGATAATTTTCAGTGTTTTTTAATAAATTAGTTATAATTACTGATGTCGCACCTAGCAATCAACTTCTCCTTATCATTTCAATGACTAAGTGACAGCTCATTTGAAATTATTTTCCTTATCAATAAATAACCCTATAACTTTGTAGTTATGATTTAGCTTGCCAGTAGAGCTGTTTATGAGCCAAACCAGGTCGGACTAAGATTCGGTTCCACAAAAGTTTTCATGCCTATACTCGCCCAAAAAGCTCATTTTAATATTAAAAAATTAATAAAATATTAAAATGTATATTTTTAATTGACATTTTATATATTTTATAATTACATTTCAATTAAAAAAGTATTTTTTTATTATTTAAATTGAATTCAATCCGGACGGGCTACCTGACCCTTGGACAGGTCTACTTACCGGTAGCATTAAGATTGAGTGATACCTAGTTCTAACCAACATAGAATGCATATAGCTGTCATGCCCAACTATGTTATTTGTCACTAGTATTACATTAAACTAAATAATTATAGATTTAACAATTCTTATTGACAAGACATACATGCTAAGAAATTGAATACGGCACCAATATTCAACAAACCTGAATATTTGTTATTAAATCAGAAGACATGCAAATGCAAAAGAATAAAGAAAAGATTAAAAATAATTAGATCTTTCAAACTTTGCTAATCAAACTTCAAAATTTCTTTGACTTGAAAAAAGAAGGTTTAACAATCCACAAAATAATAAAAATGCCAAAACAATTAGTTTGCAATGTGCACCAAAGTTCAATGTAGCCAAAAGTTGTGTCTAACCCTCTTAAAAGATCCTATTTATGAATTTGTTAATAATTTATACTACAAATTATGAGTATTCATATTGAGATAACCTATTTAAATTTGTTTTTATCTAATTAAAATATTTGAAAGTTTAATAAATTATAAAAGTTATTTTAGAAACAATGTTAGAAAATTTAAAAATTTATCGATCTATATTGCTTTTGGAGAGAAAGAAAAACACGTCTTACAGGGAGAGTTTTCACTTTCACATCAGTGAAAACTCGCCATGTAGGACGCGTTTTCACTTACCCAAAAATTATTTTTTCTTTTTTTTTTCTTACGATTGGAAATTAGAAGTTTGTAGATTTATTTTTATTCGTGTTTGAGATAGACATGGTCATAGTTTTAAGGAATAGATCAGTAAAATTTAAAATTTTTAGCCTACTTTCTCAATTATCTTTCTTCTTCAACATATATGTATAAATTAACCCTAAGCAAATTTATTAAATTGGTTTGCTTTGTAACATATCATATAGTGAGTAGACTTGATCATGAGCCGAGCTACCTGGCCTGGCCTGAAGGCCCGCCCGAAATGTGGGAGAGCTTGGGCAAAAATATAGGCCCAAAAAATAGGCTTAGACAAAAAATAAGGCCCATTTAAAAAATGGGCCGAGCCTCGGGTAAGGCATTTTTGGCAGCCGGAACCCACTAAATTTAAAAAAAAATTTACTCTTTTTAATATTATATTCTTGTTGTTTTCTCCCTATTTTGTTATTATTTTACTATTACTTTGCTATTATTTTGTTGTTATTGTTTGGATATTGTATAAAACTTATTTTATTATTGAATTTGTTATTATTTTAAAGACACTTGTTAATTTTGTTATTATTTTAGAGACATTTTCTTGTTAAGTTGCATCTATCTTAGTGTTATTTAAGTATATATATTTTTTAAAATTTTATTTTCAATTTGTTGGGAAATATTTATTTTGATGTTTTTAGTATTTTTGATGTATTATATATTTTTAAAAGTATATAAAAATTAATATAAAAATTAATATGGGCGGGCTGGGTCGGGCTTGGGTTTTAGCATTTTTATCCGGGTCGAGCTTAGGCAAAATTTTAGGCCTATTTTTCGGGTTGGGCTGGGCCTGAGCCTAGCAAACAGGCCTGAATTTTTAGTTGAGCCTGGCCCAAACCTAGCTTGGCCTGACCCATGCTCACCTCTAATAGTGAGTTTAAAATTTACAATTATTTATGTTACTTTTTCATTTATATTTTTTTCTCGTCGATTTGTTAGGTATAAAATTTTGACAAAGCAAAGAATTGATCAGAAACTTTCTAATTGCGGATTAAAACTTTGGCTTGTGTATTGTAATATATCTTACTTGAGTAAGTACTAATAACTTGCACTTTATAGAAAAAATTAAAGAATAAACGAATAAGTTAGTAAATTAGTGTATTAATTAACTCTTTTTCTCGATGCTCTCAGGTTGTGTGGACATGTTGCTTCATATGCCTTAGGTTCCTACAGTATGTGCATATCCTCGGTGTGTCTCCCCACTTCCGAATATCCATATTTCCTCGAATACGAGTTGAGTTCAGTCGACTTTTCGACTTGTGTCGCGAGTTCTTATCTAGTACCAACTCGAAATAAGCATGCGAGGTAGGCGACCACATGCTTTCATTAGGGACATGTGGGAATTCAGATTTCCAAACATTATATGCTCATTCAAGTCTGTAAATTTCTTCAATGTAGGTCATGCAATCTATACGTTCCGAGGCACATGCAACAATTACATGTGCGCATGGATAACAAAGTGCTTGAAATATCTCATAGTCGCATGTCATTTGTCTAAGGTCTACGTGGTACGCTACACCAATAACTCCATGTTCGAGTCTATGGGGTTACTTAACCTGAAATATTAGATTTGGTCGTAAGTGGCACAATAAAGTCATTAAGTTCGCGATTTCTACATTTTCCCCAATATCTTTCAACACTGACTCACACCAAACATGACTGCCCTTTAGCTGTCCCCACTTTTGAGGCTTGAAATTCTTCTCTAGGCTACCACTTTGCGCCTAATGCTTGCCCGAAGCTCCTTTAATGTTATTTTTCGGTTGAATATTAGATCTTCGGATTATGCTAATACAAAAATAAGGTCAATTTTGATCTCACAAATTTGACTGTTGTAATGGATAAGAACTCTCATTTGTCTATTCATCTTTAATAAAATAGCCTGTTTCACATGTTTAAAATCGAGAAAATAGTAAAAATTATAATACTCATCACTCAAAACCATAAACCTACACGTAAATTAACGAATTACCTTTGCTTCAACAACAACGTAGGGACGAAATTCAAGTTTTCACGACAATGCCGATTACTCCTACTTCCAAATATCATTTAGATCATGAATTAGCTTTGAAAGTCGGTATGGAAAATGAAAAGTTTGCATTGAGCTATTTCTATAAAGCTCTTTTGTGAAGGAAAAAATGCTCCTCCATAGAGGCATGAAGTGTGGAAAAAGGTTTCTTTTCTATCGGGAATCTTGATGGGTTAGAGTTAAAAGCAATGGAGGTGGGTGGGGGTTGAAATGGCCAAAGAGAAAATGCTCTCTATAGGAGGTGTTTTCATTTCACACAACAGTGAAATCGTTCCCTGCAAAAAGTGTTTTCAATTGGCATCTGACAATAAAACGCTTAAAAACGCTCTTTACAAGAAGCTCTTTTACTGACACGTCAGAAAGAATACCTCCTACAAGGTGCATTTTCCCATTTTACCCCACCCATCCCCTATATAAATGCATATTGTCATCCCTCTAATTTAGTAAACGAAATTATTTTTTTTCATTTTTCTTGCGTATTAAATTTTTTGGGGTTTAAAGATTTATTTATCTCACTTTGGGAGAGACATAATTATAGTTTTAAGTTGTGTTTGGGTTCACGGTGATGTCATAGAGCTCGATGACCTACAAATTTCACCTGTCGTGTGAATATGATGCCATCACTTGAGAAACCGATATTGCTTTGCAACTTGAGGTCCAGGTTGGTAGTGATTATACTGTCTCAGATTTAAGTGTAACTAGGGTTTCAAGGATACAAAGCTTATACTATCAAAAGATGAAGCATAACTAGGGCCTTAGTTGACGGTGGTTATGTGGGCTTGACAACCATTTATGCTCCATCCCTTAACATCATAACTTTTGTAAACTTGAACCTCTAGTTACATTTCAACCCTAGACTATATAATCACCGTCAACTGGGACCTTGAGTTGCAACACGATCCGACTTCCCAGGCTATGGTCTATACTCACATGACAAATGAAATTTGTAGGTCACCTAGTTCCATGGCACCAACGTAATTCAAACATTCCTTAAACTATAACCATATCTATCTCAAATACGGATAAACATATATCTACAAACTTCTAATTTTCAACTGCAACAAAAAAAAATTAGCAAAGCGAAAACACGTCCTACAAGGCATGTTTTCATCCACATCCACGCCCTGTAGGACACTTTTTTTGGAGAGAGAAAGGAAAACACGTCCTAAGTGGCACATTTTTATTGATGTGGCAGCGAAAACGCGCCCTGTAATACGCATTTTTCCTTTCTCTCTCTAAAAACAGTATAGATTAATAAATTTTTAGGATTCAGTAAAATTTTTTCAATTAAATTTTTTTTCAGCATATATACATAAATTAACCCAGCTTATTGTGTATTAACCGGATAAAAAAGGTCGCTTAAATTGATGGGTGAGAGTGAAGAAAATTTATGTACAGTGAGGAAATGTTTTTCCAAAGGTTTACTACTTATTCATAGGAAGAAAGCAGTCATTTCTCTATTGGATTCAACCACAAATATTTGCTTAACATGTTTCTTTTACCGATGTATGTTCTTCCCACAGTTTGAATTTCATGTTTTTGGTTAACGATGGCGCTTCATTCGACATATATGAATATTTAATTCGTATCGCAACGTTGATTATACACCCACTATTCTGCATATGCTTTCCATCATTGCATTCATAAATCATAGTTTTGATAACAGTGCTGAAGAGACACAAATATTTGTTCATTAGATATGTTTTATAGCTACCATGTGAGACAATTATCTATGTATATTTAACATATGCTAAGCACCAATAAATCAAGCATTAGCATTAGGGTTTTTCTGGTAGTTTGACTTAGAATACTAGATTCAGTGAAAGAGAAGGCCTAATCTTCTTTCTAATTGAAAAGATCTTGATGCAGTATTCACAATTCTTGTAATTAATTAGAAGGTTAAAAGTTTGTTTTTTTTTTCATGCAGGAACGGGACAAAAGGTTTTCAAAAAGGTTTAATGTCAATGATCAAATATATGATATGAAGAAGGATATATATAGATTGGTTTGTTTAGGCATATAGCTTTCTCTTGTAATAATATTTCAGTGTTTGTGTAAGGTTCTATTAACTTTATAATTCCCTTTTCCCTAATCTACCTCTACCACTACGATAGCTATATGACATTTCATTTCCTAATATCTTTCTGCCCTCGGTTTAAGGTTTGGGGTAGTTTTTGAGAACGATTTTAATGTTGTTCATTCGTTTCATCCGTTTATTCAATAAATAAATAAACAAATATTATTCCATTAATTTTAGCTACATTATTATTTTTGGCTTAAACTTTCTGTATTATACTTAATTTCTAAATTTAGTTTTTATAAGTTGAACAAAAAATTTTTTTTTGTGTGTGTTTTTTTATTTGGTCACTTTTAGTCTTTCCACTTTTCAAGCTAAATTATGCTATTAATATTGTACTATGTATAAAGTTGTAAATTTAATCCATGTTCTCCAAATGGATCATTTTTAGTTTTTATACTTTTTCGAATTTCAAAATTCTAGAATTGATGCAAACGACAACAATAGTCAAATCCATTAATTGGCTTTTCTTTAGTAATATGTGAAATTAAAAAGTTTGAAAATAACATAATTTAATTTAATGAATTTGACATATACAAACTAGTTTTTAATCAATACAAGCAAATTAATTCAAACCAAATTAATTTATGTGTATATATTATTCTAATATATTGATTTGATAGTTAAAATGTTCATTACTCCATATGTGACCTAAGATCAGAGTCGTACTAATCGGTTATTATTAGAATTTTATCCTTCTCTTATATATATATATATATATTTAAAAAAAAACCTAAACTAACGAAGAATGAAGCGTTGGGTTTACTGCAAAACCTGCGGTGCATCATAATAGCATAAAGGAAGGTACTTAAATTTTGTCAGTTTTCTAATGTACCGTTGCAAAATGTCCGTTACTTGTGCAGCTATCCTTCAATTAATACGTATTGTATCGTTGAGACTGAAGAATCCACCAACTGCAGCCTCTTTCACGCGGCAGAGTATGGCACTCAGCACGCGCCCTGTAGTCTCCCTAACTAGATAAAGGCATGGGGTGGGCCCATATAGGTGGGAACCCCCCTGCCGGCACTCATGCTCATGTGCACTAGAATTTTATAATGTGCCCAAGAAAAGATGGGAGGCAAAAATTGATTTCTTTTTGTAAAAAGGTGCGCATGGGGAAAGAAGAGAGAGACACCTACAAGTTACATTTCTTAAAGCTGCATTTATTTTTTGACCTAATCCCATCCCTCATATCCAACAGTTTTTCACTTTTTCTGTTTGTGAAATGGGATTAGGGACCCTTTGCCTTGCTTTTACAATATTAAACCCAAGACCAAGAAGCCTACCATTCACATTTTTAACTTGTTTCTATTTAAATTAATCTTTCATTGTCCATTACCATATCTTAAGAAGGTTGTCCATAAAATAATCTAATAAATTTATTTGTTTCATTCATAATTATTGCAATGGAATGATTAAAATGTGGAAGTGCAACTAATCTTCAAGTACCCTTCAAAATAAATTCACATAGTATTGAAGTTAGTTGAGGTGGTCCAATCCAATCCATTAGTGGCGCTTTGTGTTGGAGTATGACTTCCTTTTTGTGTGTAGGAACTAGGGAAGTATTGAGGTGAAAGAAGGAATGCATGCCATTACCAGGCTTTTGGCATGATGAAGGCATTGAAGATGTTTTCTCCAAACACTCGAGTGCAAATCATTCGCATCTTGACCCTATCCCAACAAAAAGACAAACAAGGCCAATTCCCCAAACTGTTTTCTCTGCATGTATTTATCTCCCACTGATCCAGGTGATTTCCAAATCTTCACATTTGGTTCAGTTCTTTATGCAAACTCTTATCTTTTACGCCAAAATCATATTATTTTGCACATTAGAGATAAACACCACAAATGATTTCTTATTTTTTATTTTGCTAAATTGTGCATAATATGTTATAAATTAATTAATACACAACCAAAATATGACATGAGCAAACAAATCTAATCTTACATATATATATACTAAACCAATTTTTCATTTTAGAAAACACAGTTCATATGGATTTTTGCTATTCAAGTAAATAATTAATGTAAAATTACTACTACCTAATATAGCTTTGCCAATTTTCTCAATTTAAGCTTAGTTCATAATTTCAATTGTACAGTTGTTGAAATCTATATATAATTATTTTTATAAAAAGAATCTCATAATACATGTAAAGGAGGTACTGATTTCCATGTTTTTTTATACAACTCATTTCTAAGTTATAATATTTAAAATTTGATATTAATAATAAAATATTTTATTTCCAATTTTGATTTTTAAAGTTAAAATATATTTTCAAATACATCCATGTAAATGTATTGATATTTAATTTGGGAATCTTTAACTGTAAGTCATGTAGCAGTTATATAGAAGATTAATGTATAAGCTTATATTCAATATTATTAATTTAAAAAATTAAAATATGTGATGATGTTCTATAAAATTAAAGTGCAAACTTAACTTTTAGCATAAAATCAAATAAATTAGATTGAAAATAACTTTTGATTTTTATGGTTTTTTAAGGTGAAATTCTAATTTATATATATATATATAAACTCAAAGGCAAAAATCAAAAGAATTTATTAATATATTCAAAGAAATTCTTTGATTCTATTTGTTAATTTTCTTGATTTTCAATTTTATGTTATTTTATTTATTTTTTATATGCCATCATATCAGATTTTTTTAAAATAAAAAAAGATCTTAGATAAAGAAAAAAAACTAAAAGATATGAAACCTTAGAAAAGCAACCAATAAAATCCAATTCAATTAAAAATATATATTTTCTAATATATAGCCAAAATTTTGGTATAAATATGCTATTTTTGAAAAATCATTTTAAATTACATATTTTTAGGACTTCTTAGTGTCAGGTTTTTTGCTTTGAAAATATTATATTAACGTATGTCATTTGATTGAAACATTTTAAAAATTATTTAACTTTTTTTAATAAAAAATTATTGACATTTAAAATTTTATTTAATTAAAAAACTTATTTTAAATTTTCACAGTATATATTATGATAGCAACCCCTATTACTTATACACAACCTAGAAATTAGAGAAATCAAAATCCATGCTAAATACTAATGGAACTTGAATCATCCTAAAAAAAACCAAGAATGACAATAAATAAATAAATAAAAGTAAGGATATTTGTAAAAAATAAACTAACAACTTAATATATATACATATATATAAGAAATTCTTTAACAATATAATATTTTTGCAATTACGTTGATTGTTGGAATATTTTCAAATATTTATAGTGTTTCAATAACTATAAATGAAATGGTGTAATATCTTTTAGTTATTGATCAAGAGTTATACCACTTATTTTTGACAAAATTATAACTATACAAGCAATATTACTTGAATAGTTATGAGATATTAGTTGAATAATTACTTTTCTTTTAAAGATGTGATTATTGAGATAAGACACCTTTTGAAAGTTATGCCTTTATGAAGAGACATGAGAGTTCCTATAAATAGGAGTGAGATTTTATTTGGAAAACATATAAAAACAATTCTTTAAAGTTCTTTCTATCCTTCCTTCATCTTCCACTATTATTAGATTGTTCTATAAAGAATTTAAAGAAATTGATTTTCTTGTTATACTCTGCTCAGTGCTTAGTGGATTATTTTCATCAATGCAAAATGCAAATAGTCACCGAGTTTTATTGTATCATTGAGGTTCATTTGCTTGAAATCATTTGCACACCGAGTATAAGTGCGAACGAATAGAACCTTAAAGATAGTGGCTTGATAAGCACCTTGAAGCCTTGTTCTATTGCTTCGTTTTTTTATTCAAGTTGTTGTTCATATTTCGTTCGTGTGTTCAAAACTTTCCTCACTGAAGTTTTGCATTAACAATTTTAAGGCTCTATTCATTTTCATGATAGCTACTACAACACATGAAAGTGGTTACACTAAGGGAGTTAACTTCCAACTTTGTCAAGTTTGATCAGTTTGATGGTGGCATTTTTCGACGATGACAGAAAAGATGCACTTCTTACTATTAACTTTGAGCATTGTTTATGTTTTGGATACTCTAAGACCAGAAAAGAAGGAAAACGAATTTGTTGTTGTAACCTGGGAAAGGCGAAAATGGGACAATGCTGATTACATTTGCATAGACAACGTATTAAATGATTTATCCGATGGCTTGTTCAACACCTACCAAAACGAGGTCACTACTAAGAAATTATGGGACAAATTGGAGATAAGATACACAACTGAAGATGCTACAAGAAATTTCTTGTTAGTTGTTTCAATAATTATCAAATGATTGTTGTATCCACCATTATAGACAAACTTCTTTCACCTTGGAAAAACTTTAAAAGAAGTCTAAAACATAAGAAAGAGGAAATATCTCTTGAGGTTCTCGCAAATCATATTCGTATTAAGGAAGAATATCGAAAGCAAGATCAAAACCTAGATTTTGAAAAAGCCAAAGTGCATGCTAGGAGGAAGTATAAACTACTAAACTATCTAAGAGAAAGTTCAAACAGACTACTAGAGCACCTAAGTTCAAAAAGAAACAAAAGAGCTCATGCTACCATTTTGGTAAGTCGGGACATTTCAAGAGTGAATGTTGATTTTTAAAGAAGAAATATTCTTCTAAGGTTGATACTAACGAAAAGTTCCTTATCATGATTTTTAAAATTGATATGGCACAAGATGATAATGCATGGCTGATTGATACTGGAGTAACCAAACATGTGCAAAGACAAAAGCATGTTCACAAAGTTCACACAATGTGAATATGACAATAACTTGTACATGAGAAATTCTTCCACTGCAACAATCAAAGGCAAAAGGTCTGTTGAACTACAATTCACTTATGGAAAGGTTTTCACCTTGAATGATGTATATTATGTACCAGAAATTAGAAAGATTTTAGTGTGTGGAAGTTTGTTGAATAAGTTTGGTTTCAAACTTGTTTTTGAGGTAAATAAGTTTATTATGTTTAAGGGAGGAATTTTTGTAGGGAAATGTTATATGTATAGAGGTATGTTCAAACTCAATATTATTAATAAGAATAAAGATATTGTTTCTGCTTATATGGTTAAATCTTCTTATTTATGACATTATAGATTAGGTCATTTGAATTATAGAAAATTGAATGGCACGCATAAGTTAAATTTAATTCTTGTTTTTAATAATAATATTGAAAAATGCAATACATGTATGTTAACTAAAATTGCTAAAAACTCTTTCCCCAAGGCTAAAAGGAAAACAAAAATGCTTGATGTGATACACAATGATTTATGTGTCATGCATAATACTCCTACATTAGGTGGAAAAAATATTTTATAACTTTTATTGATGATTGTACTAGATATTGTTGTGTATATTTATTGTATTCAAAAGATGAAGCACTTGATAAATTTAAAGTTTATAATTCTAAAGTTGAATTTCAGTGTGAATCATTTATCAAGTGCTTAAAATCAGATAGAGGTGGAGAATATTATAATTCAAGTTATTTTGAATCACTAGAATTATCCATCAAGTTTCATCCCCTTGAACATCATAACAAAATAGTGTAGCTGAAAGGAAAAATAGAATATTGACTGAAATAGTAAATTCAATGTTATTATATTCAGGTCTTGGATAAGGTTTTTGGGGAGAAGTTATTCAAATATTTGTCACATATTGAATAGAGTTCCTAATAAGAAAACTAAAATAACCCGTATGAATAATGGAAGAAAAGGAAACCAAACCTTAATTATTTGAAGGTTTGGGTTGTAGAGCTATTATCAAAGTTTAAATACCTAACGTAAAATAGTTAGGTGAATTGAGGAATTGAATGCATATTTATAGGATATGCACATAATAGCAAGGCATATAGGTTCGTGGTAATTGAACCAAATGATTCAATTTCAATTAATCTTAAATCAAAAGATGTTATTTTTATGAAAATATATTTCTATTTCAAGACAATTACAACCACAACAATTAATTTATTCTTTAAATGAGAATGAGATTCCATTGGAACAAGTTGATAATAATGATGAATCTTGTCAAGAATTAAGAAAAAGTAAAAGAATAAAAAAGGTAAAGATTTTGGACCAAATTTCATTATATTTATTGTAGAAGGTAAAGGCAAAAGTATAGGCAATAATATATCTTGTTGTTATAATACGAAATCTAATCATATTAAATTTGAAGAGACAATGAAATCTCAAAACTTTACTTTTTGGAAAGAAACTATAAATGGTGAGATAGATTTAATAAAAGGAAATCAAACTTGGACCATAGTTAATTTTCTATTTAGTTCCAAACTAATAGGTTGTAAATAGACCTTCAAAAAGAAAATGAAGGTCGATGGAACCATTGATAAATATAAAGCAATATTAGTAGTTGACCTGCTGTCAAATGTAGTAGTTATTTTAGGTCAATTCCGCATTTAAAGAGCTTATTTTCTAGACAATTTAGTAATTAATATTATGTTTTCGGTATTTAAGTCTTAGGATTAAATATTAATAAAATAATTATTTTTTAGAATATTTTGTAAGTGTTGTGACCCAATAGGCTAACACAGGCTTTAGGTAGTATTAATATGTTTAATTGAGTGTGTAAAATGAAGATTTATAAACTCAATTGACATGAAAACAAGGGACAAGTGATGCACAAATTTCTCAAGTCTCTCAAGTCGTCAAAGCACCAAATGAACTACATAAGGAAAGATTTGCATATTGTATGGTGCCATAGACATGGATTCATCTTCAAATGGATTTTACACGGAACATAATGGAGAACAAAGGAACCAAGGGATTTATAGAAGACAAGGTTAGCAATGTCTATGTAAATAAATATATATTCGGAGTAATCCCAAATTTTCATGTTCTAATATTTGCTTGCAACATTTTTTTTATTTATTATTGAAGTATATATTCGAACTTTGAGTTCCGAAATAATTATTTGAATTTCAAAATTTCTTTTTAAAATTATATTTAAAGTAAGTCTTATTTTTTAAATTAAATTTTAAATATGATTTTATTGTAGTTAATAATAATAAACCAAATTTAATGCATATTTCACATTAAATTTATTGAATCAAAATAAATATTACAATACATATATTTAGAAACTAGTTTCGAAGTATACCACCAATTTTCTATTTAAATAAATTCAATATTAATTACTCCATTAAATAAATATTAAACTTGTAGATAGTGTTTCATGTCATATTTAATTGGTTAATACTTTATTAAATTGTAAATATTAAATAAAAAAATTTTAAAACTTTCATTTTAATTTGTAAATATTTGGTATATAGGGTTTAGGGTTTACAAAATTAATAAATGATATAAAATTATTTATATATGTTGCTAATGTAGGAGGTCGTGAGTTTAAATGTGCATTATCCTCTTATTTTAAGGGTTGAGGAGAGGTTAGAAATAGTTTTAGGCATTGTATAAAAAAGAACATATAATAAAGTTAATGTAAAAAAAGAAGAAGAGAGATTCACAAAGAGAAAGTGTTAAATTCTCAGGTTATGTATAGGGGAAATCTATTTTAACAAAGAAACGGGTAATTGGAAATTTTAGAAAAGTAATGGAATCTTAGGAGGTTTGGGAAAAAAATCCAGTTATTGCATATAGTTTCCTTTACTTTAGATGAAAAACAGTGGCATCACGTCATTTGTATCCCTTTCTAATAGTTTTATGCCACATCAGTACTCGTATTCTTAATTTCAGGATTTTATCTTGAAAAAAATCAAATCCAAATTAATAAAATCCTAAAATTTAGGATAAGAATATTGATGTGGCATAAAACTATTGGAAAGGGATACAAATACAATCTTTTCTCTTACTTTTATTATCTTCATTCTTTTTATTCAATAAATTTAATTAAAAATAATAAAAATCTAATTAATTATAAAATTATTTTAATTACTATTAAATATAAACTTTATGTATGGATTTTTAGAATTAATATATATATAAATTTATTTTTGAAAAAAGATCATAAATAATAAATATATATATTTAGAATCCAACTTATTTTATGATTGCACTGAATGTCTATGAGTACACATATAACTTGACAAATTAAAGGTTTCAACTAATGAAATTTCACAAATTTAGCCAACAAGCCATGTCACACAGTTAATCAATTTATTTTCTTTGTTTATTTAATCATTTTATTTTCCATCCAAACTTTTTAAATAATGATAATAAATTATTTTTAATAAAAAAAATTGCATGAATTCATCATATAACTTGATGTGAAATATAACTTTAATAGAAAAAATACATGGTAAATAATAAAAGGGTATAAATAGATGCGGTTTTCTTCAAACTAATGTTCCAAATGATTAAGTTATTTTACATCTTTACTAGCCTGATTAAAAAAATAGTGTTCAAATTTTTTGTGTTATTATTAACTTTTTTCTCTCCACTCTCCAGTATTCCTTTCCAGCTTTTTGATCGTCAGCAATTACGTTTTATTTTTCTATAAGCATTTTACATGGGAAATAGAGAAAGAGTCAGTTTATCAAATTGACTTTTGTTGAAGTTGCACCTAATCTTGTAAAAATCCTCCATCAAATGCAGGAATTCTCAATGAAGATAAGTCTCAAAGTCAAAATACTTGTATCTATGTTAATAACTGAACCAGCTACAATTGTTTCTTTTGTCAAAGTTTTGAAGCAAATTGGCTGGCAGAGGAGGTGATACAGTCTCTTCGTGTCTCACATTTCCATGTCCATTCTCCTGCAAACAAACTAACTTCACCCTTTGCATCCGTCAGTAGCTAAGCTTGGACTGTTGGGATTGGCCTTTTGAATGGTAGATAAGATCAAGTGATTGTATACAGTATCTTCATCTTTACCAAAAGGCCAATCATCCCAAAGGCAAAAAGCCCTTTTTTAAAGCTATCAAGTGATTATATCAGGTCCAAAAGCAAAAAGAATTTAGGGAGAAAAATAATATAAAAAATTATGATTGAAGGATATTGAAAGGCATATATTGCGTTGTGGGGTCTTTATTTCTAGCTAAAAATCTGTCCACTCTAGATACGAGAGAGAGTTCAATATGGGATATTGTTAATCTTTTTTGTTTTTTAATTAAAAAAAAAAGTTAACTAGCTTTTGCACTGTATATTATTAATATACAGCATTGATTTGAAGGAGAAGGAAAAAAGAGAAGAAACCAAAATGATGGAAACATAACTTTGCTTGCAGTTGAAGAGAGAGTCCACCATCACTCACAAAGGCGTAAAAGCTTTATGCTCCACTTCCCTTCTCGTTTCCCCCTGCACATTTTCCCAAGCTAACTATTTCTCTGCGTCCGGGAAAGCTCAATTTTGATTCAACATATATATCCATAATATATTCCCAACCTTACTCTTCTATATAATCACACCATATGTAGCTTTTACTTGAGTTACTTCCTTTTTTTTTTTTTTTACTTTTGCCATTAGTTTTGTTAGTTTACACAGTTCAAACCCCTTATTTGACTCGATCTTTGTTTTAATGCACGAGTATTGGACCCTGGCCTTGGGCAACGCATCACACTTCACAAACCCCTTTTTTAGATTTATATTATTACAAGTTAAATGAATAATTTTGTAAGGAAGTTTGCAAGTACACTTATGTATAGAAAAAAGATTTTATGAAATAATGACGCCACGTCATCTGTATCCCTTTCCAATAGTTTTATGCTACATCAGTATTCTTATCTTGAATTTCAGGATTTTATCTTGAATTTTAGTATTTAAATTTGGATTTAATTTTTTCCAGGATAAAATCTTGAAATTCAGGATAAAAGTACTGATGTGGCATAAAACTATTGAAAAGGGATACAGATGACGTGGTGTCACTGTTTCATACAATCCTTTCTCCTGTTGTATATATCACAAAGTATTCCTCTAATCTATTAAACCTAAAATTAATTTAATACAAAATACAGTAAATTAAAAATTAAAATATATCTTCATATATGATAGATTTACATACATAGTATTTACGCATACTGTGACACCCCAAAAATAGTGTTAAAAGAATCGAGTTTATGAAAATCAAGAGTGGTCACACCCCGATTTATAAAGTTATCTTTTTGCATTGTAAATAAACCAAGAGTTTGATATGGATACCGAAATTAGGGTCATAAATAATTAATTAAATTATTAAAATAATATAATCAGGTATTATTATATTAATTAATCTAGAACAAAACTTCATTACAAGGTTTAATTTGAAAATAGTGTGTGTAGCGACGTAAAAATTTTGGTTTGGGGTCGCTAAATTGTGGCGATTTATTAGGAAATTGGAAATTGAAAATTGGTTTTAAAATAAACCGGGAGTCGCCACCGATCCTTTTTCTAGGTGTGATCGGACACCTATTAGATTTTTCTTTAAAAACGAGGAAAAGGCCGAGTTAAGGTCTACGTTAAAAGTCAGAGAAAAATTAGGGTTCAGGAGTCGGTTACGCGCGAGGAAGGTATTAGCACCCTCGCGACGCCCAAAAATTGGTATCTCCTAAACACGTGTTGTCTTGACTTTTAAAAATACGAGTTCAATATTAAAATTTAGTCGTGATCCAATTAAAAGAGGACGAGAGATTTTAGTTTATTCCGGTTTTTTGAGAAGGATATGTCGTTTTAACACGAGTCAATTGACGTTCACCCAACATAGCGATGAACTCGATGACTTAATGTTAAATCGGTACATTTCCTTGTTTATTGAAATTAATTAGCAAAACAAGTATATGATTTTCGAAATAATGCAAAGTAAATTGATATGAAATAAAAATAAATAAATGATAGGGCTAGGCATATATTGAAACAAATAACCAATGTGACAATAATATTAAAATGATAAAGATCTATACGACATTTAGCGCAATACTAGAATTAAACACGAAATAGAATCAATGAATATATACATAAGATGGTATAAAAATATGTACATGGAAATGTATAAGAACTATATATAACTAGTAATATTAAAAATATATATAACATATATAGAACATATACAATACGTACATACCTTAGAAATGATAATAATAATAAGAAAACTATTTCGTACACTACACACATACTTATACATATATATATAAATAATAGTATTAGAAATCATATAGTATAAAGATATATAACTGATAATATTAAAATATATACATGATATTACATATAAACTATCCATATAATATATATTTAGAAAAAAAAATTGACTATTAATACGTACTAAAAAATATATACGGGGGTAAGAGGCATACACTAATAAATATAATAATAACCATGTAATACAATACAAAAAAGTAAATATAATAAAATAATATTAAAATAAAGTCATTAAAAACAGTAATATATGTATATATACATCTAATAAGAATATATAGTAATGTTAATGATAATAATAAAATAATAATATTGAAATACAAAAGCTATTATAATAAAAAATATTAAAATAAAGTAATAAAAACATTACTACATACATATATACATACATGAAGATATACACTAATGTACAATAATAATAATATTGAAATACAAAAAATGTAATATTTAATAAAGAAACAAAAACAAATAAAAAAGGACTAAAATTGAACTAATAACAAAGTTTTGGGGCAAATGTGAAAGGAAATAAAGAGAAAAGGGCTTATTTGAGCGCGCACAAAACATAGGGGGACCGAAACAACAATTATTCCTTTCTATTAAAACGCAGCACATTAGCGGGGACTAAATCGAAAAGCGCGAAAAATTATGGGGCCAAATTGGAAACAAGAAAAATGACTTAATTGCAAAACCCTGAAAAAGCGGAAGGACCGCGCACATAAATAACCCATTCAAACAAAACACGCGGATCCTCTTGGCGGGTCGGGTCGGATGGGTCGGGCATGGTCAAAACGACGTCGTTTTGGGGCTTAAGTGTAGCCCCAAAACGACGTCGTTTTGGAGGACTATATAAGGCCTAAAATAACCAAAAAAAATCATTTGGGGAGAGGGAAAGAAAAAAAAGAAGAGAGAGGGAAGAGAGAAGGGAGGGGGGAAGGGGAATCCGGCCAGGGGGTCGGTCACCAAACGGCCACCGGAGGCTCGCCGGCGCCGGCCACCGCACGCGGTGGCCGGAAAAGGTAAAAATTTATATTTTTTATTTTTTATTTTTTTGTATTTTCTTTTATGTTTTAATATATGTATAGGTTAAAAAAAAACTTAAAACCGAATTTAAAATAGAAAGAAAAAAAAAGAAATCACCTTAGGGTTTTTTAAGCTTTTAATCCTTTGATCTTGGTGTTTTGATAATATTCAATACTGATCTATTGTTGCTCCTGAAAACTAATCTGTATTCTCTGCTTCTTTGTTTTTAAACTGCCGAAAATAAGAAAAAGAAAAAAACAGAAAAAAGACCCCCCTTTTTACAACCTTTCATTCGGGTTTTATAACCCTTTACATTTTATTTTTATATGATTTCTGTCTTGTCCGATTGCAGGAGATGGGCAAACGGTGGAGGTGACTTCAGACGGCATGGGCAATGGCCAAGTTGTCAGAGGCGTGCGTAGCAGAGTATGGGGCTAGGGTTTTTTTATTTTTTTGTTTCTTTTGATGTTGGGTTACTTTAGTTATTGGGCTGGTGGTATTTTGGGTTTGACGGGCTTTAGTGTGAATGGGTCATGTTGGGTTTGTGGGTTGTTTGGTTTAGGGCCCAAAATTGGCCTGTACAGCTGCCCCTCTTTGCTCATTTTCGTGTAACGAAAATAGAGCAAAGACAAAATGAAAGGCCAATTTTGTCCCGTCTTATTGAGTCTTGACTTCATTGGTGCTCTTCTTATGCAAATAGTCTTCTTCCAGTCCATCGTATCTTGTAGCTTGGTCCATTGCATCTTCTGATATATGCCTTGTAGCTTCAACCTATTTCAATGTAACTTCAAAGATATGAGATATGTAGCTTTGATCTGCTTCCATGTTGCTTCAGAAAGATGAGGTCTACAGCTTTAATCTGCTCTTCTATCGCTTCTATGAGATGAAATTTGCGATCTTCTCTTCTGTAACTCTAGCAAGGTAAGATCTGATATTCTCGATCAGCTCCACTGCAACTTCAGGGAGTCAAGACTTGCAACTTTGACCTGCTCCATTGCAACTTCAGGGAGGCCACATTTGGTGTCTTTCATCAACTTCAATCTTTATTCTTTACTCAGCATGTAATCTTGAGCCCAACTCATTTCTCGCAATATGAATTGACTCTTTAAAAACAGACATTAAAAACAAAAACTAAAGATATCTCAACATGTGAACTGAGGCTCAACTCACTTTTCGCAATATGAGTTGATTTTTTTGACAACAGAAATTGAAATTACCTCAGCATGTCCTGAGGCTCAACTCATTTCTCACAATATGAGTTGAATTTTGAAAAGCAGAAATTGAAAATACCTCAACGTGTCTTGAGGCTCAACTCATTTCTCGCAATATGAGTTGAATTTTGAAAACAGAATATGAGTTGATTCTTTCAAAAACATAATAATGAAAACAGAAATGGAAAATACCTCTGTGTGACCTGGGGCTCAACTCACCTCTCGCAATATGAGTTGATTTTTTGACAACAGAAATTGAAATTACCTCAGCGTGTCCTGAGGCTCAACTCATTTCTCGCAATATGAGTTGAATTTTGAAAAGCAGAAATTGAAAATACCTCAACGTGTCTTGAGGCTCAACTCATTTCTCGCAATATGAGTTGAATTTTGAAAACAGAAATTGAAATTACCTCAATGTGTCTTGAGGCTCAACTCATTTCTCGCAATATGAGTTGATTCTTTCAAAAACATAATAATGAAAATAGAAATGGAAAATACCTCGGTGTGACCTGAGGCTCAACTCACCTCTCGCAATATGAGTTGATTTTTTTGAAAAACAGAAATCAAAAGGCTTAATTGAAAATACCTCGGCGTGTGTCCTGAGGCTCAACTCACCTCTCGCAATATGAGTTGAAATTAAAACACAAAAATTGAAAATACCTCAGCGTGCCCCGAGGCTCAACTCACCTCTTGCAATATGAGCTGATTTTGAAAAAGTAGAAATTAAAAGGTTCAACCCACCTCTCGCAATATGAGTTGATTCTTGACAAACAGAAATTGAAATTACCTCATCGTGTCCTGAGGCTCAACTCACCTCTCGCAATATGAATTGAAAAAAATACCACAGTGTGTAATCTGAAGCTCAACTCACCTCTCGCAATATGAGTTGATTTTTTAAAAAACAGAAATTGAAAATACCTCAGCATGTGAACCGAGGCTCAACTCACCTCTCGCAATATAAGTTGATTTTTTTTTGAAAACAAAAATTGAAAATACCTCAACGTGTCTTGAGGCTCAACTCATTTCTCGCAATATAAGTTGAATTTTGAAAACAGAAATTGAAATTACCTCAGCGTGTCCTGAGGCTCAACTCATTTCTCGCAATATGAGTTGAGTTTTTTTTTAACAACAGAAATTGAAATTACCTCAGCGTGTCATGAGGCTCAACTCACCTCTAGCAATATGAGTTGATTTTGAAAAACAAAAATTAAAAGGCTTAACTCACCTCTCGCAATATGAGTCAATTTAAAACATAAACTAAAAATACCTCGGCGTGCCCGGAGGCTCAACTCACTTCTCGCAATATGAGTTGATTTTGAAAAAAAAAATTAAAAATACCTCAACGTGTCTTGAGGCTCAACTCATCTCTCGCAATATGAGTTGATTTTCCTTGGAAAGCATGAATATTAAACATCAAAATACCAAAACCAGTCCTTTGGTAGAACTCGGGTATCTTTTCCTTTGATTCAGTGCGACTCTCATTCAAGATTTCTTGCTTTACTGGATTACCTGTATATGCCATGCATGATGTCATCATGATATGCACATGTTTGTTTTAAATGCCTTTATGCCTACATGATTATGCTGTGCTCCTTAAGCATATTGGTCGTATGTCATTTTCGCCATGATTGTTGAGGATTTGCGTTCATTGCTTTGATTCTCGACCTTCTCTTCAGGCCTCATACCTGTCTTCGAGCTTTACGAGTAATCGACGTTTCTCAGATATCACCCTTTTGCCCTTGGTTAAACTTTGTTCTTGCTTTGAAGATCTTGCACTTATCAAATTCTTATCCGGGTAATGCTTGACATTTCTTTTGTTTAGAGTATGTCATTTCACTATTTATCATTAAATAAACACATAATGAGATGCATGAAAATGGTCAGGTAGGGACAAAAAGGATATCTCATATTCCTTTATTTCAAATGTGGCAAACAAAGAAAGTTAACAAATAAGAGTAAAAATGTCAAAAAGAAAGAAAAGGTCGTATTCGACGGATACAAATGCTCTAGATATTCAACACATGAACTCTTCCACGTTCCTCAATCAATAATCTTTTCGAGCATGGCTTCTTGCGTAGAAAATTTCGAGCTTTCAGAAGTGCTTCAAATACTGTAGTCTCACTACTTGACCTATCGTTCGACCGCCAGGTTTGTTTCATTAGGACGCCCTCTCGGGTTTTCATCCTAATCTTTTTGTACTAATCAAGACGCCCTTTTCGGGTTTTCGCCCTGATCCCTTTTTTTTTAAGATGCCCTTTTCGGGTTTTCATCTTAAGCATAATATTTCTTCACCGCATCTGAATTCATCGGATTCGGTAACTCCTTCCTATCCATCTCGGTAAGGATTAAAGCTCCTCCTGAGAATGCCTTTTTTACAACGTATGGTCCTTCCCAATTTGGTGCCCATTTTCCTCGCAGGTCTTTTTGTATTGGGAGAATCTTTCTCAGAACGAGTTCTCCTTCATGGAACTCTCTTGGTCGTACCTTCTTGTCATGGGCTGCGATCATTCTCTTTTGGTACATTTTCCCGTGACAAATTGCCCTTAGACGTTTTTCTTCAATGAGGTTCAACTGATCATATCGAGCTTGAACCCATTCTGCTTCTTCTAACTTTGATTCCATCAATACTCGCAGAGAGGGGATCTCAACCTCGATAGGTAGCACAGCTTCCATTCCATAGACTAGAGAGAAAGGAGTTGCTCCCGTAGATGTTCGCACAGATGTGCGATATGCAAACAAAGCAAATGGAAGTTTCTCGTGCCAATCTTTATATGTCTCAGTCATTTTCCCAATGATCCTCTTAATGTTCTTATTAGCTGCTTCAACAGCCCCGTTCATCTTTGGGCGATAGGGCGAGGAATTATGATGCTTTATTTGGAACTGCTCGCACACTTCTTTCATCATCTTATTGTTCAAATTCGTGGCATTATCTGAGATGATTCTTTCAGGCAAACCATATTGGCAAATGATTTCCTTTTTCAAAAACTTGCACACTGCAGTCTTCGTCACATTGGTAAACGAAGCGGCTTCAATCCATTTTGTGAAGTAATCGATAACCACAAAAATGAATCGATGTCCATTTGAAGCTTTTGGAGAAATTGGCCCTATGACATCCATGCCCCACATAGAAAAAGGCCACGGAGAAGTCATGACATGAAGGGGTGAAGGGGCTACATGAATTTTATCGCCGTAGATTTGACATTTGTGGCATTTTCTGGCAAAATTGATGTAGTCACTTTCCATTGTCAACCAATAATAACCGAGTCTCATGATCTTTCTGGCCATATTGAAACCATTGGCATGCGTTCCGCAAATTCCCTCATGGACCTCTTCAAGTATTTTTCTGGCTTCAACATCATCCACACATCTCAAAAGCATCTGATCCTTTCCTCTTTTATACAGGATATCCCCATCAAGAACAAATCCCGCTGCCATTCTTCTAATTGTTCTTTTATCGTTCTCATTCGCCTGTTCGGGATACCTTTGATTCTTGATATATTCTAAGATATCATGGAACCAAGGCCGTCCGTCTACTTCTTTCTCAATGCTACAACAGTGTGCAGGGACCTCGTATATGCTCATTTTCAGGGGCATTATTTCTGCTTCTCTTCTTGCTTTGAACATTGAAGCCAAAGTGGCTAGGGCATCAGCCAGTTGGTTCTCTTCTCGTGGGAAGTAATGAAAAGTTATTTCTTTGAATTCCTTGATCAATCTAGCCACTAAATCGCTGTACTTAATCAATTTTGAGTCCCTCACTTCCCATTCTCCACGGATTTGGTAAATCACTAGGGCTGAGTCCCCGTACACCTCCAAGATCTCGATGTTTCGTTCGATAGCTGCACGAAGCCCCATGATACAGGCCTCATATTCTGCGATATTATTGGTACAGAAGAAGTTCAGTCTTGTAGTGAACGGATAATGATTCCCGTCTGGTGATACCAAGATTGCTCCAATTCCATGCCCTAAAGCATTTGACGCACCATCAAAGCACATCTTCCATGACTTCTCTTTTGATGACTCGGATTCTATTTTTGTGATGCACATTAAGTCTTTGTCTGGGAAATCGAATCTTAAAGGCTCATATTCCTCTGTCGTTCGAGTTGCTAAGAAGTCAGCTATTGCGCTCCCTTTTATCGACTTCTGACTTACATAGGCAATGTCATATTCTGAAAGGAGGATCTGCCATCGTGCCATTCTTCCTGATAGTGCCGGCGATTCCATCATGTATTTTATTGGGTCCATCTTTGAAATTAGCCATGTCGTGTGATACAACATATATTGTCTGAGTCTCCGAGCTACCCAAACCAGAGCGCAACAATATTTCTCAATGGACGAATATTTTGCCTCATATTCAGTGAACTTTTTGCTGAGGTAGTAGATCGCCTTTTCTTTCTTTCCTGACTCGTCATGTTGTCCCAGTACGCAACCCATTGAACTTTCGAACACTGTCAGATACAAAATTAATGGTCTTCCCGGAGTTGGCGGTACTAGCACTGGAGGACTGGACAAATATTGTTTTATCTTATCAAAGGTCACTTGGCATTCCTCGTTCCATTCTCCCGGGTTATGTTTTCGAAGAAGCCGAAAGATTGGGTCGCATTGGTTGGTAAGTTGAGCGATAAATCGGGCGATGTAATTTAATCTCCCTAAAAATCCTCTAATTTCCTTTTGCGTGCGCGGAGGTGGTAATTCTTGGATGGCTTTTATTTTATCTGGATCAACTTCGATACCTCTTTCACTGACAATGAAGCCTAGCAACTTTCCCGAGGTAGCCCCGAATGTACATTTGGCTGGATTAAGCTTTAGCTGAAACTTTCTCAGCCTTTCGAACAACTTCTTGAGGTTCATTACATGCTCTTCTTCTCCTCGAGATTTAGCAATCATATCATCGACGTAGACCTCTATTTCTTTATGTATTATGTCATGGAATAACGTCACCATAGCCCTCTGATATGTTGCCCAGCATTCTTTAACCCGAATGGCATCACCTTGTAGCAGAACGTTCCCCACATTGTTATGAAGGTAGTTTTCTCTATATCCTCAGGGCCATCTTGATCTGATTATACCCCGAGAATCCATCCATGAAAGAAAACAATGAATGTTTTGCTGTGTTGTCCACCAACGTGTCAATATGTGGCAAGGGAAAATTATCTTTTGGGCTTGCTCGATTCAGGTCACGGTAATCCACGCACATTCGTACTTTTCCATCTTTCTTTGGTACCGGGACTATGTTAGCCACCCATTCTGGATATTTGGAGGCTTGTAGGAAGCCAGCGTCAAATTGCTTCTTGACTTCCTCTTTTATTTTCAACAGCATTTCGGGCCTCATCCGTCTTAATTTTTGCTGGATCGGCTTGCATTCTGGCTTTAATGGGAGCTTATGGACCACTAAATCTTCATCTAGCCCTGGCATGTCCTGGTATGACCACGCGAAAACATCTTTGTATTCGCGGAGTACAGTGATCAAACTATGCCTGGTACTTTCTGAAATAGAAGTCCCAATCTTCACTTATTGTTTCCTCTCTTCAGTGCCCAAATTTATTGTTTCCACAGATTCTTCATGAGGCAGAACCTGTTTATCCTCTTGTTCCACCATTCTTAACAATTCAGAAGACGAGACATAATCTTCAGCATTTTCTTCGACTTCAAATTCTCCTAAGCAAACAGCCTTCTCAAAATCAATTTCAAGATTCGTAACGGGCTTATTCATGTCGTCAATATCTGAGCACCTGAAAGTTGAATGGAAAAGGAAGCTATCGGGGGACATCCAAGTATTGGAAACAACAAACAAAATGTTATGTCATGGCAATGAGGCAAATGTAAGGATAGGCTATGAAATGAGAAAATGATTATGAAATTAGTGATAATGCGAAAAATCGTGACAAAATGCATCTTCATTGATATTCACTTAAATGATAAAGAGCGAATGCAAGCTCCTACAAAAGAATTCCATTATATCTAAGGACACAATAGAAGGTTGATGTTTAGCATTACTCTGAAGGCTTATAAACTACAAGAAGCTCCTCAGCAATCCAATTGTTCAACATGAAACCAGGAGGGCAATGGCGTATCCTCGAGACATCTTTACTTGCACCAGCTTCTTTGTCAATGACATTTATACTGACATTCTGAAAATCCCTTTCAATTAATCCCAGCATGTTTCATGGATCATCTTGTCCAGGGTACATCATTCCCGCAGATGTAAATGTTTTTGACAAAGGAGGGTACTCTATTGGTTCCCATTCTGGTTCTCGGCCCAAAGTTCTTGCAATTCTTCTCTCTTGATCCTTCTTCCACTGTCTTCTTCTTTGGCGCATGTCAGGCTGGAACCCCAAACCGTATATGGCCTTGTGGTGCACTGGCTTTAAATCCCTCACTATTCCTTGCAGATGTCTCCCTAAACCTCTTCTCGCACGAGCTCCCCTTCCTACGGTCAACTTGACACCCATTCTGGTATTTCTTGACAGTTTTGGCATTAAAATTCTATTTCCCTCAGCGACGAAAGTGGCATTGATGAATTCAAGGGATCGAAAGGAACATTCCACTGCGTCCTTGCTTACTTCCAGGTATGGCGCATCAGCAGAGATAGATGCGACGATGTCTTTTTCGCCCTCGACTGTGACCAAACAGCCATCCATGATGAATTTCACCTTTTGATGGAGGGATGATGGGACTGCTCCAGCAGAATGAATCCGAGGTCTTCCCAAAAGGCAGTTATAAGAGGGTGTAATGTCTATGACTTAGAATTCGACCTCATAGATGTAGGGGCCCACTTCTAAAGGGATTTCGATCTTTCCCATGACTTCGCGCTTCGTCCCGTCGAATGCCCTTACCATGGAATGACAGGCTTTAAGTAGGACAAATCCATCGGTATTCTGGAAAGCGTAGCCAATGGCATAACATTTAACGCTGACCCATTATCGATGAGTACGTTCGGTATTATGTAGCCCTTGCAGCGGGTCGTGATATGCAGCGCTTTCACCGAACCTCTACCATTTAGCGGTATCTCATCATCACTAAAAGAGATGAAGTTGTCCGCATTCAGATTGTTTACCCACCTATCAAGCTTTTCGACAGATATGTTGTTGGCCACGTAAGCTTGATTTAACACCTTCAATAAAGCGTTCCGGTGTGGCTCTAAATTTAACAGTAGAGATAGAACTGAGATTCGTGCTGGCTGCTTGCTCAATTGTTCCACCATACTATATTCGCTGTGCTTAATAAATTTCAAGAATTCTTGAGCTTCTTCCTCATTCACAGGCTTTTTAGTTTCTTGCACGGGTGGAATTTCTTGCTCGACTTCGACCTCGTGCATCACTGCTTTCCCTTTTTGCTTCGAGTCGCTACTTTTCTTTACCGGTTCAACTTCTTTAGAATAGCATCGTCCACTTCGAGTAAAATGACCTACCTCCCCAACATCTTCAATTATGGCTTTGGACTTTTCAACTTCCGGTGTAACGATATTAACATCATATCTCCACGGTACTGTTTTGTTGTCCTTATACGGGAAAGGAGATGGTACTTCAATTACCATCTGTGGTTTCAATGGCTCTCTCATCGCGTCGTAATAAATTACCAACGGTCGATCAGCACTATAAGGGGGCCCTGATGATTGGTTATCAGAGATGCACACTTCTCTTTCGTTGGCATCTTCACTCTTGTTAAGGACCTTGATCTCCTTATTATCCATCCGGTCTTGAAGTAACCTTTTAAAATCCTCACATGACTGAATGTCATGTCCAACAATCCCATGAAATTGCAAAAACTTTGACCTTCTTCTCCAAAAATTCTATCAGAGTGACAGAGCAATCCTTTCTTAACCAATACCTCCCAGATTTCTACAGAGGCGTCCTTATTTCTGATACACATCTTCTGACCTTCCATTCATCCTCTTTCCCCACTGTGCTCACATTCCCTTCGGTATGGTTAGGGAACGGGTTCCCCGTGGTGTTACTAGCACTATCGAATCGTAGGATACCCGCGTCAATGAGTCCTTGAACTCTCCTTTTGAAAGCGAGACAGTTCTCAGTAGAGTGCCCTTGGTTCCCTACGTGGTATGCACAACTAGTGTTTGGATCGTACCACTTTGGGTAAGGGGTGCCATGTAATGGGGAGAAATTAGCTGTTTTTCTAAAAGTTTTGGGTACAATTCCCCATACGACACAGGGATGGGGGTAAATTGCGGTCTCTCGGAATTATGCCTTGATTGGCTTTGGGCGGGTACCGTGTTTTGTGGGAAAGTGGTGACGGGTCTTTGGTTGTTCGTGGCTTATACGGGGTAGGACGGATGTGGTGCTTGGTAGTAAGGGGTTTGAGGGGGATAATAGAAATTCGGGGGTGGATAATTTCGAGGTCGGGGTTGGTTAGGATACGAATTGGGAATGTAACGACTCCCAGTTCCCACCATGTGGGCTTCTGGCTCTTTCTTCCTTAAGGGTGCTGCTTTTCTTGAGCCTTCTGATCCTTCCATTCTACCGCTCTTGACGGCATTCTCTATGAGTTCACCGGATATTACAATATCCGCGAAATCTTTCGTGGCACTTCCCACTAATTTGTCATAAAATGGTGCCTTTAAAGTATTGATAAAGAGAACGGTTATCTCCGTTTTTGTTAGTGGGGGTTCCACTTGAGCTGAGACGTCTCTCCATCTCTGCGCATACTGTCTAAAGGTCTCTGATGGCTTTTTCTCCATTATTTGCAAGGTCATACGGTCTGGCACCATATCTGATACATGCTTGTACTGCTCGCAAAATGCTGACGCCAAGTCATTCCAAGATCGAATCTTTTCTCTACTAAGTTGATTGTACCACCGAAGAGCTGACCCTGTTAGACTATCTTGAAAGCAATGTATGAGTAGTTTATCCTCGTTCACATAACCGGTCATTTTTCGACAGAACATAATGAGATGTGCTTTTGGGCACCTTGTCCCATCATACTTCTCAAAATCAGGCACTTTGAACTTCGGAGGCAAAATTAGATCAGGTACCAAACTGAGTTCCTTGGCACCTAGTGCGGAGAAGACTTCAGTGCCTTCTATTACTTTGAGTCTTTCCTCTAGACTCCTATATTTTGCGTCATGGTTATCCAATTTCAACTTGGCTACCTCTGCTGGGTCATCCAGATCTAGAACTAGTGGATTAGCAGGACTAGCCCCTGGGTTCGACGCTAACATTCATTGCCCCAAATTAGTGGGTGGAGCAGGTGGCATAGGTCGATGTTCCAAGCCAGTGGGTTCCTCTTGAGTATACCTCTTTGTATTGTATATGCGGCGGTGGAGTGAATCCCGGGGATAGAGTGGATCCTGATCATGGTGAATTCTTGACCGAGGTTTCATAACATCGGGGTTCTGCATTTTTCCTTTGACCAAAGTTGTCATCATCTCCATCATTTTAGCCATCTGATCTCTTTGCTCGAGAGATTCCTCTCGAGATCTCACCATTAGGTCTCTCGTCTCTTGTTGCGATTTGGCCAGTTGCTCTTGTAATTCCTTTTGAGCCATTTTCATCCTTTCAATTCTCTCATTGAATTCATTCTCCATTACTCTAGCTTGTCGGCGCGTTTTATACGGATGACGTGGTTCCAGTCTTGAAGTCTTGCAACTGCGAATTGTACGTTTTGACCTCAGCGAACGAGTATGGGATATGCAATGAATGAATTGATGCATGAATGAATGCATGAATGTCAAATGAATGTCAGTTATGAATGAAATGCAAGAAATTGGTGTTGATTTCAAGATAGCCCCATATTTAGGCATTTCATTTATCAACATAGTCTATTACACAAAGTTCTCATTTTCCAACAGTTACACAAATTTCCTAGCCACATTGCCTTGTTTCTTCACTTGCTCTAAAAACTCTGATATGCTCGATCTTTGGTCGGAGGGAATTGGCAACTGAGAACTTCGGCTTCATCTGATAATTGAACAACTTGCATAGCCGCTTTACGAATTTCATTGATCAAGAAGTCAAGTTGCATTTCTTTTTCTTTGAGAGTTCCTTCATATGCGTGAATGTCCCTATCGTACTGCTCACTCTTTTCTTCTAGAGCCTTCAAGAGTTTATCTAATTGTTGTTGACGAGATTGCAGCATATTTTCTAGATCTCGTGTTTCCTTTTTAATTCTTGATGTTCAGACTGACTATTCGCCAATTTTGCAGTCACTATTTCATACTCGGCATTCTTCCTTCTTAACTCTATCACAGCGCGCGCAGCCTTTTCCTCTCTTTCTTTGCTTTTCCCTTCCAAAACTTTATTCCTCCTTGATATTGCTAATTTCTTCCTTCCATTCTGCTGTCGACTTGCCCAACCCGCTATTCTTTATAGTGTTTCTTAATTTCTTGTTTTCCAAATGAAGGTCCCTTAAGTCGTTTCTCACAATCTCGGCTTCTCTTTGTACTTTTTCAGTCCTGGACCTTTCAACCTGAACTTCAATCTTCAGTTGATAGTTTTCTTCTTGAAGGGCACTAAGGTCCCAAGACATCTTGGCCTTTTCTCATTCGAATTCTTGTCTTGCCATTTCTAGCTCAGACGGCGTTTTCTCCGAGAAAGGATTCTGGATGGTGTAGTTTGTTGATGAATTTGCTGACTATTTACCCGTTGCTTCTCCATATGTCGTAATCTTGGGTAAGGGTATCAACATACAAAGCTAATTCCATGAAATGAATTTCTTCCAATACTTTGTAGTGTCTCGGACTCTCTTCATATATCTTCACCGCGAAAGCGAACTCGAACTGTGCTAATCCTCCAGTTGCGGGAGGAATTGTCGCAAAGAAATTGCCTTTGACTATAGCGGAGCATATCCAACTCCTCCCCATAACCCGAGTAAAGGTACCCAATCTTGGCTTCCACATTTGTATAGCAGAACTGAAGGACGGATCCAGGGTGCTCTCCATGTTATATTCTCGGCGCGAAGATTCTGAAAACTGATACCCAATGTTGCTCGGTGACTTCCTTCGGCCATTCTTTATTGAGGTAAGCTTCTAGCGGGGAGAATGTTTTAGAAAACATATGGAACGGAGTGCGCTCTACCTTCCAGAAGTGACTTAAAATCCAAACATTGAGCAACTGCGCGCATCCGATAAATCGTCCCTCCCTTTTCTTCGACAACTACTCAGGGACCTGAAGGTCTCGGCTAGGATGGTCGGGACAGGGTTAATTCCTTGTTTTAACCATTCGAAGAAATCAACTACTGCAACTTCGAGATGTCGAGAACTTTTGTGAAAATGACCAACCGTAAATGGCCAAAGCGAATAGATTTACCCTTTTCAGCATGTTGGATGGTTCAGAGCCAAATCTCGTAGGGAGGACCATGGAATGCAAATGGTTTCATTCTTCTTCTGTTATCTGGTGTTTTCGGCCCAGTGGCAATCAGTTCATGGTCTGGTCAAGTCTCGACTAACTTTTTCTTGAAGTCAGTCGGCTTAGGCTCCT